>NC_083429.1:15966545-16272506 GCF_020745735.1 Hemiscyllium ocellatum | reverse complement strand
AGACAGGAGAACCTGTTCCCACTTGTAAAAACATGAAGGGTAAGAGGGAACAGATTTAAAGTGGTTTGCAAAAGTATGATCTGAGAAAAAAAGATTTTTACTCAGTGATTGGTTTGGACCTGGAATACGCTGCCTGGAAATGGGATGGAGGTCAATTCAGTTGAGGCATTTAAGAGAGGCTTTGTAAGATTATTTGTGTACAAGCAATGTACAGGATTATGGGGAAAAGACACATTTGGACTTGTTCTCTCTTCAGGAGAGGAGATGTGGATTAAGCTTTGAACCTGAATAAGTTTTAAAATTATTTTTATTCTTTCATGGGATACAAGCATTGCTGGCTGGGCCAGCATTTATTGCATATACTTGTCTCAGGCTTGCTGCAGTGCTCCAGTTCAGCTCAGCTCATTTTCCTGTTGGGAACTCTGTAGCTTTCTGGACTCAATATTGAGTTCAATAATTTTAGGGCTTGAGGTACTTCTCCCATGTCCTTACTCCAACCCCACACACCAGGCCTTGTCACCACACAGTCTGCCATTCCACCCACCCCATTGTTAGCCACTAATGATACCCATTAGTAGCTATTCATTCTCCTTGGCTAACTGTTATCCATTCCATTGTCTGTCCAACCATTCTTCTCTCTTTTTGAGTTCTACCTCCAGCTATAGTTTGCTGGGGTCCACGTACATAGATCCCTCAAAGTTGCCGCCCAAGTTATAGGGTTGTTAAGAAGGTTATGGTGTGCTGGCTATCGTTAACAGGGGGATTGTTTTTAAGAGCCGTGAGGTTATGCTGCAGCTCTATAGAACCATGGTTAGACCACATTTGGAATATTATGTTCAGTTCTGGTCACCTCATTATAGGAAAGATGTGGAAGCTTTAGAGAGGATGCAGAGGAGATTTACCAGGGTGTTGCTGGACTGGAGGGCATGTCTTATGAAGAAAGATTGAGGGAGCTAGATGTAGGGAGTGAAGAGGATGAGAGCTGACTTGATAGAGGTACAAGATGATGAGAGGCATAGATAGAATGGATAGCTGACCCTTTTTCCTATGGCGGAAATATCTATCATGAGAGACATAATTTTAAGGTGATTGGAGGAAGATTTAGGGGAGATGTCAGAGTAGGTTCTTTACACAGAGAGTGGTGGGTGCGTGGAACGCACTGCCAGCAGTGGTAGTAGAGTCAGATACATTAGAGACATTTAAGCAATTCTTAGATAGACGCATGGAAGTTAGTACAATTAAGGGTATGTAGGTTAGTTTGATCCTCGGGTAGGATAAAAAGCTGGCACAACATCGAGGGCTGAAGGGCCTGCACTGTGTTTTCCTGTTCTATGTTCTATGTTGAGAGGAGACCACATTATGAACAGTGAAGGTAGTAGGTAGATTGAGCGATGGTCAAGAAAACACAACAACGCCTCTTCTTCCTCAGACAATGTAGGAAATTCGGCATGTTCATAAGGACCTTCAACTTTTACAGCTGCACTGTAGCAAACATTCTATCCAGGTGCATAACAGCCTGGTATGACAAGTGAAAGTTGTGTAAGCAGCTTAGATCATCATGGAAACTAACCTCCCATCCATGGACTCCATTTACACTGCTCATTGTTGAGGAAAGGCTGCCAACATCATCAAGGATACCACGCACTCGAGTCATGTTCTCTTCCAACCTCTTCCATCTTGCAGAAGATACAGAAGCTTGAACACACGCACCATCTTACCTGATGTTATTAGACTGCTGCATGGACCTTTCTAACTTCAAGCAATATAGATTTTGCTACTGGCAATTTTGCTTTGTGCACATCCTTTGCAGCCGTAACCTTGTATTCCTTGCTCAGTCTAAGCACCCTATGATAAAATGTATATACTTGTTTATTATGATCTGCCTGTACTGTCAGAAAACAAAACTTTTCACTGTACTTGGGTACATGTGACTACAGAGCTGAAAAATGTGTTGCTGGAGAAGCACAGTATCCAAGGAGCAGGAGAATCGACATTTTGGGCATAAGCCCTTCTTCAGGAATTTACATGTGACTACAGTAAATCAAATCAAGCTACTTTGCCTAGAAGGTGTGTTTGGGTTTTTGTGTGCTGACGTAGGAGGAAGTAACAGGCAAATGTTACACATTTTACACTTGCATGGAAAGGTACCATGGGGCTGTGAGGGAGTGTTGGGAGTGAAGGAGGAGTGGGCAGTGTGGACAGGGTTGCTCAAAATGATGGATTTCTGATGAATTTACGGCAAACAGACAATAAATGAGGCATACTGGGAAATTGAGACAACCCTTGACCAGACTGACTGAATAAACATGCTGCAGAATCCAGACAAGCTGCAGCTACAGACAATACAATATACATTCGAATTGGAATTGAATGAAATCAACCTGAATACCATCCCCAGGACAATCAGTATCTCAGGTTGTTTGCCAGGCACAGGGACATCTCACACCCTTATTTGCAGAGGGCTACCTGACTTATGTGCACCAACAACTCCAGGAATGGGTGCCCAAGGACCACCCTGCCATTGACATGTCAATACCTGGTTGGATCTGATTGAGCAGGATGATCGGGCTTGTTCGATCTATTGGAGGAAATTAAAGACTCTGCATGTCGATGGCAGGGCTGAAACAACTCCTAAGTATAAGAATTACCACAACACCATCCTCAGGAGCAATAATCCGAGACCAATCACTGGGAAGAGAAGACACCCCTGGGACTTCTGGGAGAAGAAGACCAGACTATCTTCGCCATGTAGATACAGGCCAAGATCTATTGTGGTGGGATATGATCATCAGGAGTTAACTTAAAGCACAAAGTCATTGATTAGTTCAGAGTCGACTCACAGTGTCTTTACAAGATATAAGAGTTAAATACACATGATGCAGCACCAGGGTGCCCTGGAGGGAATGGCCCTTGCAGAATGCTGACAGGGGATGGGGGGAGGGGGATATGTATGTGATGGTGGCATCTTGATGGAGGTAGCAGAAGTGGCAGCTAATGATCCTCTGGATGTGAATGCTGGTGGGTTGCTATGTGAGGACAAGGAGGACCCTAAGCCTGTTGTGGGAGGGAAGAGAGGAATGAGGATTAAAGTTCAGGAGATGGATCGGACCTCACTGAGGTTGCTGCCAACTATGAGGAATCCTTGGATGAGGAAGAAGGTGGATATCTTGGAGGTCCCCTTGTCGAAGTTGGCTTCATTTGAATAGGTATGACAGATTCAGAGGAACTGGTAGAATGGAATAGAATGGTATAGTCAAGATAACTGTGGGGGTTGGTGGGTTTCTAATGGATATTGGTGGCCAGTCTATCCCCAGAAATGGAAACAGATGTTGAAGAAGGAAGGAAGGAGTCAGAGGTAGACCAGTTGAAGATGAGAACGGCATGAAAATTGGAAGCGAAATTAATTCTGGATGAGAGAGGGAAGCAGCTTTAATAATATCATGGATATGGGGCTGGAATTGGATTTGAACATGGAATGTTCCATGTATCCAACAAAGAGACAGGCATAACTGGGACTCAACATACCTTCCAAGTGAAGCAGTGCTTTACATGCATTTCAATGAGCCTAGTCTACTGTGTTTGCTGTTCACAATGTGACCCCTTCTACATTGGGGAAATGAACCATGGAATGGGTGATAGAGCACCTATGGTCTGGCCTGACTGCAGGATTCCTGCCTCCATTCCTGATTTCTGGCAATTTCTGCTGTCATCGAACAGAAACTCAACTGGACTCACCATATAAATATACTGGTTACAAGAGCAGGTCAGAGACTAAGAATCCTGCAGCAAGTAACTCACCTCATGACTCCCCAGTGCCTGTTGACCATCTGCAAGGCACAAGTCAGGAGTGTGATGGAGTACTCTCCACTTGCCTGGATGGGTGCAGCTCCAACACCATTCAAGATGCTTGACGTCATCCAGGACAAATCAGCCCACTTTACTAGCACCACATCCACAAGCATTCATTCTCTCCATCACCTATTCTCAGTAGCAGCAATGTGTACATTTGTGCAATGCAGAAATTCCCCAAGGCTTCTTAGTCAGTACCTTCTAAATCCACAACTACTTGTATTTAGAAGGAGGAGGGAAGCAGATACAGAGGAACCCTGCCATCTGGATGTTCCGCTCCAAAACACTCACCATTCTGACTTAGAAATATATTGCCATTCCTTCAGTGTTGCTGGGTCAGCATCCTGGAAGTCCCTCTCTCACAGCATTTTGGGTCTGCCTATAGTAAGTGGACTATAGCTGTTCAAGAAAGCAGCTCAGCAGCACCTTATCTGGGACAACTAGGGACAGGCATTAAATGTTGGCCTTGCTATTACATCTGCATCACATGAATGAATTAAAACACGCACTGAAATCTAAACTGTAGTCTTGAAGGGATGTTGTCTGTTGCTGTTAGGATGCATACCCCAGCAGTGGGAGGTTTATGTAGCTTTTTTGAAAGATGAAGCCAAATGTTATAGTTAAACCTCATCCTGTGGTTAACATCATCATCTAGATTAACCAGGTGTACAGCTCTCCCTGAATGTTCATGACTTTAGATTCCTGAGCCAGTGATTTAATGTCTTTCAGATTATCGTTTGGCACCTTGAGATATTTTAACAGTTAAACACAGTGCAAGGTGTTGTTAAAGCTGTTTCTTAAATGCAAATGTTGGCTTTACTTCCTCCTGTCCTAAAAGCTCTGCCTCTAAAGAGGAGACTGATTTCACCCATGGTAAACATGTCAATGACTGCCAATGAGATAGTTGACTGTGTCAGACATCACAGCTGATCCTTGTCTTCTCCCAGTATCCACATAGCTGGCAGGACTATACAGAATAATGTTTGGGCTTTTGACTAACATTAATCCCATGTGTTTCTGCAGGGTCATCCTTGAGCTCGTACCCATTGTTTTCAGCGACTCACCTCTCTCCAGCTCTCACAGCGAGGGTTCCACATTACCTACCTCCTGCCACATCCTCCAGTAAGCCGAATGGGCCAGCTCCTGAGAATATTTCTCCATCCAGCAGTGAGTGTGAAAGTGACCAAAGCATTCTTCGCCCCAAAAAGCCTCGCAGAAGTCGCACCATTTTCACCGAGCTGCAACTCATGGGGCTGGAGAAAAAATTCCAGAAACAGAAATACCTGTCCACGCCAGACAGGTGAGTGAATGAGAGCAGGATGAGGGGTGGTAATTGAGAGGAAATGCGTGTATGGGGAAGGGAGTTCTCCAGAATGCAGCCAAGAATAAGAACTACAAAGGGTGTGGCATCTACCCAGGATAAGAGATGTCTCACTAGGATTGAACAGGAAGTTGGAATAAAAGCTTGAAGAAACTGGTTGTTCTGGTCCATGCTGGAACAAAGGACATAGGTCAGAGCAAGAAGGAGGTAAAGGGAAAGAGGGGTTTTTTCTTACCGTGAGACCGTGGAACTATTTCTGGGGGAGGAACAAGCTGCACCGATGGGATAGTTCCCACTTTAACCAGAATGGTAACTGTGTCCTGTCAGAGACATTAACTGGGGAGAGGAGAGGATGCAAAAGCTTTCAACGAGTCAGAGTGGAACAAGGGATCAACTAAAATATAAACAGGCTCTGTGTCAACAGAACAGGACAAGAACACGAGGAAAGAAAATAATTATGGAAGACATTGAAGACAAAGCACCAAACCATTCATTGAGTTATAGGGTCAAACAGCACAGAAATAGACCCTTCGGACCAACTCATCTGCACTGACCAGACATCCCAATCTGACTTAGTCCCGCAAAACTCTTCCTGTTCACATGTTCAACAGGAGGCAACAGTAATGTTGTAATTGTACCCGCCACCATTACTTCCTCTAGCAGCTCGTTCCATGCTCGCACCATCCTCTGTGTGAAAAAGCTATCACTCAGGTCCTTTTTAAATCTTTAAACCTCTCACTTTAAACCAATGCAATCTAATTTTGGACTCCCCCGCCCAAGGAAAAAAATTGTGTCTTATCACCCTGTCCATGCCTCTCATGATTATATGAACCTCTATAAGGCCAACCCTCAGTCTGCAATGCTCCAGGGAAAAAAAGTCCACCAAATTAGCATCTCCCTATAACACAAATCCTCCAATCCCAGCAATATACTTGTAAATCTTTGCTGCACCCTCTCAAGTTTAACAATATCCTTCAAAAATGATAAACATAAATTGATATCCTATTAAAAATTATAATAATTTCTGCACAAGAATGTACACAGAGTCCATAATCAAACACGGAACTGGAGACTAAATATTACAGGTTGTGGCATATTTGGAAAGATGGAGAAGAAAAATGGGGAGATGGAGTTGCTTTACTTCATCAGTATAGCACAATGATAGTGGCAAAAATGGGCACAGATCTCAGCAAGACAAAAGGATAGACATAAAAATTTGATAAAGGATCAAAAACTAATACATGCAGTGCAGTAGAGCATCTAACAATGGAGTGGAAGTGGAGGAAGAAGTTAAATAAAATAGAATAATAAGACTTCGTTCAAATCCGCTGATCTAAGTTGGATGTGTGCAGGGGGCTGAGGGGGTGGGGGGCTGTGGGGACAAATAAATAGAGTTCCTAGGATGTGTACAGGACTCCTTTCAAACCGAACGTTTGAAAAGTGCAATAAGAGATGGCTCACTATTGGATCCGGTAATGAGAAATAAACCAGAACAGATTGAGAAGTAGAAGTAGGAAAATATCTAGACAGTGGTGTCCATAATATTAAAGCTGATAGAGAAGGACAAAATTATGATGAAAACGATTGGAGAAAGGCTGAATTTGAGGGGGCTAAGATAAACTTTGGCAAAATAAAACAGGAGCTTGTACTGGCAAACAAAGATATACACCATCAGTAGAAACTATAATAAACCTTCAAAATGTTCCAACCAACCTCCACTGCCATCTAGAAAGACAAGGACATCAGATACATGGGAATGCCATTACCATTTCTTCCAAGCCACTCATCATCCTGAGAAATATATCGCCATTTCTTCAATGTCATTCGAATGAATCTTGCAATTCTTTCCCAAATGGCATTGTGGGTCTACCAAGACCAAATGGACTGCAGAAGCTCAGGAAGATGGCTCACCAGCACTTTCTCATAGGTAACTAGGGACGGGCAATAAAGGCTGGCTCAGCCAAGATGTCCAAATTCTATGAATGAATAAAATAAACAGGTAAAATAGTGTTTTAATATATTGTGGGCAAAATAAAAGAAAGAATACAAGACAAAAAAGAAAAGAATAACAGTAGTGAGACTCCATTGATGAATAATGATATAAAGGAATGATTCAGGTTTAAAAATAAGGCAAGAAGTGAGTAGGTGATTGTGGGATGACAGTACACGAGAAAATAGAAAGATTATGGGAGAAGTAAAAATAAAAGCACAATTAAGCGGGTAAATAAAATATTTTGCAGGCATGTCAATTAAAATAATGAAAGCTGTGAAGGGAATCCCACAAATAATAATAGATAGGTGGTAGAAATATGAAATAATTACTTTGTCTGAGTAATTAACAAGGAGGTAGAACAGGTAGATATGTCAGTAATTGATGAAATTAGTAATTACATAAATTAGGGTAAAGCAGTAGATGTGGTGTATATGGATTTAGCAAGGCGTTCGATAAGGTACCCAGGTAGGTTAATGCAAAAACTACGGAGGTATGACATTGAGGGTGCATTAGAGGTTTGGATTAGGAATTGGCTGGCTGGAAGGAGACAGAGGGTAGTAGTTGATGGTATAGGTTCATCTTGGAATGCAGTTACTAGCGGTGTTCCACAAGGATCTGTTTTGGGACCATTGCTGTTTGTCATTTTTATAAATGACCTAGAGGAGGGGCTTGAAAGCTGGGTGAGCAAGTTTGCGGATGACACGAAAGTCGGTGGAGTTGTGGACAGCGAAGAAGGATGTGGCAGATTACAGCGGGATATAGATAACTTGCAGAGCTGGGCAGAAAGGTGGCAAATGGAGTTCAATGTATCTAAGTGTGAAGTCATTCACTTTGGTAGGAGTAACAAGAAGATGGATTACTGGGCTAATGGTAGGCTACTTGGTAGTGTGGATGAGCAGAGGGATCTTGGTGTCCATGTACACAGATCTCTGAAAGTTGCCACCCAGGTAAATAGTGCTGTGAAGAAGGCATATGGCGTACTGGGCTTTATTGGTAGAGGAATTGAGTTCTGGAGTCCTGAGGTCATGTTACAGTTGTATAAGACTCTGGTGCGGCCTCATCTGGAGTATTGTGTGCAGTTTTGGTCGCCATACTATAGGAAGGATGTGGAGGCATTGGAACGAGTGCAGAGGAGGTTTACCAGGATGTTGCCTGGCATGGTAGGAAGATCGTATGAGGAAAGGCTGAGGCACTTGGGGCTGTTCTCATTGGAGAAAAGAAGGTTTAGGGGAGATTTGATAGAGGTGTACAAGATGATTAGGGGTTTAGATAGAGTTGACAGTGAGAACCTTTTTCCGCTAATGGAGTCAGCTGTTACTAGGGGACACAGCTGTAAATTAAGGGGTGGTAGGTATAGGACAGATGTTAGGGGTAGATTCTTTACTCAGCGGGTTGTGAGTTCATGGAATGCCCTGCCAGTAGCAGTGGTGGACTGTCCCTCTTTATGGTCATTTAAGCGGGCATTGGATAAGCATATGGAGGTTATTGGGCTAGTGTAGGTTAGGTAGGCTTTGGTCAGCGCAACATCGAGGGTCGAAGGGCCTGTACTGTGCTGTATTTTTCTATGCTCTATGTTCTATGTTCTATGTTCTATGTTCTATAAATACATTAATACTCAAGAAGGGGATATATTGATTAAACTAAACAAACTCTGAGGATAAAGACATGAGGGATGAGATGGACTAATCAGGGTAGTTGAAGCAAATTTTCATTTATTTGTCTATGGACTGTGGGCATTTATTGTCCAACCTTAATTGCCCACACTGCCATGGTCTGGAGTCACATTTAGGTCAGAGCAGATAAGGATGGAGATGTTCTCCACTAAAGAACATTTATCGCTGAAAGCATGTTAAATTCAATTATAAAATAAAAGCAGCATGTTCAGAAAATCATAATTAAATCAAACTGGATCAGCATGGCTTCATGAAAGGGAAATCATGACAGAGTAATTTATTAGAGGTTTTTGAGGAAGTCTCAACCAGAGTGGATAAAGGGGAACCAGTAGATGCGTTGTATTTGGACTTCAAGAAGACATTCAACAAGATACCTTACAAAATGTTAAGCCATAAGGTAAGAGCTCATGGTGTGGGAGATATTGCCATGGGTAGAGAATTGTTAACAGACAAGAAAAAGAAATGGAGATAAGGGGTTCTTTTTCAGGTTGATGACCTAAAACCAGTGGTGTTTCAGTGCTGGGTCTGAAACTGTTTACGATATATATTAAAACCTTGGACAAAGGAATCAAATATACTGTAGTCAAATTTGCAGATGTTAGAAATATAGTAGGAAAGGCAAGTTGCTTGAGGGATACACAAGTCCACAGAGAGATATTGATAGGTGCGTGAGTAGGAAAAATGTTGTCAAATGGAAGATATTGTCACTCAGAGACATGATAACAATACCTTCTACAGACTCGCAATGTGCAAACTGTCCAGTTGAAGTGCTATGTTTGAGGAAATTGACTGTGGATGGGTACTGAGAACCAGACAGGAGTTGTAGCTGTGTGTTTTTGCCATTGTTGCCATAGTGATGGTTGTTTGTGTAATACACCTGACTTGACAGTTAATCCCTATCTATACAGGACAGAGAGGAACATTTTTGTGAGTTTAGCTAATGGTCTAGTGATACAATGAAACTATTCAGAGCATCCCCAGTGATTACATTTTCCACGAGCTGTGACTGATACAACTAATTCAGAAAATCCACTCCTTAAGTACTAGCGAAACCTGTGTAAATCACTATTTCAGTCTCCTTAGAAAAATATGAAACCTTTCGTTCATACTTTCCTGCTCTTGCTTGCACTGATTTACAGGAGCAGCAAAGGGTTTTGAGTTTGTCCCACTGTTAGAGGGTTCCATTTTAACTTGGTCTGGTGGCAAGATCTGAGAGTCAAAATAATTTTCATTTCGATGGCATTTTCTGAGAATTTCAGAAGGGGCCACTTTTTGATTTTCAGTGGCTCCTTTGGTACAAAAATTTAAATTAAAAATCAAGCTTTTCTTGAAACAGGGATTTGCAAACTCGCTCTAAGCCTCCAAATCATAGAATTGTTATGGTGCAGCAGGAAATCATTCAATCTATTGTGTCTGCACTGGCTCTCCAAGTGAACATCATCATTCAGTCTTGATGTGGAGGAGCTGGTGTTGGACAGAGGTGGACAAATTTAAAAATCACACAACACCAGGATGTCCCATCATATCAGGCAATGGGACCCTGTGTGAGAACCTCTCTGGCTATGTTGAAGGCATCTTGAAACCCATTGTATAAGGAACTTCCAGCTGTGTCACAACACTACAGATTTCTTACAGAAACTCAGCGCCCAGGGACCATCAAATCTCCACTTAGCTCCAAGGAAATCAGTCTCAACTTCTGAAATCTATCCTGTTAACTGAGATTTCTCATATCATCACTGTGAGTATTCTTAGAAAATTCTTCTGCACACTTGCCGCTGCCTTCATATCTTTGCTACAGGATGGTGCCCAGGACTGCTCGTATTGCTCCTGGTGAGTTCTAACCAGCAGTTTATAGAGGTTTCGCATAACCTCTTTGCAAATGCCTCTGCACATGTACACACAGGTGTCTCTAATCTTTCTATCAATTACTTTACATTGATGCCTCCTGGCTACTGACCTCTCTTCCAATCTATAACTGTACCTCACCCACCTGTATTTGTATTACCATATATTAATATCAATAGTTAGACTATTAAAACTTCCTTCAGCTTCCACTGTCTCCTATCCAATCTTTTCTTGGATGTAAAATATTCTGTTCTAGCAGCATCATCTTGAAACTCCAGTGTACCCTTTCTGATGTGGTCACATGTGTCTTATCAAGTAAGGTTGGCAGTAGCTGTAGGTTCTTCACAAATGACAGCAAGAGAGAGCAAGAAAAAAGTCAAAAAGATGAAGACTGTAAATGTAAATGTTTAGGGAATTGAAATCAGAGAATGCCCTTGAGGAATATAAAGAAAGCAGGAAAGAACTTAAACAAAGACTAGGAGAACTAAAAGGGACCATGAAATGCCTTTGGCAATAGGAAGTCATATGACACCAGGTAACACTCCAACAGGTTTATTTTAGACAATAGACAATAGACAATAGGTGCAGGAGTAGGCCATTCTGCCCTTCGAGCCTACACCGCCATTCAATATGATCATGGCTGATCATTCCTAATCAATATCCACTTCCTGCCTTATCTCCATAACCCTTGATTCCACTATCCTTGAGGGCTCTATCCAACTCTTTCTTAAATGAATCCAGAGACTGGGCCTCCACTGCTCTCTGAGGCAGAGCATTCCACACAGCCACCACTTTCTGGGTGAAGAAGTTTCTCCTCATCTCTGTCCTAAATGGTCTACCCCGTATTTTTAAGCTGTGTCCTCTGGTTCGGTTTAAATCACAAGCTTTCAGGGAGCTGCTTCTTCATCAGGTGAAGTGACACTTCTGACTTTGTCGACCCCAGTCCAACACCAGCACCTCCACATCTTAGTAAATAGAATTAAGGAGAATCCCAAGGCATATTATATGCATATTTGGGTGGCATGGTGGCTCAGTGGTTAGCACTGCTGCCTCAGAGCGCCATGGGCCCCAAGTTCGATGCCAGCCTCAGGTGACTATCTGTGTGGAGTTTGCATATTCTCCCTATGTCCATGTGGGTTTCCTCTGGGTGCTCTGGTTTCTGTTAGGTGCAATAGTTGTAGGCTGGGTTACTCTTCGGAGGGTCAGTGTGGACTTATTGGGCCAAAGGGCCTGTTTCTACACTGTAGGGAATCCAGTCTAATATTAGATTGTATAAAAGTTCCTTCATCACCCACCATACTGTTCCTTTACCATTAGAATTCAACTGTTCCTTTTGCCAATAGCTTTTATATTTTTTCACCTTTTAATATCAATACTGTTTCCTTAAGATGGGAGCCATCACAACAGCACAATGGGCATGAAGTTGAGAGTGTAATGCGTACCACCACTTCAATGAGACAAAGCAAGAGAAGGCAGAGGGAGGGAGATGCTGAGAGTATCCAGGCGTGGATTAGGGGGAGGATGTGTATAAGTGTGTACCCACATTGACATTTGCTTCTACTCATCTCCCGTGAGGTGGCATGACTGCTCACCATATGCCACTTAACATTATTTTTGTATTGCTGAAAAAGGTGGTCACAGATAGTCATTTTTTGCCCACAGATGTTGATTAATTGATTACTTATTTTTTGGTGTGAATAGGAAAGTTTGCAAAAACTGATTTCACAAATACACAGAAATGACTGTATAAAAATTGGCAAGCCATGTTGCAGCTGTATAAAACTTAACTTTGGTCATGTTTGGAGTATTGTGTGCAGTTTTGGTTGCCACAGTTTAGGAAGGGGTGAAAAGGGTGAAAAAGACGGTTATAAGGATGTTGCCTAGATTGGAGTGTATTAACTGTAAGGAGATGTTGGGCAACATGGATTGTTTTCGCTAAAGCATCAAAGATTGTTTCTATATACTGACAGACGTATAATATAAGATTATGAGAGGCATGGATAGAGTGAATTTTCTAGGGGGCATAGGATAAAGCAAGAGTGAAAAATTTAAAGGAAACGGGCAAGGAAAGTCTTTTACACAGAGGGTACATCACGATCAGCAGACACAGAAGGCCAAAGAGCCTGTTCCTGTGCTGTCATGTTCTATGTTCTAAAAGTTAAACACTTTGGAACCTAGCAATCTTAAATCAAAACAGAAAATACTGGAAATACTCAGCAGATGTGGCAGCTTCTGTGTAGAGTTAAATATCACACAACACCAGATTATAATCTGTTATGAACCAGGCCAGAACCCTCAAAAAACTCTTTTAGCAGGTAGCCCAGATCTTAACTTTGCTATTTGTTTAGCTAGGTGTATAGTGGATATTCCTGGAGTCGATTGCCAAGTTTTAAACTAATAAAATTTATTTACAAAATTACAAAATGCAACACAAAGAACTGAAAATAGAATACCCAATAAACTTATCCTATCCTAACCCAATTTAGTGATGTTATTCTGAACACACACACACACACACACACACACACACAAACCACCCCCAACACACACACATGCACATATAAGTTTGGGGTGAGTTTGTATTTGCAGAATTACATCTTATTTTGCTCAAAAGCTTCATGAATCCACGTAAGATTCTGTAAATCCCTTTTTTGGGAATAGAATCAGTCTGAACATTGGGGCACAGACAGACAGACTTAAACCACACACCTATACATTATTTGGGCTGACATGACTTGTTAAAGTTCACTTGAGAATACAACTTTCAAAAAACGTTCTGGGATTTACGTATGAAAGAACTGAAAACAACGTGGTCATTCAAAAAAATGAGAGAATTAGCAAGCAATCCAGGTCTTTTTCAATATGTCATTTCAGTTGCATCACACTGTAATCTTCTGTTGTAAATTCTGTGTCTTATAATCTTATACTCCACAACTATCTGGTGAAGCAAGTGCTTCCAAATAAACCTGTTGGTTTATAACCTCGTGTTGTGTGATTTTTAACTTTGTACACCCCAGTCCAACACCGGCACCTCAAAATCTATGCAGGTCAACTGAGTTAACGCTTCATGTCTGATGAAAAGTCACTGTTGTAAAACATTAACAACAGTAGGATTTCCAATAAGTAGTTTTGAAACAAAAGGATCCCCCGTTTCTTTTTGATCATCTGTTAATTGAAACAGGTTCACATACTTTTAAAAATTATTTAATAGGATTTGGGTATCACTAGTTTGGTCAGCATTTATTGCCTACCTCTAATTGTCCAGAGAGTAGTTAAGGGTCAAATACATTGCTGTGGGTCTGGAGTCACATGTAGCTTGGATCAGGTAAGGATGGCAGATTTCTTTCTCTAAAGGACAGAAGTGAATTAGATGAGTTCTTCCTGACAATCAACAATGGTTTCATGGTCATCATCAGGCTCTCTTTTCCAGATTATTATTGAATGCGAATTCCACCATCTGCAGTGGCCGGATTCAAACCCACATCCTCGACATGTTACCTGAATCTCTGGATAATAGTCTATTATAACCATAGGCTACAGTGCTGCAAACGATAATGCAAATGACAATCTTTAGACAGGAGTCCTGAAAAAAGTCACCCTTAAACATATCAATGATGAATGTACTATCTTTGTTCTATCTTTAGTATGCAGATACTTCAATGCGAAGTTACATTTTAGAAAAAGTATAAACAATTACACAAGTCTTCATGCAACGTGAACAGTTTTTAAATTATAGGGCTACAATAGGAAATGGGAGAAAGTGAGGACTGCAGATGCTGAAGATCAGAATTTAAAAATAGTGTAGCTGGAAAAGCATAGCAGGTCAGGCAGCATCAAAGGAATGTCAATTCTCCTGTTCCTTTGATGCTGCCTGACCTGCTGCGCTTTTCCAGCAACACATTTTTAAGCTACAATAGGAAATATCATTGAAATGGTTTTGAATTTTTCCAGACAGGTTAAAGGGTTAAAATCAGTACACTGTATACCAGTGTCTCTCTGTCACAGTAACAGATATGTGTGTCAGGATATTTCAGAATAAGTATCAATCCCAGAATGTGTCTTTTTTTCCACTATAGATTATGTCTTTTGATGTTGATATAGCTTTTTGGAGAAGTATTAGAAGGACATGAAATAATGAGAGGCATGGATAGGGTGAAAATATCAAATACAAGGTGGCACAAGTTTAAGGTGAGAGTTGAAAGTTTAAAGGAGATATGCAAGGCAAGCTTTTTACACAGAGGGTGGCAGGTGCCTGGAACACGCTGCCCAGGGGAGGTGGTAGAAGCAGAAATTATTACAACATTTTAAACGTATTTAAACTGAGATATAAACAAACAGGGAAGAGAGGGATATGGGCCATATGCAGGCAGATGGGATTGGTTTAGAATGGCATCATGGTCAGCACAGACAAGCTGGGCCGAAGGGTGTGTTCCTGTGTTATGCTGTTCTATGGTCTATATATCCCACTGGTTTCTCTATTCCCAAACCGTCTTGCTGTAATAGGATTTGCATCTACCCCTCGGACACTAGCATTAATTGCTACCTTGAAGAGTTTGATGAAACTTGATGACAAAATACAATAACATGCAGGCAAATGAATTTTAATGATGATATATTGTGAGGTAATACAATGAATCAGGAATCCAGTACTTTCAATTTGAAATGCTTTGTCCTCAGACAAAGAATGTACATTATAAATAGTGTATATTATAAACATTGAGGAACTGAAGAGTAGAATATGCAGTGTGGAGGTAATTTGAATTGTATTGCAGATTCTGTAATTCTCAAGTCAAAATATTTCATAATGTAATTTTACAAATTTTATGAATATTGTTTATGTTTGAAAATAAGTTGAATGATAAAAATGCATAAATTATTAAAGATGTATTGTTTAATAAAGTCAAAACAGAAAGGAAATAAAGTACTGGGGTTTATTTCTAAAATGATGAAGATGAAAAGCAGAAAAATTACATTAAACTTGTATGAAAGTTTGATTAAATAAATGTGGAGTATTAAATGTTCACTTCTCCACCTCCTGATGCAGCCTGCTTTGCTGTGTTCTTCCAGCCTCCTGGTTGTCCACCTTCCATAATACTTCGGCCTCCCAATTACTGAGTGGTTATGGCAGCAGCGAAGAAGGGAGAAGAAAGGTTGACAGGGAATGATACTAGAACTGAAATGTATTGAGGAAGATTAAACAAGAGGTAGATAGAATAATGAAGAAGACATTTAGTATACATACCTTTATTGGTCAGTGGACTGAGTATAGGAGTTGGGAGGTCATGTTGCAGCTGTAGAGGACATTGGTTAGGCCACATTTGGAATGCTACATGCAATTCTGTTCTCCCTCATTTAGAAATGATGTTGTGAAACTTGAAAATATTTACAAGCATGTAGCCAGGGTTGGAGAGTGTGGGCTATAGGGAGAGGCTGAATAGGCTGGGGCTGTTTTCCGTGGAGCGTCGAAGGCTGAGAGGTGACCTTATAGAGGTTTATAACATCATGACGGGCATGAATAAATAAATAAGAGTGGGGCAGTGTTAAACTAGAGGACAGAGGATTAAAGTGAGAGAGGAAAGATTTAAAAGGGACCTCAGGGATAATGTTTTCATGCAGAGGGTAATGCTTTTATGGAATGAGCTGCCAGACTAAGTGGTGAAACCTGGTACAATTACGACATTTAAAAGGCATCTGGACAGGTATATAACTAGGAAGCGTTTAGAGGGATATGGGCCAAATGCTGGTAAATGGGACTAGATTAATTTACAATATCTGGTTGGCATGGACAAGTTAGACAGAAGGGTCTGTTTCTGTGCTGTACATCTCTATAACTCTATGAGATGGGAGTGTTTTTCTCTAGATAATAAAGAGCTCAGGAGTGACTTGATACTGGCCTTAAAATGATGAAAGGATTTGAGATTGGTAAATATAGAGAAGATAATTTAACTTTTTGGATTATCTAAACTTGGGGACCATGAATATAAGATAGTCAGTCATAAATCAAATAGGAATTCAAGGGAAAAGAATGGTTAAAATGTGGACAAAAACAAAATATCTGGGCAAGTAATTTGAGAAGACATTGCGGGATAATTAAAGACTGAAGACATCTGAAATAAAAACAGAAAGTGCTGGGGGAACTCAATCTCTAACTAAACCTCAGCGTGTACACTAAATACCCCACAATCTCTAACTACCCTCAGTGTGTACTCTAATTACCCCTCAATCTCTAATTATCCCTCAGTGTGTACTCTAATTATCCCTCAGTGTGTACTCTAATTATCCCATAATCTCTAATCCTCCTTCAGTGTGTACTCTAATTGCTCCTAAATCTCTAATCAGCCCTAAATCTGTACACACTAATTTTTCTGTTTTCTCAGATTGGATTTAGCACAGTCACTGGGATTAACTCAGCTTCAAGTGAAAACTTGGTACCAGAATCGAAGGATGAAGTGGAAGAAGATGGTGAGTGGAGCTTCTATGTTTGATGGAGTGCTGTTTGCAATTGGCTATTGCTGTCATGTTGAACTCTGTGGCTACGAAGTCACGAAAATGTTTTGAAGAAAAATATAGAACTTGTGGCAGTTTTAAATTTGCCTTTTGCAAAATGTGGGCATTGTTGGCAAGGAGTGTATATATTGTTATTCCTCAATGGCCCTAGGGAAGGTGAGGGCGAGCTGTCTTCTTGAACAGTTGCCCCTTGAGGTGTAGCCTCACCCACAGTGCTGTGAGGAAGGCAAGTTCCAAGATTTTGACCCAGTGACAGTGAATGGACGGTGAAATATTTCCAAGTCAGTATGGTGAATGGTTTGACAGGAAACTTGTAGGTAGTAGTGCTTTCAACATTTCTGCTGCCTTCGTTCCTTTGAGATGGCAGAGATTGCAGATTTGGAAGATGCTGATGAATACGGCTTGGTAAGTTCCTGCAGTGCCCCTTGTAGGAGATACGCACTGCTGCCACGGTGCATGGGAGGTGAACGGAGTGAATGTTGAAGGCCATTGTGTGCCAAGAAAGAAGCTGCTTTCTCCCAAATGGCCTAGAAATTAGAATCATGCAGTGCAGAAGAAACCCAGCCACTCGTCGAGTCTGCATGACAAAATTACTCTGAATCTACATTGGTCCAATTTTCCAGTACTTGGTCCATAGCCTTAAATATTATGACATTTTCAGTGTTCATCCATCTAGTATTTTTAAAAGTTGTGAGGTTTCCCATCTCCTATGTCCTCCCAGAGAGAGTATTCCAGCTTCCCACCACCCTCTGGTTGAAAAACTTACCTCAAATTCCCTCTAAAGTATTTGTCTTTCATCTTAAAATTATGGCCCCTTGTTATTGACCCTTCAACTAAAGGAATCAGCTGCTTTCCATTCACCCTGGCCATATCCCTCACAAATCGACCAAGATTGTCCAGCCTCTCTTCATAGAGGAAAAGCTCCAATCCAGGCAACATTCTGATGAACTTTCTTTGCAGCCCTTCCAGTACAATCACATCTTTCCTATAGTGTGGTGGACCAGAATTCCAGCTGTGGCCTAATCAATTTTCAACAGAGCTCCAATGTAATCTCCCTACTGTTATAATCTATGCCCTGACGGATAAAGGCAAGCATCCCATATGGCTTCTTAATTATCCTCTTAATCTGCTCTGCCACCTTCAGGGATTTGTGAACAAACATCTCAAGATCCCTCAGTACCTCTGAGTTTCTTAGAGTCCTGCCATTCACTGAATACTCTCTTGCCTTGTTCTTTCTTCCAATGTCCATTGCCTCACTTATATCAGGGTTAAATTCCATCTGTCACCAGTCTGTCTATCTGTCCAATCTGTTTATATCCTCCTGTTACTGAAGATTTTCTTCCTCATTGTCAACCATTTGGCCAAACATTGTGTCGACTGCAAACTTTTTGATCATTTTCCCCCATCCCCACCACATTCTCATCACCAGTATATTGTTTAAATGTGTTTAATACAAACAATAAGGGACCAGTGGTATGTCACTTCTTACCAAACTACTGTCACCCAAACAGCTTCCTACTACCACCCTCTGTCTCCTGCCATTAATTTTGGATCGAACTTGTTAGGTTACCCTGCATCTCATGTGCTTTCATCTTATTTTTCAGACCTTGACAAAGGCTTTGCTGAAATCCATATAAACTACAGAAACTGCACTATCCCCATCAACATAACTGGTCACCTTCCTGAAAAGTTTAATCAAATTTGTTAGGCATGACCTTCCCCTTGACAAAGTCATGCTGACTATCCCTTATCAAACTTTGCCTCTTCAAGTGAAGATTAATGCTGTCCTTCAAAGTGTTCCCCAATAGTTTCCCTACCAATAATGTGAGACTCATTGGTCTGGAATTCCCTGGTTTACCTTGCCCACCCTTCATGAAAAATTGAACCACATTAGCTGGTTCCCATGACCAATGAGGAATTAAGAATTTTGTTCACAGCTAGTGCAATTTCCTCCTTCACCTCCCACTTCAGCCTAGGATATATCCGGTCCTTGGAATTTGTTCACTTGTAAGCCTGCAATAACCTCCAATAACTCCTCACTCCCTATGTTAATATGCTCAAGAATCTTAGAGGCCCTCTTTCTAAAATCAGTACCTGCATCCTCTTTATCTCAGATAGATGTGAAGTGCTCATTTAACACCCTACCAATATCTTCCAGCTACATGCACATATGTTTTGAACTTCTTGAATGTTATGGAGCTGCACTTATCCAGTTGATTGGGCGGTATCCCATCACTGTCCTGTTTTGTGCATTGTATATGGTGGCCAGGCTCAGGAGAGTCAGGAGGTGAGTTACTTGCTGCAGGATTCCAAGCTTCTGAACAGCTCTTGTACCCACTGTATTTATATGACTAGTCCATTTCAGTTTCTGGTAAATGGTGAGCCCAGTATGGGATAATCAGCATGGATTTGTGCATGGGAATTCATGTCTGACAACTCTTTTAGAGTTTTTAAAGAGGTAGCCAAGAATGTAGATGAGGGTAGGACAGTGGATGTTGTCTACATGGACTTTAGTAAGGCCTTTGACAAGGTCCCACATGATAGGGTATTCTTGAAGTTTAGGTCACATAGGATCCAGGGAGAGCTATTTAATTGGATTCAAAATTGGCTTGATAGTAGAAAGTGGAGGGTAATGGTTGAAGGTTGTTTCTCAGACTGGAGGCCTGTGACTAGTGGTGTGTCACAGTGCTGGGACTTTTGTTATTTGTTATTTACATAAATGATCTGGATGTGAATGGACAAGACATGATTAGTAAATTTGTGAATGATACAAAATTAGGAGATATCATTGATAGTGAGGAAGGTTATCAAAAATTACAGAGGGATCATGATCAGATGGGAAGTGGGCAAATTCAGTTCAATATAAATAAGTGTGAGAAGTTGCACTTTGGAAAGTCAAACCAAGGTAGGACTTATACAGTAAATGGTAAGGTCCTGAGGAGTGTTGTGGAACAGAGGGACCTAGGGGATACATACATAGTTCTTTGAAAGCAGTATTACAGATAAACAGGGTAGTAAAGAGGGCATTTAGCATGCTGGCCTTCAATGGTTGAAGCATTGAGTATAGGAATTGGGACGCTATGCTACACTTGTATAAATCACTGGTGAGGCCGCACTTGGAGTTTTGTGTACAGTTTTGGTCACCCTGTTATAGGAAAGGCATAGTTAAACTGGAAAAAGTGCAAAGAAAATTTACAAAGATGTTGCCGAGACCAGTAAGCCTGAGTTATCAGAAGAGGTTGGCCAAGATAGAACTTTATTCCTTTGAACATATGAGAATGAAGGGTGATCTTATTGAGGTGTATAAAATCATGAGGGGCATAGATAGGATGAATGCATATCATCTTTTTCCCAGGGATGGGGAGTTGAAAACTAGAGGGCATAGGTTTAAGGTGAGAGGGGAAAGATTTAGCAAGGACCCGAGGGGCAACTTCTTCATGCAGAGAGTGGTGCTTATATAGAATGGGCTACCAGAGAATGTGGTTGAGGTAGGTACATCGGCAACATTTAAAAATATTTGTATAGGTACATGGATGGGAAGGGTTTAGAGGAATGTGGACCAGATGCTGGCAAATGGAATTATCTGAGTGGTCAACATGGACCAGTTTGGGCTGAAAGACCTGTTTGTATGTTGTGTTACTCTATGACTCTATGTTGGCAGTGGCGAATGTCAAGGAGAAATGGTTATATCCTCTCTTGATGAAGAGAACTAAGGGTGGCACAGTGGCTGCGTGAGTTTTCTCTGGGTGCTTCATTTCCTCCCACAGTTCAAAGATTTGCAGGTTAAGTGAATTGACCATGCCAAATTGCCCATATTTTTAGGTGCTTCAGTCAGGAGTAAATATAGGTTAGGGGAATGGGTCTGGGTGGGTTGTTTCTCAGAGGTCCAGTGTGGACTTGTTGGTCTGTTTCCACACAATATGGATTCTAATCAGTTGCAACAACAACTGCTGATGGAGGAGGGAATATTGGCATTTACTGGATGAAACTTGAGGAGATTCACAGGATAGTGGAGCTAGTTTGTAAGCAGTGTTTGTGGTTTGGAGTCATAGAGGCCTAAAGCACAGAAGAAGGTTGTCTGACCCAGCACATTCTTGCTGTTCAAAAATAAACACCTAACTACTCTAATTTTCATTTTCCAATACTTGGCCCAAAGTCATGTGTGCCTTGGCATCACAAATACACATCTAAACACTTGAACATGATCAGGACTTTTGTCTCTATTACCCTAACATGCAGTAAGTTCCAGTTTCCCACCACCCTTTGACTAAAAACGTTTTTCTCACAGCTCCTTTTAATCTTCTGCTCCCTGGTCATTGATTCTTCCATCAAGGGGAAATGTTTCTTCCTGTCTGTCCTGTCTTTGCCCCTCATGATTTTATACATCTCAGCCATGTCTCCTCTCAAGCTCCTCTGCTCAAAGTAAAGCAATTGTAGCCTGTCCAATCTCCCTTTATAAGCAGAACTCTCCAGAACAGGTGACATCCTTGTAAATCTCCTCTGCCCTCTGCAGTTGCTTTCCCAGAGATCTGGTTGGTGTTGAGAGATCCCAGCTGGCACAGTGCTTTGTTTATTCCAGGTGGCGTCTTTCTCAATGTTACTAATTCACAAACAACAGTTGTAAGTACTTGATGTCCAGGCCACTTCTGACAGTAGATCACTTGAACGAAGCACAATGACACTGCAGTCAATCTCTGTAATGCCATGGATGTGAGTAATGTGGCTGTTCAGGCTAGGTTTCCCCTTCATCCTATCAGCAATTTAGCACAGGACAAATAAGACTAGAGAAATGAATGCATGGCTCAAATGAGATTGTGGTTTCAGTAGCACTGGGGCAAGTGGGGCATGTACCATTGGGGTGGTCTATACCTGAATTGTGATGGGCCAGTGTCCTTGAGAGCAGCACAGCGAGGGAAGGAGAGGGAGTTTTAAATTAAATAGTTGGGACAAGGGATCAAATTTGGAAGGAAGTGGTAAATCAAAGAGTAGAGTCAAGGCAAGCGAAGAAAGGCATCAGTATAAGAAATAACACAGAATATGACGGGAAGAGATAAAACAGTGCTTCCTAAACCTTTTCCTTGTCAAGGAATGTTTAAGGCCCAAACACTACATCACTGTAGTGGTTCCCTCCTTCCCTTCTCCTCTAACCAAAATGAAAGTGGAGGGATAGAGAGATGTGCTATTGCAAAACGTTTTGGTAGCAGAGTAAGAAGTAAGGCTTTGGCTCAAGAGATTTCAGACAGCAGCAGCTCAGCAAAAAGTACAGGTAAGCTCAGGTAAAGTCCTTTTAACTTTCCTCTTGAGTCTTACAGCAGTTAAAATGGCAGTTAGGCCAGTCACATGTTCCTCCTACAGGATGTGGGAGCTGAGGGAGATTTCCATCATCGCTGATGGCTACACATGTGAGAAGTTGACCCAGCTGCAGCTCCTGGGAGACTGTGCTGGGGAAGCTGGAGCTGGGACTGGATGCACTCAGGATCATCCGAGATGCTGAGTACTTCATGAATAAGAGTTTACTGAGTTGGCCATACCTAAGCTGCAGGCAGCGAATAGCTGGATGACCATGAGGAAAGGCAATGGGAGTAGACAAAAAGTGCAGAAATACCCTATGGTATCTCCCTTTGAAAACAATTATACCATTTTCGATACTGTTATGGAGGGCGGCAAATGATGACCATTCAGGGGAAAGCAGCAGTAGCCAGGTCAGCGGCTCTGAGGTACAACAGGAAAGGGTAAAGGTAAGCCAGGACCTTAGTGATAGGAGAGTGGACAGTTGGGGAATTTTGTGAAAGGAGATTCTGTGACAGCAAATGGGAATCCAGAATAATATATTGCCTGATAATGCCTGGGTCCAGGATGTCTTGGAGAAGCTGCAGAAGGTTCCCAATGGGGAGGGTGAGCAGCCAGAAGTCATTGTGCACATTGGCAGAAATTGGGATGAGGTCCTGCAGAGTGATTATAGAGAGCTAAGAAAAAAGTTAAAAACCAGGATCTTGTTGGTGATAATCTCCGGATTACTTCCACGTGCTAGTGGATATGACAAAGAATTGGTGCAGTGGGCATGGATTCAGATTTTTAGATCATTGGAATCTTATCTGAGGCAGAGGTAATTTGTTCAACAGGGACAGGTGGCACCTGACCTGGAGAGGGACCCATATCTCGGCAGCCAGGTTTGCTAATGCTGCAAGGGAGAGTTTAAACTAGATTGGCGGGGAGTGGGGTGGGATCCTCAACAGCAGGGAGGCAAGTGGGAGGCTGGAAGGAGATACAGTAATCAGAAATAGGAGGTTGAAGAGTGGAAATGACAGGGAGCGAGGGGTGCCTGTTGGATTAAATTGCATCTATTTCAATGCAAGAGGGCTGACAGATAAGACCAATGAACTCAGGGCATGGATAGGTATGTGGGACTGGGACATTATAGCCATTATAGAAACATGGGTAATGGAGGGACAGGACTGGCAGCTTAATGTATCAGGGTATAGTAGCTTGAGGTAAGACAGAACAGGTGGGAGGAGGGGAGGGGGAGTATCACAGCAGGAACTAGAGAAGGAATAACTGAAGAAGTGAGGCTTTGGGGGTGGAGCTAAGAGATAAAAAGGGGATGGTGACATTATTGGGGTTGTACTATCGGCCCCCAAATAGTCAATATTCCTTCAAATAGAGGAACAAATATGCAGGGAAATTGGAGAGACTTGCAGGAGCAATAGGGTAGCCATAGTAGTGGATTTTAATTTTCTTAACATAAACTGGGGCTGCTAAAGCATTAAGGGCTGAGATGGGGTGGAATTTGTTAAGTGCGTTCAAGAAAGTTTCCTCAAGCAGTATATAGAGCATCCAGTTCAGGAAGAGGCAAAACTCGACGTACTCTTGGGAAATAGGGCAGGACAGGTGACTGAGGTGACAGTGTGGGTGCACTTTGGGACCAGTGACTATAGTTCTATTAATTTTAAAATAATTATGGAGAAGGATAAAACTGGTGCACAGGTTCAAGTTCTAAATTGGAGCAAGACAAATTTTGATGGAAGTAGACAGGAGCTTGGAGGGTTTGATGGAGTGGTTTGTTTACAGGCAAAGAGACCTCAGTTGAGTGAAAAAAAAATGAGATTGCTTGAGTTCAAAGTCTATATGTTCATGTGGTGATGAAGGGCAAGGCTGGCAGGACTAGTGAACCCTGGATGACAAGAGATATTGAGGCTTTGACAAAAAAATGGAGGCATGGCTCAGGTACTGGGAGCTGGGATCAAGGCAATCCCTGGAGGTACGTAGGGGATACAGAATTTTATAGACAAAGGAAATCAGGAGGGCAAAAAGGAGGCAGGAGATAGCCTTGGCTGAGAAGATTTGGATGAATACAAAGAGGTACTTCAAGTATATTAAAGGAAAAAGAATAACTAGAGAGAAAAAAGCCCCCCACCCCCCAGGACCGTATTGGACATGTATGTGTAGAACCACAGGAGATGGGCGAGGTCCTCAATGAATATTTCTCCTCTGTGTTTACCGTGAAGAAAAACATGAAGACTTGAGAACTTGGGGAAGTTAGTGATGATATCTTCAGGACAGTCATATCACAGTAGAAGAGGTGTTGGATGTTTTAGAATGTGTGAAGGTGGATAAATCTCCTGGTCCTGACCAGATATATCCAAGAACACTGCAAGAGGCCAGAGAAGAAATTACCGGGCTCTGAGTGATATTTTTGCATCATTGTTAGCCACGGGTGAGGTCCCAGAAGACTGGAGGGTAGTGAATGTTGTCCCATTATTTATAAAGGGCTGCAAAAAAAAGCCTGGGAGCTATAGATCAGTAAGTCTCACATTTGTGCCGGGTAAGATTCTGAGGGATAAGATATGCATGCATTTGGAAAGACAGGGTATGTTTAGGAGTAGTCAGCATTGCTTTGTGAGTGGGAGGTCATACCTCCCAAAGTTGGTAGAGTTCATTGATGAAGTGACCAGGAAGATTGACGAGGGCAGGGTGGTAGATGTAGTCTATATGGCTTTCACTAAGGCCTTTGATAAGGTTCTACATAGTCGGCTACTCTGGAAATTTAGACCACATGGAATCTGAGGCGAGCTGGCAAATTGGATATACAATTGGCTTGATGGTAGAAAGCAGAGGGTAACAGTGGAAGGATGCTTGTCAGACTATAGGCCTGTTACTAATGGACTGCCTCAGGGGTCAGTGCTGGGTTCATAGAACATAGAACATAGAAAAGTACAGCACAGAACAGGCCCTTTGTCCCACAATGTTATGCCGAGGTTTAATCCTAATGTAAAAAATAATAACTTAACCTACACCCCCTCAACTCATTGCTGTCCGTGTGCCTGTCCAGCAGTTGCTTAAATGTCCCTAATGACTCAGCTGTTCATTACTGTTTGTTATCTATATCAATGATTTGAATGAGGAATATACAAGGCACGATTAGTAAGTTTGCGGATGACACTAAAAGAGGCAGTATTGTAGACAGTGAGGAAGGTTTTCAGAAATTGCAGAAGGACCTTGATCAGCTGGGGAAGTGGGCCGAGAAATGGCAAATGGAGTTTAATATAGATAAGTGTGAGGTCTTGCATTTTGGAAAGTCAAATCAAGGAAGGAGTTTCATGATGAATGATAGGGCCTTAAGGAGTGTAGTGGACCAGAGGGATATTGGAGTTGAGGTTCACAGTTCTCTGAAAGTGGAGTCACAGGTAGACAGGGTAGTGAAGAAGGCTTTTGGCACACTGGCCTTCATCAGTCAGGGCATTGAGTATGGAAGTTGAGGCTGCACTTGTGTTCAGTTTTGGCCACCTTCTTGTAAGTAGGATGTTATTAAACTGGAAAGAGTGCGAAAAAATTTACAAGAATGTTGCCTGGACTCAATGGTCTGAGTTACAGGGAGAGGCTGGACAAGCCAGGACCTTTTACTTTAGAATGTAGGAGACTGAGGGGGGACCTCATAGAGGTTTGTAAGATCATGAGAGGCATGGATAGGGTGAATGCACTCAGACCTTTTCCCAGGGTTGGGGAATCAAGGACTAGAGAGCATTAATTAAAATGTTAGAGGGTAAAGAATAAAAGGGAACCTGAAGAGCAACCTTTTACACAGACGGTGGTATGCATATGGAATGAGCAGCCAGTGGAAGTGGTTGAGGCGGGTACATTAACAACATTTAAAAGGCATTTGAACAAGTACATGGATAGGAAAGGACTAGAAGGATATAGAGTAAAAAATGAGGTCTGCAGATGCTGGAGATCACAGCTGAAAATGTGTTGCTGGTCAAAGCACAGCAGGCCAGGCAGCATCTCAGGAATAGAGAATTCGACGTTTCGAGCATAAGGCCAAGTACAAGGAAATGGGGTTAGCATGGATGGATATTTTGGTTGGCATGGACCAGTTTGGGCCAAAGGGCCTGTCTCTTTGCTGTAGGACTCTGACTCCAAGACAGTGTGACCTCATTTTGAGGCTTGAGAATTGTTTTAACAGTGAGAGCAGGGGCATTTAGATTGGGAGTTCAGTTAATATTACTCTGTTAAAACTCCAAACAGCTATTGCTGCCTCAGAACTCAAACCTCACAATTTCAGTTCACTGTTTTAGTCCCAATACTTACTTCATGAAGCACTGGGACAGACAGTATATATCTAACAGAAAATCAACAGAGAAGGTGAGAAATTAAAGTAATAAAAGAACAAAGTGAAAGGCTCTGAATTTGAATGCATGCAGAATTTAAAGAAACAGATGAACTGATAGCACAAATAAAAATAAATAAGTGCAAGATGCCATTGATTGATCCCTGAATATTAAAAGGAGCATGACATTAAGGAAGGGGGAGCTGGAAGAAAGCAAGAGGGTGGCTTTGTCAATTAATGATGATATTAGAACAATTGATATAGATGTACTAAGTCTAGGAAACTAGGTTATGGAAATGGTTTATGAAGGGATGAGAAATGATAAATACAAAAAGTAATTAATGGGAATAAATTGCAGTCCCCCCACCTAATATTAACCACATGATAGAACATGGAACATTACAACGCAGTACCGGCCCTTCAGCCGTCGATGATGCACTGCCCTGTGAAACCAGTCCGAAGCCCATCTAACCTACACTATTCCGTTCTCGTCCATATGCCTATCCAATGACCATTTAAATACCTGTAAAGTTAGTGAGTCTACAACTATTGCAGACAGGGCATTCCATGCTCCTACACTCTCTGAGTAAAGAAACTACCTCAGACATCTGTCCTATATCTATCACCCCTCAATTTAAAGCTGTGTCCCCTCATGCCAGTTATCACCATCCGAGGAAAAAGGCTCTCACTGTCCACCCTATCTAACCCTCTGATTGTCTTACATGACTCAATTAAGTTACCTCTCAACCTTCTTCTCTCTCACAAAAACAGCCTCAAGTTCCTTAATCTTTCCTCATAAGACCTTCCCTCCATACCAGGCAACATCCTAGTAAAACTCCTCTGAACCCTTTCCAAAGCTTCCACATCCTTCCTATAATGCAGTGACCAGAACTACACGCAATACTTTACGTGTGGGCACACCAGAGTTTTGTACAGCTGCAGCATGACCTCATGGCTCCAAAACTCAATCCCTCTACTAATAAAAGCTAACACACCATATGCCTTCTTAACAGCCCTATAACCTGGGTGGCAACTTTGAGCGATCTCTGTACATGGACACTGAGATCTCTCAGCTCATCTACACTACCAAGAACCTTACCATTCACCCAATACTCTGCATTCTTGTTACTCCTTCCAAAGTGAATCACTTCACACTTTTCTATATTAAACTCCATATGCTAATTCTCAGTCCAGCTCTGCAGCTTATCTATGTCCCTCTTTAACCTATAACATCCTTTGGCACCATCCACAACTGTACCGACCTTAGTATTGTCCGCACATTTACTAACCCATCCTTCTACGCCCTCATCCAGATTGTTTATAAAAATGACAAACAGCAGTGGACCCAAAACAGATCCTTGCGGTGTACCACTAGTAACTGAACTCCAGGCTGAACATTTCCCATCAACCACCAGCTAGCCAATTTCTGAACCAAACCGCTAAGTCACCCTCAACCCTATGCCTCCGTATTTTGTGTAGTAGTCCACTAGGGTAGAATGTAAACAAAGAAATAATGGAAGCTTGTCAGAAAGGTAGAACAATAACATGGGTGACTTAAAATCCACACATAAATTGGAAAAATCAAATTAGCAGGAACAGTCTGGATGAGGAGTTCATGGAATGCTTTTGAGATTAGTTCGACAACATGTTGCTGTAAGAAACTATCAGAGAGATGTTTAAGCTAGATTTAATATTGTGAAATAAGACAAGATTGATTAATGACTTCAAAGTTCAGGCACCTGTAGTTAGCACTTAGAAAAGGTCAAGACAATTGGTTTCGTGTCAGCATGGTTTTGTGGAAGGAAAGTGATCCACGTCCTGACTCCCCAGAGCCTTCCTCCACCTCCTAGAAGGCACAGGTCAGGAGTGTGATGGAATACTCTCACTTGGGTCCGTGCAACTCGAACAACACTCAAAATTCATTTGCACTACGGCTGATGCTCAGTAGCAGCAGTATGGACCATTTACTAGGTGCACTGTAAAAATTCACCAAGGCTCTTCAGACAGCAGTTTCTAAACTGATGACAATCTCAAACAACAAGGGCAGTGGATACATGGGAACTCACCATCATTCTGACTTGGAGATGTATCACCATTCCTTCACTGTCACTGGATCCAATCTTGGAACTCACTTCCTATTGGACATTGTAGCTTTATTTGCACCCAAGGGCTGTCATGGTCAAGAACACAGTTCACCACTATCTTCTTCAGGGCAATTAGGGATGGGCAAAAATGATCCAGTGATGCCCACATCCAAGAACAAATAATAAAAAAATCTGTGCTGGCTCTCTAAATCAGTAGTTCACCCAGCATCAGTTTCCCCCACAATCCCCCTCCCCCACCCTACACCCCTTCTCCCCATAATACTGCACATTCTTCCTTGTCAAATAATAATCCAATTCCTCTTAAAGGCCTTGAAGTGAATTTGCCTCCATCACAATCTCAAATAGTTCATACCAGAACTAACAGACTCTAACCATCCACTCATATAAAATGATTTCCCTCGTGCTGCTTTGGCTAAGTACTTTCTTTTTGTGCCTTCTTGTTTTCTCTTCGTCTGATTTACTCCATCTGGATACCTTGTGATTTGAACACCTCTGTTCAAATCTCTGTTCTTCTCTGAAGAAAACTGTCCCAGCATCTCCAAACTATCAATGCCTTCATCCCTGGAATCAATCTCATGAATCTTTTCTTCGCGCTCTCTGATATTTTCACATCCTTCCGAAAGTATAGCACCTAGAGCCAGATGAACTACTTCAGATGAGGCCAAACTAAGCTTTTACCCAGGTTTATAGTACCCTCTTTGATTGTTAGCTGAAGTAGCTCAGTTGGGAAAGCATTAGACTGAATATCTACAGGTCCCTGGTTCAAGCTGGGTTTCAGCAGACTAAGTATAGAGTCATAGAGATGTACAGCGTGGAAATAGACTCTTTGGTCCAACCCATTCATGCTGACCAGATGTCCCACCTGCCAGCATGCAATTCATATCCCTCCAAATGCCTTTTAAATGTTGCAATTGTACTAGCCTCCACCATTTCCTCTGGCAGCTCAGCACATTCCATACACGTACCACCATCTGCGTGTAAAAGTTGCCCCTTAGGTCCCTTTTATATCTTTCCCCTCTCACCCTAAACCTATGCCCTCTAGTTCTGGACTCCCCCACCCCAGGGAAAAGACTTTGTCTATTTACCCTATCCATGCCCCTCATAATTTTGTAAACCTCTATAAGGTCACCCCTCAGCCTCCGACGCTCCAGGGAAAACAACCCCAGCCTGTTCAGCCTCTCCCCATAGCTCAAATCCTCCGACCCTGGCAACATCCTTGTAAATCTTTTCCGAACCCTTTCAAATTTCAAAACATCTTTCCGGTAGGAAGGAGACCAGAATTGCAAACAATATTCCAACAGTGGCCTAACCAATGTATCTTTATGTTTCAGTATTTCTTTGGGCAGCATGATATTTAGCATTGCTGACTCACAGTGTTAGAAACCCAGGTTTGATTCCAGCCTTGTGTGGTTGTCTATATGGCATTTGCATGTTCTCCCTGTTTCTGCCAGGTGCTCTAGTTTCCTCCCAAAGTCCAAAGATGTGCTGGTTAGGGTGGATTAGCCATGCTAAGTGTGAGGATAGAGTGGAATGCTGTTTGGTGGTTTGGTACAGACTCAAATAGGCCAAATGGCCTCTTACTGCATTTTTGGAATTCTATGATTTTGCACTCAAAACCCCCATCAATAAGGACCCCCTTCATATTCAGCTGTTCCCTACCTTAAATTATTTGTGCATATATACAACCCTAGGAAACCCCTCCCTCTGTTCCTGCACCTACGTCAGAATTCATATTGTCTCTTCACTTTCTTCTACTGAAATGGGTCACTTCACACTTCCCACCTGATGAGGAGCTCATGCCTGAGACGTCAACTCTCCTGCTCCTCAATGCTGCCTGACCTGCTGTGTTTTTCTAATGCCACACTTTTTGACTCCACCTTTTCTTGCAGCTTATTGATGTTCTCTTGAAAATCTGCACCATCTTTGTCATAATTCACACTGTTTCCAAGTACTGAGATATCCACACATTTTGTAATTGTACCCTGCACACTAATGTCTAGGTCATTAATGTATATGAAGAAATGCAAAAGTCCTAACAATGATCCTGGAAACTCCAGGGTATATATCTCTCAAGCTGCATTGATGGTTTCGAGATGGAGCTGAATTATTATCTGAAAAAGAAGAATATGTGGGAGAATGACACAAAGGGAATTGGTCATCCAGAGAGCCAGTGTAAGCTAAGAGGGTCAATGGCCTCCTTCCCCACTGTAGCAGTTCTATGATTCTGTCACTGAGTCAATCAAATCTCCATCTTATTACTGTCCCTTATTTCATGACCTATTACTTTGCTCACATAATTTTCCCTTAACAAATCCATGCTGGATTTCTTTAATCAACCCACATTTGCATGGGCAACTGTTACTTTTTTCTTGAATTATCATTCCCAAATGTGAGTAATGAATGTGATCTTCTTTCTTTGATATCTCTGATCAACTCATAAGGTTTCTTGACCATGTACTGCGCTCAGTAAATCTTGAATAGATTCTGCAATTTCTTAAAACTGTTTTGGAATCAATTCCTGGAGGAATCCCTCCTCTTATGCACTGCATAATGTATTGCATTGGATAGGCAACTCTGGGGATATTGTACTTTCATGTGACCATTTCTTCAACAAAGACACTTGCATGGTGTCTGCACCATAATGCACTCCCCCTCCCCCCTCCCCCCCACCCCCGCCTCCCCACAAAAAACTTGCCATCATAGAGAGCTGATGGCCCTCCCCTCTGCAGTTTACAGCTAGTGAGTAGTGTGAATAGATCTGGTTGTTCCACTGCACAATTAGGAATACCAACACAATTATACCCTGCTGCTTGGGTCAATACCAACAGGATTATACCCTGCTGCTTGGGTCAATGCCAACAGGATTATACCCTGCTGCTTGGGTCAATACCAACAGGATTATACCCTGCTGCTTGGGTCAATGCCAACAGGATTATACCCTGCTGCCTGGGTCAATGCCAACAGGATTATACCCTGCTGCCTGGGTCAATACCAACAGGATTATACCCTCTGCTGGGTCAATAGCACCAGGAGTATACCCTGCTGCCTGGGTCAATACCAACAGGATTATACCCTCTGCTGGGTCAATAGTACCAGGAGTATACCCTGCTGCTGGGTCAATACCAACAGGATTATACCCTGCTGCCTGGATCAATACCAACAGGATTATACCCTCTGCTGGGTCAATAGCACCAGGAGTATACCCTGCTGCTGGGTCAATACCAACAGGATTATACCCTGCTGCCTGGATCAATACCAACAGGATTATACCCTCTGCTGGGTCAATACCAACAGGATTATACCCTGCTGCCTGGGTCAATACCAACAGGATTATACCCTCTGCTGGGTCAATACCAACAGGATTATACCCTGCTGCCTGGGTCAATACCAACAGGATTATACCCTGCTGCCTGGGTCAATACCAACAGAAGTATACCCTGCTGCTGGGTCAATACCAACAGGATTATACCCTGCTGCTGGGTCAATATCAACAGGAATACAGTATACCTTGCTGCTGGGTCAATACCAACAGGAGTATACCCTGCTGTTGGGTCAATACCAACAGGATTATACCCTGCTGTTGGGTCAATACCAACAGGAGTATACCCTGCTGTTGGGTCAATACCAACAGGAGTATACCCTGCTGCTGGATCGATACCAACAGGAGTATACTCTGCTGCTCAATGTGTACAATGTGTTCTGCCCATTTCAGAGTCTGATCGAACATCTGGACTGGCTGTGCCTAATTTAAGGTCATTTGGTTTTCCTTGCAATCGCAGCTATCCCTCGCAGATTGTGCAGATGTTGATCTCAATGTTTAAACCGTTTCTTGAATACAGGTGCTGAAAGGAGGACACGAGGCTCCTACAAAGCCCAAAGGAAGACCTAAGAAAAACTCTATCCCAACAACAGAGGAAATTGAGGCTGAAGAGAAAGAAGCCAAATCAGCACAAGAGCAGGAACCACATCCTTCCTGAGATCGTGAATGCTGAACAAAAAAAAACTCTTTTATTCTTCACTCTGCATTGGTGAGGTGGGACACGACTGCAGTTTTTAGTGGAGAACCCAGAATGCAGTGTACAGGCAGACTGCTGCCTACTCCAGCAGCTGTATGTAAATATTGACATTAACTTAATGGGATCTGGGAAATGATTGTGTGTATAAGGGGAATATGAATAAAATATTATGTATTATTTTGGTGTAGTCTCTATGTCAATGAATCAACCCTCATAACAATTCAAACTTTTTCAAAACCAATGGCTTTTTCTTTTCTGATCCATTCTCTGCTTCCTAATTATTTTTTATTCATAGGTTTTGAGTGTCACTGACAAAGGGCAATATTTGTTACCTGTTTGAAATTGCCATTGAGAAGACGAGAGTGAGCTACCTTCTTTCACCTCTGCTGTTCATGTGGTGTAGAAATACCCATAGGCTGTTAGGGAGGAAGTTCCAGGACTTTAACCCCATGACACTGAAGGAACAGTGATATATTTCCAAGTCAGGTTGGTGAGCGGCTTGGATGGGAAATTGCAGCTGGTCATCTGCTGCCCTTGTTCTTCTAGATGTAATCAATCACAGTTTGGATCATGCTATAATGGATTTTTGTTGAGTTTCTGCAATGAATCTTGTCGATCATACACACTATTGCTACTGAGCATCAGTGATGGAGGAAGTGAATATTTGTGATACTGGATCAGGTGGCAAGCAAGTGAGATGCTTTATCTTGGATGTTGTTGAACTTTATAAGTATCATTCAACTCTTTTGTCCAAGAGTTTTGCCCTGAGATCAAGAGTTGAGGAGCCCTAATGGAATCTAGGGCAGTGATTTCTTTCATATTAGTACTGCCTGATAGCACTGTCAGTGACCCTTTCCATCACTTTCCTTTGTCTAAAAAATAGCTGTATTCTTAATGGTGGGCACCACAGGGACAGCAGCACATCATCTCTGCCTCCAATTTGATTTAGTTTCCTCCCTTGATATTCCCCCTATTTGTTTTGGCTTTATTGCACTTCACATGCAGCAAGACCCAGACAACATTGTGACTTGGGCAGATAAATGGCAAGTAATGTTCACAACCCACAAGTTTAAGGCAATAACCGTCTCCAAGAGATATTCTAATCATCACCACTTGACATTGACTGAAGTTACATCAATGAATCCTCCACTATCAACATCCTGTGGGTTGCCATAATTATATTAAATTGAACCAGACCAGCCATATTAATGCTGTAACTACAAGATCAGGTTAGAGGCTAGGAATTCTACAGTGAGTAACCCTATCTTCCTTAAGCCTATTAGAAGAGTGCAAATCCAACAACACTCTAGAAGTTCAATGCCATCCAGGACAAAACAACCTGTTTGATTAACAGCCTATTCACCACCACAAGCAATCACTTTCTCCATCATTGACACTCAGTAGCAGCAATGTGTACCATCATAGAAACGTTGAACCCCTAGTGTGGAAGCAGGCCATTCAACCCAATAAGTCCATACAAACCCTCTGAAGAGCATCTTATCCAGACCCATTCCTGATATGATTGGGAAACATCCAGGAACTAAAATATAATGAAAGGTGGTCACATGGATTTGTAAAGTGAATGATACACATGACTAACGTTGAATTTGTGAAGAATTAGCGGGAAGTGTAGAATCAGATAATATGAATGTAAGATGATGAGAGAATCAAAAGGCTTTCAATAAGGCACTCCATAGCAAACAATAACCCAAAGAGTTGTGGAATTAGTGGAGAAATTACAGGAAGGATAAGATAAGCTGGTTTCAAATCAGAATGAAGTATAGGGGTTTAGGGTTGTTATTCAAACTGACAAAGTTGGAAAATATCACAACATCAGAATCAGGGTTGAGATCACTGTTAGTTATTACTAACTTAAATGATTTGGATTTAAGAGGGGGAAGTCAATTTGAATGACAGCAAATTGAAAGATATAGTTAATACTGAGGAATTTTGAGGAAAAATATGGGAATACATTAAGAAACTTGATAAACTGCCTGTAATAACTTCAACATAACAAATTACAAGGTGACATTCAGATAGAGGACATTGTGACATTCAACATGTGGTTTAATAGATCACCATCTTATTCTCTGTTTATTTGGTCAGTTACTGTGTTAGCAGTCAGGCAGGTAACAATGTATGTAACATAGCAGTAATCTGAATAAGCATATAATGTAGCCTGTATATGGTAAGTTTGAGATGCCATATTAATGTACATAGTTCGCTATTAATAAACTTCCAGAAAACTGAATTAATACAACCCTGACTCAGTAGTATATGTTGCATGGACCCCAACAACAAAAAAACTACAAGGAAAGGCAGCTTAGACCGCATGTTGTTTGAAAAATGAGTGTCTAAGTGGGTAGAGGGGAGAGCATTATCCATGATAGACATTGCATTGATGGGATTCAGAAATATGCATCACTGAAAGTAACAATAAGGCCTTAAAAAAAAACAAGCCCTCTGCTTAATTCCAGAGTGAGAGAATTGAAAAGTTGAGGCATTATGTAAAATGTATCAACAACTTTGGTTCCACAGGATGAGGGTATTACTGGCTAGGCCAGCATTTATTGCCAAAGGGCAGTCAAGAGTCAACGACATTGCTATAGATCTGGAGTCACATGTAGATCAGACCAGGTAAGGATGCCAGTTTTCATCCCTAAAGGACAATAATGAACAAGATGGCTTTTTCCCTGGCAATGGATTCATGGTCATCACTAAACTCTTTATTCCAGTGATAATGCCACTAGATCTATACACTTGAAGGGTATAGGCAACAAATACTCATTTAGCCAGCAAAGCCCACATCCTATGAAATATTTTTTAAAAATGAAGTATGTAGAAACATTGGAGAAAATGCCATAAGTATTTACCAAGATTTTGCAGGGCTGTCCTATCATGAAGGGTTGAAAGGGTCTTTTCCTGTAGAAACGATACAACTAAGGACTGACCTGACAGAGATGATAATACTCGGAAAAGGAGCTCTGAATATAAAACGTCACTAACACATCCATTTTAAAATCCAGATAATGATAGGAATGTAGAGCATTTTAAAATGTTTAAACATTATGGTAAGATCCCACCACATGAGTCTATATCATATTTGTGAAGACACAGTTAGGATGCACACTTGATAATAAAATGACATGTGGGATCCTTATGGAAATTGAATATCCCACACCTCAAAGAATCTTACATTGTAGTTACCCATCATCCCTCCCCAGTCTGCGCCAAAATAGTCACCATGCTAATATTGAGCTCATAGTCCTCTGAGGTAATGCCGAGGTTAAATCTTCCACCAAAACCTGGGCCCCACCTTTTTGCCATAATCCAACTTATTTCCCTGTTTCCCAATGCTAGGCTTGACTGGCGTGAGGCCTCACCAACAATGGGCTGACTGGGTGGCTCACATGGCTCTGTATAAGTCCATTCACAGGCTCAGGGAAGTGGGGGAGCTGGGTTTTTAGATTAGATTAGATTAGACTTACAGTGTGGAAACAGGCCCTTCGGCCCAACAAGTCCACACCGACCCGCCGAAGCGCAACCCACCCATACCCCTACATTTACCCCTTACCTAACACTATGGGCAATTTAGCATGGCCAATTCACCTGACCCGCACATCTTTGTGACTGTGGGAGGAAACCGGAGCACCCGGAGGAAACCCACGCAGACACGGGGAGAACGTGCAAACTCCACACAGTCAGTCGCCTGAGTCGGGAATTGAACCCGGGTCTACAGGCGCTGTGAGGCAGCAGTGCTAACCACTGTGCCACCGTGCCGCCCACAATCTGACTCTCAGCAGGGTAGAGAGGAACTGGTACACTCCTCTTGGCCTTAAAATTCAGCACTCCACCCACCAGATAAATATAAACAAAACCGAACAAACTGCAGATGCTGTAAATCAGAACAAAAACAGAAATTGCTGGAAAAGCTCAGCAGATCTGCCAAACCTGCTGAACGTTACCAGCAATTTCTGCTTTTGGCACTGCATAAACATATTGGGAGAGGAATATTATAATTCCTGAAAGAAAAACAGGAAGTTCTGAAGACTCAGCCAGCCTGACACCATCTGTGAAGAAAGAAAAATAGAGTTAACGTTTCAAATCTGATATGACTCTTCTTCTAACTGAAAGGAGTTGAAAAATGATTTTTTTACGCTGTTGACAGAGGGCAGGAAGGGCGAGTAGAATAGATGATGAGGATCCTCAGAGAAAAATGTAAAGAAGCACTGATGGTTATAGTGTGGTGAAAGTTCAAAATCATACAACACTAGGTTATATACCAACTGGTAGCTAGTGCTAGCTAGCTGACAAAGGAGCTGCAGTCCGAAAGCTTGTACTTCCAAATATTGTAAACCTGTTGGACTATAACTTGGTGTTGTGTGATTTTTAACTTAGTCCACCCCAGTCCAACATCACATCATAGTGTGGTGATGCAGATGCAAAATAGGTGTTAATAGTTGGTGTAAAAAATGAGGTCTGCAGATGCTGGAGATCACAGCTGCAAATGTGTTGCTGGTCAAAGCACAGCAGGCCAGGCAGCATCTCAGGAATAGAGAATTCGACGTTTCGAGCATAAGCCCTTCATCAGGAATGGTGTGAATAGACGCAAATAGATTAGATTACCTACACTGTGGAAACAGGTCCTTCTTCCCAACAAGTCCATTCTGACCCTCCAAAGAGAAACCCACCCCCTATATTTACTCCTGACTAATCTACCTGACACTACAGACAATTTAGTGTGGCCAATTCACCTGACCTGCACATCTTTGAACTGTGGGAGGAAACCCATGCAGACACAGGGAGAATATGCAAACTCCACACAGACAGGAAATGAACCCAGGTCCCTGGCACTGTGAGGCAGCGGTGCTAACCACTGAGCCACCTTGCCGCCCAAAATAGGTCACTGTTGCTGAGAAAAAATGCATGCAAACAAAAGAAGAGAAGAATCTAAATGGAGAACAATGCTTGTTCACTGAAGTTGTGGAACTTAGTGTTGAGTTCTAGAGGCTGTAAAATGCGTAAGCAGAAAATGAGATCCGGTTCCTCCTGTTTGCCTTGTGTATTCCAGTTTCTCCTCTGCAAATAGTTAACTGACTGTCAATCATGATGCTGAAATTAAACTCATTATATCCAGCAATTAAACTTCATTTAAATCGCATGGAATTGGGCAACTGCCCCATCTTGAAGAAGACAACAACAATTGGAAGATTTCATTAGCGACCATTCAAAGTGAAATGTATGATTAATATAAATAATGGTGGTTTTGTGGAATTCAGAGATTTGTTCTGACCAACCCTGTAAATAACGTGGACTGATTGGCAGAGAGTAGAGCCTAGAAACAACACTGATAGCTATAGTTAGAAACACATTTATTTATTTAGTTGTGTTATCCCAAGCAATTTCATGTTTTAAATGTTGACTGTAAACAAATTAATGATTGTTTTTAAACTAATTTTAAATGCTACAACTGCAGCACCAAGAATTTTATAATGGCATTTGCAGATGATTAATTAACAACAACATTCCGGTGAATTTGAGAGAGGATTTCCCTTTGAAAACAACAAGTTTATAATGAGAATGGGATTAGTAGCTATGGCAACAATAAAATACTCATTGAATCATCACCAACCGCAGCTGACTCTTAATAATCAGGCAATTGTTTTATGTACACTATGCATATATACATATGTCAAAAATTGTGAATTTTCTAAAAACATGAACAAGGAAATGGAAATAGAACAGCAAAACAAAATTTATTACAAAAAGGAGAATGAATAATGGTTTGAATAAAAGTGACTTTGAAATCAAGGTAGAAATGTCATCATCGTAGTTAGCAGAGGAAAAACAACAACAACTTATATTAATTTCTTACTTTAATGTGAGAAAACAATCACATAATTATAGCATGGAAGTAGGTTATTCAATCCATTGTGTCTGCACCAGCTCTCCAAATCTAATGTCATTCTCCCATCTTTTTCCCATAAGCTTGCAAATGTGTTTCTATTAAAATAATCATCAATGTCCTCTTGAATGCCTCAGTTGAATCTACCTTCACTACACTTCAATTCAGACCTGAACCACATGTGAAAATGGTTTCTCTCAGCTGGCATTTGCTCCTATTGCAAATCAAATCAAATCTATATCCTGTATTTCTTGGTTCTTCTTACAAATGAAAACTGTTTCTCCCTATACGTTATGTCCAGCTTCTTCATGATTTGGGAAAATTCTATCAGCTCTCCTCTTAGACTTCTTCCCTTGCAAGGTGGCTCACTATTACATTAAACTGTCAAATTTGACACCAAGGCAGTAAAGGAGATATGAGAGCAAATGAGCAAAAGCTTAGTCAAAGAGCCTCTTCAAGGAGGAAAGTGAGGGACGGAGGCTTAGGGAGGGAATTTCAGGGTTCAAGGTCCAGACTGCTGAAGACACTGTCAGTAATGGTGGAATGGCAATATCGCTAAAGGGCAGCATGTTGATGGGAAATAGGAGGAGGGCAGCAGATCCTTGTTGCAAGAACTGTAACAAACATTAAATTGGACAAACAGGCAGAAAACCAGTCACCAGGACTCATGAACATCAACTAGCCACAAAATGACATGACCCACTCTCACTAGTATACTTACATACAGGGACCTGGGTTCAATTCCCGCCTCAGGCGACTGACTGTGTGGAGTTTGCACATTCTCCCCGTGTCTGCGTGGGTTTCCTCCGGGTGCTCCGGTTTCCTCCCACAATCCAAAGATGTGCGGGTCAGGTGAATTGGCCATGCTAAATTGCCCATAGTGTTAGGTAAGGGGTAATGTAGGGGTATGGGTGGATTGCGCTTCGGTGGGTCGGTGTGGACTTGTTGGGCCGAAGGGCCTGTTTCCATACTGTAAGTAATCTAATCTAATAAGAAAAGACACCACTTTGACAGGGACAACAAATCCATCCTCAGACAAGACAAACAGAGACATGCACGAGAATTCCTAGAAGCATGGTATTCCAACCGGAACTCTGTCAACAAATACATTGACTTGGATCCCATTTACCACCTCCGAGAAAAAGAACAAGAAGTGACATCACCACAGGAAATGGCATCACTGGCCCAAGGAAACTCAAACACATAAATAGAAAGCAGGTTATACCACCAGTGTTTCATCTGGAGGCTCACTGAAGATATTACCTAGTATGGTGATGAAACATCTGAAAATGAACCTTCCACCTCAGCGAGCAAACCTACATCCAGTAAGGATGATATCAAGATAATAGTGTAGCAGCAGGAAGAGAAGTTATTGTATGTGCTTCTCTGGCTACATTTGATGGATATGGAATGAGTTGAGATCAGCATAACCCACTTGGAAGTCTACCCAACAGAGTGAGATGGGAGAGGGATGGTGTAGTCAACCTGGTCAGAAGCTGCAGAAAAGCCAGGACAATCCAGAAAGGACAGTTTACCTTTGTCACAGTTTCATTGGATATAATTTGCGATTTGAATAAGCTGTTTTCTCCTAAGGCAACGGTGGAAACTGGATAAGAGGATTCCGATGTAAAGTTCTGGAAAAGTCTGGGAAGTAGCATCTGCTCAAAGAGAGGAAAGGGAAGTTGAAGATAGGACAGTGAGTTTTAAGGGTGGTGGTATTAATCGTTATTGACCAGTAATCCAGACAGAACTGATGGAGAGACAAGGACTGAAGAGGGAGGACCATTCACAACATTGATTAAGTTTTGGGCTGTGGGGGTGGTGAGGTTCAGTGGGGGAGGAGAGGGGTGTGTTGAATTATCAGTAGTTAAATGGAGATAGAAGTCAAGGAGCAGGCAGGGAGTCTCATCACAAAACAATGCTGAGAGAGAATGAAGCTGGAAAGAGCATGAGAGAGTAGAAGAAAAATTAGATGAATATGCAAATTCAGAGCTGAGACAGGGCAGAAAGGGGAGTGAAGAGAGGGGAGTGTTAGAGGCAGGTGGTAGAGATGGTCCAAGAGCCCTTTATTTGTCATTGGATGTAAATATGGAAGAAACTAGGGAGGCATTTAAGACATTGCCTTGCGCTAGAGATGCAAATCCAACAACATTGTTGCAGGATGGTTCTGGAAGAGCAAGCAGCTGACATTCCTGACAGGAGGAGAGTCCGGAATGCAGTTATAGTGAAACATCATGTGAACTTGTGTAGTCGGGAAATCTCACTGACATCGGGGCAAGAGCAGGTTGGCATTAGGAGAGGAGACTGTTCTGAGTAGCTGCTGGAGGACAACAAGATCAGGCACCATTCTCACTGGCTGGGCCCTGTTTCCTCAGTGTTTACCATGGAACAATTTGTCCATATGGTTGGAATGAGCAGTTTATTTGAATAAATCCTAACATATCAAGTCTCACCTTCTGTTAGTAAAATTAACATAATCTTGAAAAAGCTGAGGAACAGAAGAAGCAAATATTGCAGCTGCTGGAAATCTGAAATGAAAGGAGAAAATGAAGGAAATTTTCAACAGGTCTGGCAGCATCTGTGATGAGAAAAATGGTAAACCTTTCATGTGGTGAGCTTTCATAAGGATGACAAGCAATTTAATTCATTTTGTTTGCATCCTACACACTGACAATACATCAACCACCATTAGCATTTCTTTATCAGGAACTACATCAACCTGATCCCTGTCTGAAGTTAATGTTTTCTTGTCTCTTGTTAAGATCATTGAAATATTACATAATGCGGTTGTCTCCCTGAGCAGGAAGATTACCACCAAGGAATTAGGGAAGGAAGTTTTGTAATACACTTTGGGCATCGCCAAATTTTGTGACAATCAAGCTGAATTTTACAACTCTGGTTGAAATAAATCGTTTAATGCTGGCTGCATAAACAAAGGTTTCTTTATAATGGGACTCCCTGTACCTCTTCACTCTCTCACATGTATGTTTCCATGTCATGTTACTGTGTTAGAGAAAGAATAAATCAAATGATTTTGCCACAGCTGAGCTCGATCTGTCCTCCCCTCAATCCTTTCCCTCTTACAATCCATCAATTATTCCTCATTGTTAATTTTGGATACACTCATTGTAGCTTCCAGTTCATGATCTGAAGAAATTGGGTTAATGTTTTTTGAAGCAAGACGTGTTGCAACTATACCTCACAGGAGGAAACTGGAAGCCAAGCAATGGCCAAGGAGTTCAGGAAATGATGTTATCGTGTCCAGAATTATTTTGCAAAAGCCTTTGCAGGTGGAGAGAGAGGTAGCAAGGAGAGACAGAGAGAGAGAGTCCCACATTCAAAGTTTGGGAGAAGATTTGTAGCTCGGGTGCTCGTTGTTGTGGTTCTGTTCGCTGAACTGGGAATTTGCAGACATTTCATCCCCTGTCTAGGTGACATCCTCAGTGCTTGGGAGCCTCCTGTGAAGCGCTTCTGTGATCTTTCCTCCGGCATTTATAGTGATTTGCATCTGCTGCTTCCGGTTGTCAGTTCCAGCTGTCCGCTGTAGTGGCCGTTATATTGGGTCCAGATCAATGTGCTTATTTATTGAATCTGTGGATGAGTGCCATGCCTCTAGGAATTCCCTGGCTGTTCTCTGTTTGACTTGTCCTATAATAGTAGTGTTGTCCCAGTCAAACTCATGTTGCTTGTTATCTGAGTGTGTGGCTACTAAGGATAGCTGGTCGTGTCATTTCGTGGCTAGTTGGTGTTCATGGATGCAGATCGTTAGCTGTTTTCCTGTAGTGTACAAAATCCCATGCAAGGACTGCACAAAACACTACATAGGACAAACAGGAAGACAGTTAACGATCCATATCTATGAACACCAACCTGCCACGAAACGACATGACCAGCTATCCCTAGTAGCCACATACACAGATGACAAGCAACATGAGTTTGACTGGGACAACACTACTATAATAGGACAAGACAAACAGAGAACAGCCAGGGAATTCCTAGAGGCATGGCACTCATCCACAGATTCAATAAATAAGCACATCAACCTGGACCCAATATACCGACCACTGCAGCGGACAGCTGGAACTGACAACCGGAAGCGGCAGATACAAATCACTATAAATGCCAGAGGAAAGATCACAGAAGTGCTTCACAGGAGGTTCCCAAGCACTGAGGATGTCACCTAGACAGGGGACGAAATGTCTGCAACACAAATTCCCACATGAAGGGGCTGGGTAATCTGAAGGTTCTGCCACCTTTACCTGATCAGTAATGGATGTGGAGCAGTCTGGGTCTGTGGCTGTAAGGCTAAAGTAGGTTGTGAAGAATGGTTGCAGTCAGGTTGGTTGAGCAAATTATGCAATAGGACTGGAATGTGTTTTAGTTATTTCTGGTCAGGAAGTTGAAGATTATCTTGTTCAAATGATTGATAACTTTATCAAGTGACTGATCGGTAGAACCTGTTTGTCTGAACATAGAACAGTACAGCACAGAACAGGTCCTTCAGCCCACAATGTTGTGCCGACTACTGATCCTCATGTATGCACCCTCAAATTTCTGTGACCATATACATGTCCAGGAGTCTCTTAAATGTCCCCAGTGACCTTGCTTCCACAACTACTACTGGCACCACATGCCATGCTCTCACAACTCTCTGTGTAAAGAACCCGCCTCTGACATCCCCTCTATACTTTTCTCCAACCAGCTTAAAACTATGACCCTCGTGTTAGCCATTTCTGCCCTGGGAAATAGTCTCTGGCTATCGACTCTATCTATGCCTCTCATTATCTTGTATACCTTAATTAGGTCCCCTCTCCTCCTCCTTTTCTCCAATGAAAAAAGTCCGAGCTCAGTCAACCTCTCTCCACAAGATAAGCCTTCCAGTCCAGGCAGCATCCCGGTAAACCTCCTCTGAACCCTCTCCAAAGCATCCACATCTTTCCTATAATAGGGCGACCAGAACTGGACGCAGTATTCCACGTGCGATCTAACCAAAGTTTTATAGAACTTTGTCTTACTGATTGTTTGCTGTATCAGGTAGATTTTGAATGTTGATGGTTTCAGAGAATCTATGCTGTGTTTGTGATAAAATGTACAGATCTGTAATTTTGGGTGGATTCTGTCTTTTTGAGTCCTTTGTGGACTGAAACTTTTTACTGGAGGGTTGAAGGGTGAACTTATCATGGTTTATAAAATCATGAGGGACACAGATAAGGCGAATAACAAATGTATTTTCCCTAGGGTGAGTGAATTCAAAACCAGTAGGATTTTTTTAAAGTGAGGAGAAGGATTTAAAAGGGACCTGAGGGTTGTGTGTATATGAATTGATCTATCAGAAGAAGTGATAGCTGCAGTTACAGTTACAAAATTTAAAGACATTCGGATAGATGCATGAATAGGGAAGGTTGATTCCTGATGAAGGGCTCTGGCCCGAAATGTTGAATTTCCCGTTCCTTGGATGCTGCCTGACCTGCTGTGCTTTAACCAGCAACACATTTTCAGCTCTGATCTCCAGCATCTGCAGACCTCACTTTTTACTTAGAGGAATATGGACCAAGTACAAGCAATTGAGGCTAGTTTAGTTTGATAAACTTGGACAGCATGGGCGAGTTGGACTGAAGGGTCTGTGTCCATATCACTAGTGTGTCTAGCATTTGCTGCCCATCCCTCAGTGCCCTTGAACTGAACAGCTTGCTTCATCATTAAAGTTAAGAGTCAACTACATTGCTATGGATCTGGAGACACATGTCAGTCAGATTAGATTAGATTAGATTAGATTAGATTAGATTAGATTAGATTACTTACAGTGTGGAAACAGGCCCTTCGGCCCAGCAAGTCCACACTGACCTGCCGAAGCGCAACCCACCCAGACCCATTCCCCTACAGACCAGGGAATGATAGCAGATATCCTTCTCCAAGGGGCACAGAATCACAATGGGGTTTTATAACAGCTGATGGTAGTTTCATGGTCACTATTATTAAGATTAACTTTCAATTAAAAAGTTTATATTTATATTTAATTTTTACCATCTGCAGGCAATTTGAACACATGTCCTAAGAGCAGTTGCCCAGAGTTGTCATCACTATGTTCCCCCATGGCACATGTTATGATAGCCTCCCTTTTTGCTTCTGTTGAAATGTCCACTCTGCATGAGAGGGGCTACCTCTTCTGTACTTCCAGTCACCAGTCTGTATACACATGGGCAGAGATATGAAGGAATGTATGACATTCTGCTATATTGGCTCCCATTGCCCAGTTAATGTATGAATAAAAATCTCTGATAATATCCACAAAGCTAGTGGTTTGTTTTTGATTCAAGAAGGTAATGAATGTTTACTTCAAATGGCCAGAATGAGGCACTGATCAGTCACAAACACATCTTCAAGTTTCAAACAACAGTGTTTATGGAGGCTTCTCCTGTTAAAAATCCTGCTGAAGGAGGAAGTGCACAGAAAACAGCAATGTGTTTGAGGCAGCATGAAAAGTGAAGCAAACCTGCTTTTCTCTTTCCTTAGTCAACAGGCCAGCCCTACAATCAGCATTTAAATTGAACAAAATTAATCAGCTGAATGTGAAGTAGTATGTTCTTTGACTATAGCCCTCAAAGAAGATCTGCCTCAGAAAGTGCTGAGTGGGAGGGGCTGGGGTGTTCATTGAATATTTTAAAGATAGAGATTGGTCAAGCAGCTATTTGCAGGGAGGTCTACATTTGGAAAATGGGAAACAAAAGCAGAAATTTCTGGAAAAGCTCAGCAGGTCTGTCAGTATCTGTGGAGAGAAATCAGAGTTAATGTTTCAGGTTTGGTGACATCAAATGCTGCCAGACCTACTGAGCTTTTCCAGCAATTTCTGTTTTTGTTTCTGATTTATGGCACCCACAGTTCTTTTTTTATTTTTATTTTTTTATGTGAAAAGTGGAAGCCTTTTGAAAGCATTCCAGTGAGAATTCAAGCCTGTGTGTTCCTCTAAGAGTGAAGGGCAAGGGCAGCAAGTTCAGTGAACCCTGGGTGCCAAGGGATATCAAGAGTTTGATAAAGAAAAGGAAGTGTGAGGTACAGCATGTTTAAATTGGGAGGCCTTCAAAGTATAAAGCATGTAGATGGTTGCTTGAAAAGAAATGACGAGGGCAACGAGGGGCCACAAAGTAACTTTGGCAGATAGGATCATTGAAAACTCCAAGCCTTTTTAGAAGTATCTTCAGTATAAGAATGTTACCAGGGAAAGACTGGGGCATGTTAGAGACCAAAAGAGCAATTTGTACATGGCACCAGAGGACATGTGTGAGGTCTTAAATGATTATTTCCCATCTGTGTTCACAGAGAAGCAAGACCACTGTAGCTGGAGATAGCTGTAGTTGGGATAGTGAGATTCTGGAACATGTCATAAAGAACATCAAATATACAGTCACGTTTAATAAGGAGGGTATATTAGATGTTTTAACAGCCATAAAGATGCATAAATTCTCAGGACCCCATGAAATGTATCACAGGCTGATAAGCATGAGTTGTTGCATTTTGGGAGGTCAAAGAATGTGAGGATGCACACAATGAATGGTCATCCCCGAGGGAGTACTCAGGAACAAAACGACCTTGGTATACAAGTCCATAGATTCCTGAAGGTAGACAGCACAAATAGTCAGGATGGTGAAGAAAGGATATGGAATGTTTGCTTTCATTAGCTAGGGCATAGAATATAGAAGCAAGGAAGTCTTGTTACAACTTTATAAAACATTAGTTAGGCCACAGATGGAATATTGTTGGAAGGGTATGATTGCATTGGAGATAGTGCAGAGGAGATTCACCAGGATGTTGTCTGGGATGAAAAGTCTTAGTTATGAAGAGAAAGTGGATAGGTTGGGTTTATTTTGTCTGGAGCAGAGGAGGCTGAGGGGGGCGGGATCTGATTGGGGTTTACACAATTATGAGAAGCACAGACAGAGTAGACCGTGAGAATCTTTTCTCCATGTCAGATGTGACTAAGACCAAAGGAGGTAAGTTTAAGGGTAGAAGTAAGTGGATTAGGCAATCGAAGAAATAAATGTAGAAATGTGGAACATGCTGCCTGAGAGGATGGTGGAAGTAGGTACTCTTGCAACATTTAGGAAGCATCCGGATGAACACCTAAAATGCCAGTGCTTAGGGGGCTATGGACCAAGCGGAGGTAAATAGAATTAGTGTAGTTTGATGTTTGTTGGTTGGTATCGACATGGTGAGCTGAAGGGACTATTTAATTCTGTGACAGCTTGAACATCCACTGCAGCCTGAATGGCTCTCTCTTCAAAAAGTGTAGCCTAGCAGGCAACTAATCCTCATCTCGGCCGAAAGGGATCCAGAAGTATATTTAGCTCTGTCATGGAGAGGAGTAGGCAGTAGAGTTTCACGTCAGGATGGCATGTAGAGGAGAACTCTTTCAGATAAGTAACTCTTTCAGGTAACATTCCTGACTTTGCCTTGGACAAGGCTTTGGAAGTCAGTAGGTGAGTTACTCACAAACAGCTCAGATACTGGCACTGAGTGTACCTTTGAGGTTAGAACAAAATCAGAATCATCATGTGGTAACCTTGTGGCATGAGTGGTTGGCATCCAGGCTAGTGGGATAGGATATCATGTGTGAAAAGGATAAGTTAACAGATAGACTCTGCTGCAGGGAATTCAGATGTGAACTGCAATGGGGTTGTCTACAGGAAAAGACTGATAGACATTAACAGGGAAATGCTAAGGGCATTGGCAGAACTTACAGCCCATCCTTTCCAATATAAGAATTCCAAGCTAGTGGGAATTTACCAACTTAATGCTTTGTGCAGTTATAAAGAACACAGGAGGACCCGCCAGTATAGCTGAGCACATATTCAGCTGTCAGTGACTGAGAGGGTGTTAATAGGTGAAAATGTGTTGCTGGTTAAAGCACAGCAGGTTAGGCAGCATCTCAGGAATAGGGAATTCGACGTTTCGAGCATAAGCCCTTCATCAGGACTCGAAACGTCGAATTCCCTAATCCTGAGATGCTGCCTAACCTGCTGTGCTTTAACCAGCAACACATTTTCAGCTGTGATCTCCAGCATCTGCAGACCCCATTTTTTACTCGAGGGTGTTAATAGGGCCTTCAATGAAGCATTCAGAGAGAGGTGGACACCATGGGGGCGGGAGTTCATTATCTCCCTTCCAAATTCCATTTTGATTTAACTCTTTTCACTTTGTATATGTTTTCTTCTCCTCTTGTTGTTGTTGTACTGCCATTGGTGGGCAGTGTTTGTTAATTGTTACTTATTTAGTTGTTTAATTAGGTGATCTGGTGATGAATTGTTTAAAATACAGTATAGGAGCTTCAATTGCCAAATGGTAGCTCAGACTCAAAAATGAGTGTTTGACACTAATGCCTTGCCCTTCCCCATACCTCCTGCAGACATGGAGCCTTTTCCAAATATAGTGATCAACATGAGCTACAACGGAGCCAGAAGTAGATATCATTTGTGATCCAGCCGTACTATTGTAGACTTGACAACAACAGCACCACAGAATCCAATGTTGCAGCAATTGTTTCTCAGGTTACGATCCCTTTGGAGAACTGTAAACCAAACGCAACTAACTGACCCAAAATGAAGAAGTTGCCAACAAGATTCCACCTACTGTAGCATATACTTTAACATGAACTTGAAACAACGCATATGAATTGACAAGCAAATGATACATAATTAGTAAATCTTACTTAAATGGTTGTAAAAACAATAATATTTTACACTGTTATGAACACCCACACAAATTACTTAGCTCCACAATTCCACAATATGCTGGTCCTTTTTCAAAAATTGTAGGCCTGGAGTTCTAACCATGGTCAACAACAGATTTCACTTTTGATGGTGATATTTATGATTATCATCAGGAGCAAGGCACAGTACCATCAGCTCTCTCTTCCTTGGGGCATGATGTGGAGGTGCCGGTGTTGGACTGGGGTGGACAAGGTTAAAAATCCAACAACACCAGGTTATAGTCCAACTGTTTATTTGGAAGCACTAGCTTTTGGAATGCTGCTTCTTCGTTAATATATCATTTAATATATCATTTCAGTTTCATGACACTATGATGTTTTGCTATAAATTCTGTGTCTTATGGTCCTGTTCTAAAACACCCTTGGGGTATGACAGTCCTGATGGAGTAGCTTTGCAGAGATCCTTTTCAACTGACCAACCAGTAACACACAGCTCATTATTTTGCTATTTCTAGTAAAGCCCCCTGCTCATCTACATTGATGAGCTTTCTGTGCAGATCTCCAGGTTTTAGACTTAATTTTAGCCACATTGCCTCTAAATGCTCTGCAATCATCCCTGCCAGAAAGAGAAACTCACGTGTATGTGTGAGTGATTTACTTTTACTTCTCACAAGAATTTGATGTATTCCTCTTTCTGCCCCTGCTTTCTCTTTTTATCTGCATCTATGAATTCACCCTCAGTTCCACTGCTTTTAGCTCACCTTCATACCTGTCAGTCACATGACTTCTAGTTTTAACTTCCTTTCACTTTGTGCTGTTATATACACATGGAGCAGATTTTATGACACAAGAAATTACAATTGATCCCTTTACAATGTTGCAAATTCCTAAAGAACCTTTTCAAACATTCTTAAGGACATCTGTAGGTTCTGCAGACCTTTTAAAGAAATTAATATTCCTTGTTGTACTGCTTCTGGATCAGAGGCCATCATGCCCACTGCTTCTATTTTGTTGGATCACTCTGGTTACTTTGATAATGGATGTATTCTTCCTGTTGGTTATTTCTCCACAGGCATATCTAAGCATACTGAATGATGGTGTTCCTGATGAAGGGCTTATGCTCGAAACGTCGAATTCTCTATTCCTGAGATGCTGCCTAACCTGCTGTGCTTTGACCAGCAACACATTTGCAGATGGTGTTCCATAGCAGAGTTTTTCTGTAGTTTTGTCTATCTGAGCTTTAGTACAGTCCCTGGAACTCCAGCACATGTCTCTCTGTATTCCCAGATGCCTATCTTGGAAGTCTACCTTACAATGCTGATCACACTGCGGAGCTGTGACCATTTTACAAATGTGATGTCAATCTGTACAGGAATACACTGTCTCCTGTGTTACTGATTGTCGTTGGCCCTGTACACATTTGGTGACAACACTGTTACTGTTTCTCAACTCTCCAATGTATTTGTATTGTTGAGGGTGCTGGTTGAGACTGTTCACAGCTCTAAAAGTATGAAGGTTTACACTGTCCTTTTGGCTATTTTGCCACTACCTGTGCTGCGTCACACTGCCCCCTTGTGCCTATAGCCATAGCTAGCTGTTGTACTCATACCATCAGAGAGATGTCCGTAAATTTCTGCCCTTGCTGTATTACACTCTCACATGACTTTTATGTAAGAATCCTTTATGTACTGCTTGCTGCTCCCAGTAATTTTGACTGTAAGACTGAATATCCACGAATAACCCTGTGACTGTTCTAGATAACCAGCTGTATTTGTGATGAGTTGCATGACCCACCGAATGCTTTTAATTTTTTGTTCGTTTGTGGAACGTTGGCATCAAATGTCTGGGTCAGCATTTATTGCCCATCACTGGCTGTCCTTGGTGAGCTGCCCTCTTAAACTGCTGCAACTGCTTATAGAATAGGCACTCCCATTTTACCTGGTTTGGTGGGAGTTCTAGAATTTTGACTCAGCAACACTGAAGGAATGTTTCCAAAGCAGGATAGAGAGTGGCTTGGTGGGGACTGTGCAGGTGGTGGTGCTCATATATACCTGCTGCCCCTGTCTTTCCAGATGGAAGTGGTTGATATTTTGCAAAGTGGTGTTGAGGGAGGCCTTTTTGGTGAGTTGTTATGGTACACACTGCTTGTGGTATTGGCTCAATGTCTCAAACATTGAAACAAAGATTGGCAATCTAAATGAAGGTTTCTTTATGAAAGAATAACAAGAGTCGGGAGAGTTCCTCTCTGCTGAATGTCATTGCCACAATGACTGCTTCACATTATTTGCAGTATTTCCTGTAACTATGTACACAAAACTATTCACATGTTCAGTAGTATCTTAATCAGTGTTAAAGCAATTTAAGAAATAGCCCAATATCTCCCCATTTTTTAAAGTGAGAAATTATATAAATTATAAACTGTATAGATAATAGAACAGGATTCTTGTGAACAATATTGAAATAGGTACAGAATCACATAGTGATTACTCAAATACCTTGGAAATGTACAGGTGTACAGGTGGTCTCCAGTGTTGGCTTGGTAACAGTGAAACTTTGCTGAGATCTGAGGTTATCAATTCATTTCTCTTGATTCATGTGTATGAACTGACAATTACCCTGTGCCTGAAGTTGTGTGTGTCTGTAAGACCATAAGAAATAGGAACAGGAGGAGGCCTTGAGCCTGCTCCACCATTCAACAGGATCATGGCTGATCTGAAATTCCTTATATCCACTTTCTTGTGTTTTCCCTATAACCCTTGATTCCCCAACTGATCAAGAATCCAGCTAAGCCCTAAATATACATAAGGATATGTGGGTCTTTGTAGCAAGGAGTTCCAGAGATATTCAAACCTCTAAGGGAAGAAATTCCACATTATCTTACTCTTAAATTGGTATCCCTTTATTCTGCGACGATGCCCCCGGTCCGAGATTTGCCCATGAGGGGAAGCATCCTCTCAGCATTTACCATGTCAAGACCATTAAGAATCTTATGTGTTTCAATGAAGTCACCTCTCATTCTTCTAAACTCCAATGAGTAGAGTACCAACCTATCTAGTTGTTGCTCATAAGACAGTCCATCCCTAATTCAACTTCACAACTTGTATGTTCCTCATACTTAGAGGTGTGGAAATTATGAAGCTTTTGGATAACTTTCCCACTGGCATCTGTTCTTCCTCAATGTCACTCCATTCTGAGCGGAAACCTTGAATGACCATGATCTTTGACACCTCCACAGGAAACTATGTTCTCTCTTGTGAGAGAATCTCACTGACCACCTTCCATATTTGGAAAGGGAGAAACTTCCCACATGAATATTAACTTTCTCCATTCTTATTAACATTTTGTCTTATACTGATAGCAATCTGATTCAGTGAAAATTCAACAGGTTTGCTCTAGCCTACAGTTTGAATAAACCCTCTGCAGGAGATGGTAACCCAGTAATGGTCCTTGTGGATGAAGTATTGGTCCTTGTATGTCTTGATTGGACTCCTTACTTTTCAAAATGAATGAATTCACTGTCTGTGAATTTTGCCAGATATTTGACCTTGTTTAGTGAGCATGCTATAACATGGCCCATAGGCCACTTTGTACATGTCTTTGAAAGGTTTACTGCTGTATTGTGGATTATTGTTCAATCGCTTGTCCCCCAAAAAAGACTAGCTCCATCCTTTCTAATCACACTCTCTTAATCATTGCAATTCTGCCCCCAGTGCCCACTGGAGACTCCCAGCTTGTCATCGTCCACTGGGGGCACATCATATCAGGAAAAGCAATCAGACAATTCCAGACATGAGCTTTTATTTACTCACAGCAAAAGTTAGAATAAGCAAAACAAACAGTGACTTGCAGTTCACCCCCCACAATGCAAAACCAAACACTGGCAACATGCCCAGTGGTGATTGTACATTCCATGGTGCTCTGCTGTACCCAGCTCTCAGAGACTGGAACTGAGTTGACAACTGGGTATGGCCCAGCCCCTGCGCTTTGTGCATTATGGATGTGACTGACGGTATTAAGACCCCTAACAGATAGTGGATACACTCCTTGACTGTATTGAGGACTATGCCCCATCCACTTTCCATCATGGCCATTTGGTGGAATACTTGTGCATAGGCAGCTGGCACATGCTGTTGGTGTTAGATTGACATCTCAGATGCTGTTCAGCAAGATGTTCAACCTCAACCGGGGACAGTTCCCTAGCAATAAGCTGCCTGTGTATGTGTCTGCACAAGAGAACACCTCAACATGGTAGCTCTTCCTCTGGCTGAAGGGCCAACATCCTAACCATCATGACACATTATGGCAAGATGTGACACATGGATGCTGTGGACCTTCAGATAGATGGTCTGTGAGCAAATGCTAAGAGAGAGAGAGAGAGAGAGAGAGCGAGCAGCCCAGTACACTCCATGAACGAGGGGCCTGACCCTGTGCACACTGTGCTTGCAGCAGCTTCTCAAGTCTAGTTGCCAGTGTGCCCCGCAATGCTTCTGAAATGGGTCAGAGAGGTGCCATGAGGATCATGAAGGGTTGGCAAATATCAGATGTCAATGTCTGTAGGTGAAGGGTGCATACAGCTGGATTGTCCAGAGCCAGCGACCAGCTGAAGTCTCCAGGTACCCCCTCTAACAAACAAATCTCACTGTACAGCTTGTTTGGTAAGAAAGAAAGCTGATATCAATGATATGAGTGTGGTGGTAACAAGATATTTAACAAGTAATAATCTCTCTTAATTAACAACTCGCTGCTGCTCAGTGAGAAACTTGCCTTGCCACTTGGCAAAAGTATAAAAAATGAAGTGATGCTCTCAATGCTGTGATGAGCTTTGCAGAACTTTCTGCATGTTCCTGTCACAAATCTCACCATAGCCCACATTGTTCAGGCCCTTATACAATTCTATCTATTGTGCTTGCTACTGATACATTTGACATATTCTTCTGCTGATGAATGATAGGAAACTTGGAGAAGTAGTTGGTGGTATTAAAATATGGAGGCATGGGTTTGAGGGTGATTTAGCGGTTTGGATCAGAAGTTGGCTAGTTGCAAGAAGACAGAGGGTGGTGGTTGATGGAAAATATTCACCGTGGAGTTCAGTTACTAGCCGTGTACGGCAAACATCTGTTTTGGGCACACTGCTTTTTTGTCATTTTTATAATTGATCTAGATGAGAGCGTAGAAGGATGGGTTAGTAAATTTGCAGATGACACTAAGATCGGTGGAGTTGTGGACAATGTTGAAGGTTATAGAGAGACATAGATAAGCTGCAGAGCTGGGCTGAGAGATGGCAAATGGGGTTTAATGCAGTAAAGTGTGAGGTGATTCACTTTGGAAGTGGCAACAGGAATAAAGAGTACTGGGCTAATGATAAGATTTTTCGTAGTGTAAATGAGCAGAGGGATCTCGGAGTCCATGTACATAGATCCCTGAAAGTTGCCACCCAGATTGATAGTGTTGTTAAGAAAGCATACGATGTGTTCACTTTTATTGGGAGAGGGATTGAGTTTCGGAGCCACGAGGTCATGCTGCAGCTGTACAAAACTCTGGTGCGACCGCACTTCGAGTATTGCGTACAGTTCTGGTCACCACATTATAGGAAGGGTGTGGAAGCTTTGGAAAGCGTTCAGAGAAGATTTACTCAGATGCTGCCTGGTATGGAGGGAAAGTCCTTTGAGGAAAGGGTGAGGGACTTAAGGATGTTTTCGTTAGAGAGAAGGTTGAGAGGTGACTTAATTGAGACATATAAGATAATCAGAGGGTTAGATAGGGTGGGCAGTGAGAGCCTTTTTCCTCAGATGGTGATGGCTAACATGAGGGGACAGAGCTTTAAATTGAGGAGTGATAGATATAGGACAGACATTAGGGATAATTTCTTTACTCAGAGTAGTAGGGCATGGAATGCACTGCCTGCAACAGTAGTAGACTCACCAACTTTAAGGAAATTTAAATGGTCATTGGATGAACATATGGATGAAAATGGAATAGTGTAGGATAGATAGGCTTCAGATTGGTTCCACAGGTCGGCGCAACATCGAGGGCTGAAGAGCCTGTACTGTGCTGTAATGTTTGATTTTCTTTGTTCTATAACCTGATGTTGTGTGATTTTTAACTTTGTCCAGCCCAAATCAACACCAGCACCTCCACATTGTGGAAGTGAGGAGTAGTAAATGGGGATGTGGAGGAGTTGCTGGATGGTGTTGTTGGGGTCAGTTCCTGATGGTGGGACTTGCTACAGGGAGTAGCTGACTGGGGTGAGGAGACATGCTGCCAGGATGAGAATTGATGGGACAGATATTGTGATGGCTGTGAATGGGGGGAGTTTGATATAGGAGAGTGCATTACCAGGAATTAGAGGCAGTTGCAACTTTTTTTAGCTCACCTCTTGCAAGACCTTCAGTTGTGGGAAAATGTCAGGGAAGCAGCATTTTCTAATCTTGTGGTCAATCTAGGGGATAAATTAGAATGCTTCCCCCTACAACCCTCCTAACACTCCACCCTGCAGTCTCACTAAAGTGTTTCGAACTCTAGAGTTTCCATTGCAGGAAAGTCAATAACAGTGAGATTCGAACCTGTAACAATTTTCCATTTGGTGAAGGCGCCGGTTTCAGGCAACCAGGTTCAAACCATCGTCCAAGACTCGAAAACCTCAAATTGAGAAATCCCAGTGGGAGTTCTGCAAACATGAGTGAGATGTGAATCCAAGCCTCTGTTCCCCTCTTGGGTCGATGTGAAAGACCACATGGAGCCACTGGAAGAGGAATGAGGACATTCTTCTATGTGACCTGGCCTATATTCATCCCTCAACCATCACTGATGGCTGTTAGTGGGAGCTCACTGTGCACAAATTGCCTGCCATACTTTCTGGAATAAAACAATTTTAAATTTATATTTAAGACAACATTCATTATTTATAATATACTTTGAGATATCTTGTGGATGTCATAAGCATTATATAAAGATGATGTATTCTTTTTCCTTATTATGTTTATTAATAGAGAGAAATTAAATAAGATAAGGAATATCCTGACAGAATTAATTACTATTGAAGATGGATTTAGTGCAAAGCTGACAAGTTATAAATCATAGAGAACACTATATGCCTTCGGCAACTCAACTAGTTTTACCAAAGTCAATAAAACATTTTTGGATCTGCTATTTGATCCAAACATGCCTGTAGCTGCAACACAGAAATAATTTCACGTCTTCATTGTCATGTCACCTGAAACCAAGTGTCATACGGTTATAGAATCATAGAATCCCTACAGTGTGGTAGCAGGCTATTCAGCCATTGAGTCCACACCAACCCTCCGAAGAGTACCCCATCTGTACCCACCCCGCTAACCCTATCCCTGTAACCCTACATTTCCCATGGCAAAACCACCGAGCCTGCATATCCCTGAAAAATATGGGCAATTTAGCATGGCCAAATCCAACTAACCTCTGCAAGTTTGGGCTGTGGGAGGAAACTGGAGCACATGGAGAAAACCCATGCAGACACAGGGAGAATGTGCAAACTCCACACAGAATGGCAACGAACCTGGGTCCCTGGCGCTGTGAAGTAGCAATGCTACTTTGGCACCCCAAAGTTCCTACAAGGTAAAGGCATTTGGTTTAATCAAGGTATTAGGCACATTTTGTGGGTGACACGGTAGCACAGTGGTTAGCACTGCTGCCTCACAGCACCAGAGAGCTGGGTTCAATTCCCACCTCAGGTGACTGTGTGGAGTTTGCACATTCTCCCTGTGTCTGCGTGGGTTTCCTCCCACAATCCAAAAATGTGCAGATTAGGTGAATTGGCCATGCTAAATTGCCCGTAGCATTAGGTGTAGGGGAATGGGTCTGGCTGGGTTGCGGGTCGGTGTGGACTTGTTGGGCCGAAGGGCCTGTTTCCACATTGTAAGTAATCTAAGTAATTTTTAAAGTGTTTATAGGAACATCTCCATTAAAGTATTACACACATTCCAATCAATACCATTTTCTGAACAATTTAATTCTTTGTTTGCTTTGACAATCAAGGAGGAATAGCCACCAGACTAAGTCAGACATATAGGTGCCATGTTTCTGAACATTGTGGTTAAGTGTCAAGCTAAACCATTAACAAGCAACACACTCCCAAACTGCACCAGGACTTCCTGCCCAATGTAAAGGGATATGATCCTCTCCTAGTTGTGATAGCAATGGGTTTACCACAGCAGTAATTCCCCTCTCCAGCAAAATAACCAGGACAAATAGCAAGAGCTGCCAATCTGACAACATTTTATTACTTAAAGGGCGGCATGGTGGCTCAGTGGTTAGCACTGCCGCCTCACAGCACAAGGGTCTCAAGTTCAATTCCAGCCTCGGGTGACTGTGTGGAGTTTGCACGTTCTCCCCGTGTCTGTGTGGGTTTCCTCCAGGTGCTCCGGTTTCCTCCCACAGTCCAAAGATGTGCAGGTCATGTGAATTGGCCATGTTAAATTGCTCATAGTGTTAGGTGCATTAGTCAGAGTGGATGTGTTGCTGTTCAGAGTGTTGGTGTGGACTTGTTGGGCTGAAGCGCCTGTTTCCACTCTGTAGGGAATCTAATCTAATCTTAATGACACAGACAGAGATATAGGGAGATGTGGATGGAGATTAGGGTAGGTGGGTGGGGATGAATGGAGATGGGTGGAAGTGTGCAGAGAAAGTGGGTGTGAGCTAAATTGGACTGGTTGAAATCCTTTATGAAATCCATAAAGGGCAGAGGTCTGGTACACATCTCTGTAAAATACACTCCTCCTCCCTTTCACCCACCACACAGCCCACTGGTCTAAGAATCGCACAATGAGAAAATATTCCACTAGGTCTTCATCAAGATTTTTGATAAGGTCCCAGTGGGAAACTGACAGCAAATATTAGAACCCATAGGATCCAAGGAAGTTTGACAAATTGGATTCACAATTGGCTGAGTGTCAGGAAGCAGAAGGTGATAGTGTGTGTGTTTTTCTGACCAGAAACCTGTATCTAGTAGGGTCCTAAAGGGATCAGTGTTGGGGCCCTTGCTGTTTATGGTTTAGAATATAGAAGACAAAACATAGAACAGTATGTTCTATGAACAAACATTGAACATCTCAGCCCAGTTCTGCATCCTGTCAATGTCCCAATGCATCCTACAACAGCCCTCCACACTATACACAACTCCGCATCATTGACAAACTTGCTAACCAACCTTTGGCTTTCGACGTCATGCCAACCTTTTATCCTACTCAAAGATAAAATTAACCTACATACCCTTCATTTTACTATCATGTGTTTATCCAAGAATTGCTTAAATGTCCCTAATGTATATGACTCTACTACCACTGATGGCAGTGCATTCCATGCACCCACCACTCTCTACCTCTGACATCTTCCATAAAACTTTCCTCCAATCACCTTAAAATTATGCCCCCTTGTGATACCTATTTCTGCCCTGGGAAAAGTCTCTGACTATCCATTCCATCTATGCCTCTCCTCATCTAGTACACCTCTATCAAGTCGCCTCTCATCCTTCTTCACTCCAATAAGAAAAACCTTAGCTCCCTCAACCTTTCTTCATAAGACATCCCCTCCAGTCCAGGCAGCATCCTGGTAAATCTCCTCTGCACTCTCCACATCTTTCCTATAATGAGGCAACCAGAACTGAATACAATTTTCCAAGTGTTGTCTAACCAAGGCTTTACTAAGCTGCAGCATAACCTCATGGCTCTTAAACTCAATCCCCTGCTAATTAAAGCCAAAACACCATACACCTTCTTAACAACCCTATTAACTTGGGTGAAAACCTTGAGGGATCTATTGACATGGACCCCAAGATCTCCCTGTTCCTCCACACTGCCAATAATCCTACCTTTAACCTGGTGTTCTGCATTCAACTTCAACCTTTCAAAATGAATCACTTCAAACATTTCCAGCTGAACTCCATCTGCCACTTCTCAGCCCAGCTCTGCATTTTGTCAATGTCTCTTTGCAACCTACAACTATCCACAACTCCACAAACCATCCATCGACAAACTTACTAACCCATGCTTCCATTTCCTCATCCAAGTAATTTATAAAAATCATGAAGAGCAGAGGTCCCAGAACAGATCCTGCAGAATACCATTGGTCATAAAGTTCCAGGCTGAATACTTTACATCTACTACCACCCTCTGTTAGAGTTCTATCAACAAACACAATGACTTGGATCCCATTTACCATCCCTGAGAAAATGAACAGGAAATGACATCAACGACCCAAGGAAACCCAAACACATAAATAGAAAATGGGCCATGCCACCAGTGCTTCATCTGGAGGCTCACTGGTGATGTTACGAAATGCCTGAAAATGAACCTTCCAGCTCAGCGAGCAAACCTACATCCAGAATTGTGTACAGTTCTGGTCATCACACTACCAGAAGGATGTGGAGGCTTTGGAGAGAGTACATAAACAGGTTACCAGGATATTACCTGGTTTGGAGGGTATTGCTAATGAGGACAGATTGGACAAGCTTGATTTGTTTTCACTTGAACATCAGAGGCTGAGGGATGACCTGATCGATGTTTACAAAATTATGTGAGGCATGGATAGAAAGGATAGTTGGAGTTCTTGGCTCAGAATGGAAATATCAATTACTCTTTAGTGTTTTTCTGACATCCCTCACAGTTTTTTTTCTTTTTCTCTCATTTCACAGTTCTTCCCAATCTCTTTGTATCCCTTCCTAGGTCAAGGGATCCATTCAGATTTTCCTTTGTATAAACCCTTTCCTTTTTATATGATCCTTTACTTCTCTTGTTGACCACAGCTGTTTCATTACAATATATAGACAATATACAATAGGTGCAGAAGTAGGCCATTCAGCCCTTCGAGCCTGCACCGCCATTCGATATGATCATGGCTGATCATTCCTAATCAGTATCCACTTCCTGCCTTATCTCCATAACCCTTGATTCCACTATCTTTGAGAGCTCTAGCCAACTCTTAATTACAGAAGTAAATCTTGTATCCTACACGTTGGATGTTAGATTAGCGATTGGGCTAGGATTCAGGTGGAGATGAAAATGGAGATTAGGTTGAGGTTTGGAGTGAAGGAAGTGAAAAAGTTAAGTGGGGTGGCAATTTTCCAGTCACTGTAGAGAATGGAACAGCCTCCTAATAGTGATGGGCTTTAAGGAAGTAAAAGATTAACTGACATAAATAACCAGTTGGGAAATTATGATGGGGATAACAAGAAAGTATTTAAATGTTTGTAATTAGCCAAACACCCCTGTCGAATCCTTAAGGGTTTGATAAATTGAACCTTACCACTGACACAAAATACTGAAGAGAAAGAAATTGTATAACGAAATGGAAAATATCAGGAACAATATATTTCCATGTTTATTCTTACATGCAGGTAAGGTTGATTAGCCATCCTAAATTGGCCTGTAGTGTCCAGAGATATATTTAGTTTGGGTGAATTAGCCATGTTAAATATGGGACAAAGTGAGTCCGAATGGGATGCTCTTCAGAGGGTCGGTGCAGATTTGTTCAGTCAAATGGCCTCCATCTCCACTGCAAGGATTCTATGATTCTATGTCTTTGAGATGTCTCAATATATTTTACAACCAATTAATTACATTGCTGTGAGTTTCCATTAATTTTGTCATCAAATATTCAATGGCACACCATAATCCCACAGAAATAAATGACATGTTAATTTATTTGGGTGATGTTAGGTGAGGTATGATCATGGCCAGAACACCCAGAGAAATCCCTGTTGCTTGAACAGAACAATGGGTGATTTTTGCACCTACAAGCTAATAGTAACCTCATCAAGATATGGAAATCCCCAAATCTAAACAGACAATCCAGGAGATCAGTCAGCCTCAGACAGAAGCAGGTTAATGCCATGACCAGTTCAGATGTACAGACTTCATTTGAAACAGTAACCTGTCTTATTGCACAGGCTGACAGGCTGGTTGCTTATTCACATTGTGTTATATTACCAGGATGACTAAGGGATGGATGACAGCTTTATGTGAGATTTAGACAAATGGAGGAAAATGAAAGTTAAGAATTAAGCTACAGGGTAAGCTATTGAATATACAATAGTGATTATTTGAAAGCTTGAGGGAACTGCAGCCAGCATTTTTCAGTGCACTGAGTGCTGTCAGGTCAGTGTCAATAACACCTCGATAACCTCATTCGGCTGCCAACATTACTGCTTATGAGTTCAGCAACTCTGTGGCTGTAATCCTGAAAGCGAAAAGAATGCTAATATATTATCTGTTCATCATTTTAATGTGTTCAGTTCAATCTTGGGAAGCAGTCAAGTTTAACACCAGTGATTCACCTTTCTTCAAAGAAATTAAGAGAGAGACAGAAATTGAGGGAAGTGTTGCAGCACAAACATATTGAATTGTCTCCTGCTGTGGTCATGGTCAAAGAGGTTCTCCAAGAGTTGAGGAGCCAACATGTTGCTTCTTTGCCTTGGAGTCCTGCGCCCATTCAAAGGCAAGATTCACTTGTTCTTCTTCCTAAAGGTGATCCGCAGCCTGAAGGAAGAGTACTCAATAGACCAGCCTGATACATGAAGGGTCAACAAATTCTTTCATGCTAGATATTATGATGCGAAACTGACAGACAGCACAGGCTCCCAGTTCTTCTCAATGAAAGAGGTCAGAGGTGATGATATGTTGGAGAGTCTGGACAGACTGAACTCTGGATGAGTGAAATAAAGGCCATCAATCCTTTGAGAGAAGTAAAACTCCTGAAATTGGCCGTTTATATTTGAGTCTCTTGTATTGGATAAGCCCAGATCTGCTGGAGCTGTATGAGAGTATGCTACTAACTGGCAAAATACCAGAATCCTTGAGGATAGGCATCAGCATCCAAGCCTGGAGGTGGACAGGGAAGATGAAGAAACTCAGAATGTAGCAGCCCGATTTAATCACTTCACATAGATTATCAAATTCTGTCCATGGTCATCAGCAACCAGGCCTGCTCTGGGGTTGGTTTCTCACCCTGACCCAACGTGTATCATACTCAGCAGGAAGCTCTCTGAGAACCTCACACTATGCAGGGAACCTCCAAACAAGACAGGAATTGGGCATCTGTCTTATCAGCTGGGCCAGGAGGAAATCACACACCAACATGGGGGACCTGATGTTCAGAATGGGGTTTGTGGAGAGGATTTGCAATTTGAGCCAATTGCTTAACAATAACATCAGTTTCAATTAATGAGTGAAAGCTTTCCAGTCAAATCTGGAGTCAGGCAGAGATATCCTCCCTCACCAGTCCTGTTTGTGTGATTTATAAAACTTTCTGTCTAGTCCGTCAGGAAGGCTGCAAACATTGGAGGGATAATGATCCAAAGTAATGGAGACCATCAGGTTAGAGTCTTCCTATACATGGACAACATCATCATCTTCTGTTCAGATCCACAGTTGGTGCACAGATGTTAGTACTATGATCATCACCTGACATGTCAGAGATGAAGTAAACTGCAGTAACAGCGAGGCCATGTGAAAAGCTGATAAGGTAATTGAAAGCTGCATTAGTGGACTCATGTTTTCCCTGTCCGCTCTGTCCATGTCCCACATTATTTTGTACACCTTGATCAAGGACAGCACAGTGGCCCAGTGGTTAGCACTGCTGCCTTGCAGCGCCTGGGATGCGGATTTGGTTCCATTCTTGGGTGACTGTCTGTGTGGAGTTTGCACACACTGTGTATGTGTGGGTTTCCTCCCAAAGTCCAAAAATGTGCAGATTAGTTGGAGTGTCCATGTAAAATTGCCTATAATATTCAGGAATGTGTAGGTTAGGTAGATTTGCAGGGTTACAGGAATAGGATAGCGGAGTGGGTCTACATGAGATGCTCTTCGGAGGGTCTATGTGCCTGCTTCCTCACTATAGGGATTCTATGAAGTGACCACTCAGCCTATTCTGTTCTAAGGAAAACAAGCCCATCAATCTTTCCTCATTGCTGCAATGTTCAAGCCCTGTCAATATTCTTGTAAATCTCCTCTGTTCTTTCTTCTAAGCTAACCAGTGTCTTATACATATCCAGCATTACGTCCTTGCTGTTGTATTTAATAACTTGCCCAATGAAGGAAAGCATTCCATACGTTTTCTTTACCACCTTATCGATCTGTCCTGCCATCTTCAGAGACCTCTATCTACCCTGTCAATACCCTCCTATTAATTACATATTCCTTTACCTTTATTTGGTCTCTCCAAATGCATAACCTTGTGCTTCTCCAGATTGAATTCCATCTGGCACTTGTCTGCTCACTCAACCAAACCATTGATGTCGTCTCGCAGTCCACAACTGTCCTCTTCATTATCAGAAACACGGACAATATTTGTGTAACCTGCAGATTTCCCATTCCTGCCTCCAATATTTAAATCTAAGTCATCAATTTATTTCACAAACAATAGTGGACACAACACTGAACTCTGAAGACCAACACTGCAATCCACTTTGTATTCACAAAAACATCCATCACCCTGGTTCCTGTTATGAAACAATTTTGGATCCAACTCATAGTGAGGAGAATTACCACAAGATCCAGATAAACCGGACTCTTGGGCAGAGAAACAGCAAATGGAATTTGATCCAGTCAAATGAGCAGTGATGCATTTTGGAAGGTCTAATGCAGGAGGGAATGGCAGAAACCTTAGAGGCATTAACAGATGGAGGTATCTCAGCGACAGGTCCGCAGTTCCCTGAAAGCAGCAACGCAAGTGGATAAGGTGGTCAAGAAGCACATGGTATGCTTGCCTTCATCAGTTTAAAAGTTGGATTATAAAAATTGGCAAGTGAAGTTGCAGTTGTGTAGAACTTTAGTTAGACCACATGTTGAATATTGCATTCAGTTCTGGTCGCCACACTACCAGAAGGATACGGAGGCTTTGGAGAGGGTACAGAAACAGTTTACCAGGATGTTGCCTGGTTTGGAGGGTATTATTTATGAGGAGAGATTGGACAAACCTGGTTTGTATTCATTTGAACATGCTGTGGGCCAACATGATTAAGTTTACAAAATTATTAGAGACATGGATGGAATAGATAGTCAGAATCATTTTTTTCTCAGATAGAAATGTCAATTACTAAGGGTCACAGGTTTAACATAAAAGAAGAAAAGTTTAAAAGAGATGTGAGAGGCAGATATTTTAGATAGAAGATGTTAAGTGCCTGGAATGTGCTGCTAGAGTAGATGATAGAAGCAAAAACAATAACAGTGTTTATGAGGCATCTTGACAGATATATGAAAAGAGGGATATGGACTGTGTGGAGCCAAAAGGTTTTCAGTTTAGAAAGACATATTTCAGTGCAGGCTTGGTGGACAAAAGGACCTGTTCCTATACTGGACTGTTCTTTGTTCTTTGGTGTCCTGAAAGCAACCCTCTTAAGATTATTCTACTAAATGAATCAATAATGCTATTGCTTGGCATCTAACCTGGAGAAAACTGTCTTTAGTGAATTCATTAAACATTGTCAAGGATTGGACTGTTGAAATTGTCTAAATAAGACAGATGATACCATGAAAAGCTTGTCGTCCTCTATTTACTTGATTCCATTTCACTTCAATGAAGTTAAGTGGGCACTGCACTGCACATTTTTTGACAACCAGGATTAGAAAGACCCCAACAGAAGCAGCAGCATCCGGTCGGAGGAATTTTCATTAACAAAAGCAATGTGATTAGAACATTAAAATCATGAGATACAGGAACAGAAGGATGCCTTTAAGCCCATCAAGTCTGCACTGCCAATAAATAAGATCTTGGCTGATTTGACAATTAACTCCACTTACCCGCCTTTCTCCTTAAAACCTGATTCCCTTACTGATTAAAGATTTGTTTATCTCATCCTTGAACATACTTAATGACCCAACCTCAACAGCCCTCTGCAGTAAAGAGTGACCCTTTTCTCTGAGATTATTCCCTCTGGTCTTAGACTTTTCCACAAAGGGAAACAACTTCTCCACATTGAGCGTATCATGTCCTCTAAGAATCTTGCATGTTTCAAATAGGCCACCTTTCATTCTTCTAAACTCTAATGAGCATAGTTGTGACCTACTTAGCATCTTCTCAAGAAGATTGCTGGACTGCCTCCAATACCAGTCCATCTTCCCTAAAATAAGAAACTCAAAACTGATCACAGTTTCTCGGTATGTTCTGATTAGTGCCTTGCATAGTTTTGGTGAGACTTTCCTATTTTTTATATCCCATTTCTTTTGAACTAAAGGCCAACATTTCATTTGCCTTCCCACTAATCTTGGGTCGGAGGTTTTGTGATTTATGGATAAGGATTCATAAATCTTGCCTTGCTGCAGTCTTCTGCAATCTCACTCCATTTAAATAATATTCAGCTCTTCTTACTGCTGAGTGGAAAATTGGTGCCAATGTAGACAGCAGCCACTCAAGAACAAGGGGCTTAGTATTTAACACCAATGCCTCACAGTAGTGACCCAGGTTCGATTCCAGCCTCGGATGACTGTCTGTTTGGAGTTTGCACATTCTCCCCGTGTCTGCTTGGGTTTCCTCTGGGTGCTCCAGTTTCCTCCTATTGACCAGAAATATGCAGATTAGGTGGCCAGACCATGCAGACCATGTAAATTGTCTGTAGTGTACAGGGATGTGTAGATTAGGTGGATTAATCATTCTAAATATGCGGATAGGGCGGGGGTGTGAGTCTGGGTGGGATGCTCTTCAGAGGGTTGGTGCAGACTCAATGAGCCAAATGGCCTCTTTTCACAATAAGGATTCTATGAACTGACTTGTGGGGCAAATAAAAGTGCAAACCAGAAAGTAACCTGTTTATTTCTAATCTTCTTTCCTGTCGAAGTATTTATTTCATGCATCTGCCATTGTTATTCTCTGTCTCTCCCTCTTATAGTCTGATATTTATTTCCACTAATTTCTTCTTACTTTCTTTCCTTTGAAACATTTACAATATGTTGGTATGTCTCTTTCTTGCTCTTCATTAATTTCCTCATCCTTTTTTGCTGAACTCCTTAATTACTGTCCTTCCCCTATGACATACACCTTGAATTTCTGGATTTATACTCCAGCCAAGTTGCACTATAAACAAATGGATCAAAGTTTTCTGCTTCTTGGGAATTGTTTGCTTATTCCAAATTCCTTCTGCATCTTGATTTTTGAGACAAAATCCTTTGAGCCAGATTTGTCAATTGTCTTTATTATCATTTTCAATGCAGCTATTTATTCTAAAACAGAAGCATTAGAAGAATGTGGCAGCCTTCCATCTTGTAAAGTGTTGGTTTGTGCTGTTGCATTTAACTCTAGGTTAAGGACTGCTTGATGTGGTTCACTCTGGGATCGCAACTCTGCAGCACTTGCTGCAAAGGAAGGTGCATGATTCATTGATGAAGGGTTTATGCCAAAAACATCGATTCTCTTGCTCTTTGGATGCTGCCTGCCTTTTCCAGCAACACACTCTTGACTCTGATCTCTAGCATCTGCAGTCCTCACTTTCTCCCAGTTGATTATAACCCGACTGTGAAGCCTCTTCCAAGGATGCCTACCTTGAGGAAGTTCTTCTCCTCTCTCTACAAAGATCTTAGTGAATCTCTCTCTCACTGTACCCACGCCCACCCTCCCCCCCCCCCCCCCCCCCCCCCCACACCCCCCAACTCCCGGTCCTCTCCTCTCCCCTGAAGCTCGTCAGCTATGTCCTGAAGCAGACTCACTACCACAGCCACTTCTCCTTCATCAGTACCTGCCTACAGAACTATCTGATTCCACATGAGCTCCGGACCACATTTACACCTACCCAGTTTGGAGCTGAACAGGATACCGAGCACACACTACAAATCCGAAACTTTCAACAACGATTCTTTATCCGAATCCTCTGCTCCAAGTAATCAGTCATGCACCACTATTTACTCTACCTGCAGTCAGTCCTGCCCCAGCTCAGAGTCTCACTTTCCCAGACCTGCAGCAGACCTCTGTATTTCTACATCCTCAGGAGAATAAATGCGCTCAACAAACGGTATTTCTCTACTGCATCAGACATAAAAATAAGTAAGCTAAACAAACTTTCATGTACTTCCCTCAATACACTGGTTTCCTCAAACCTTCCAGAATCTTCTCCTGGCCTCTGGAACCACCCAGATGCCATTAGCCACACAGCCGGTCCTTCCACAACCACCAAGGCAATCAATGAAGTCACTTCCACCCCCGATGCCCCAGCATGGCCCACAGCCAGTGATGTCTGCAGCCGAGTACTCAACAGTAACATTGCCCTCACCGCCCGTGACACCATGTCCGCCCCTGTTAACACAGCCATAATCACTATGATTCCTGATGAAGGGCTTATGCCCAAAATGTCAATTTTCCTGCTCCTCGGACGCTGCCTGACCTGCTGTTCTTTTCCAGCACCACACTCTTGACTGCATGATTCATTGGCCTCAATCTTCTTCTGGCTCTCTTCTCAGCCAGCGGCACTTTCCATTCCTACTCGATTTGTAAAATACCCTTTAGAGCACTCAGACTCCAGAAGTCACAGCCGTCAGAGTCTGTCTCACTGTTGTCAGTGTTCATGTCCACCACCTTCATATCTCACCTGCAGCAGGAAAGATTTAGTTCTTAACTTTGGTCACTTTGCAACCATGTCTTAATCATGGCTATTAATCAAATCTATTAACATTGATCTGCACTATTTGCTATATGAGCTGTAACTTTTTCAGTGCTCACGATTCTGAGCTTTGGCTGCTACAATATTTTCTGAATAAGATATAATTATTGTTTTACTGAATCATTTTGTTGCGTTTTTGGTGAAGATTATTCAACAAATTAAGTGTTACAATTGGAATGAAGGCATTGTGATGTATTGTCAGATTCTGTGAAATATTCTTGTTTTTAGAGAAGGTGAGCTGTGTGTTGAGTGTCGTGTTGCAGTTTAGTTGATGAAAGACATATTTTCCTGGCAGCTGTTCAGATATTTCAAGGTACTTAGTGAACTGAAACTGTCATTAGGAATGAAACAAAACAAGAGAGACTGAATTGAGGGATCATCATTGAACTAAATTAAGAGCCAGCCCCATAATTAGTTACTCTGCATTCCTGCTGAAGATTTGAATTGACAAACCAGACATATAATTTTGCTGGTGGCTGCTGTACCAAAATATGACTCAGCTCCAAATCTTAAATGTAGCCCCCACTCAGATCCAGACCCAGACTCCTCACTGTGACTCAAACATAGACCCGAGTCCCCCAGTTTGGCATAGGTTTCTTTGTTAACCCAAACACAGTTCCTCATGGTTTAGCTGCATGTTGTAAAGGAAGGTTTACAAATAGTTTGTAAAGATTTCCACATTAGGTTCTGGTTAGTTTTCTTGCCAAGAGTATTTGCTTGAATAGAAGGAGTTTAATTTCAAGACAGCTGGAATCATTGAACTGATCATTGAAGCAGTTTCCAATTGCAATTATTGTTGAAATAAAAGGTTTTTGCTTCACTTTCATCTCACTGACAAACATTTCTGTGCTGGGAGAGCAAGTCATATGCAGGATCTCACTGTATATAAAAAGTAAACATCAATATCATTATCTGCGAAGCAAAAATATTGAACTTGTCTTTTGTGTCAGGGTTAGTCAGACTTGTTGTAAAAGAGATACTGAGGGAAAGCGAGATACTGAGCGAATGAGATACTGAGTGAAGGAATTATGGAGTGAATGAGATACTAAGTGAGAGAGTTCCAGAGTGAAAGAGATAGTGAGCGAAAGAGATACTGTTTGAAAGAGTTACCGAGTGAAAGAGTCACTGAGCGAAAGAGATATTGAACAAAAGAAGTGCGGAGTGAAAGAGATACTGAGTGAAACAGGCACTGAGTGAAAAGTTTCGCATTCTAATGTTTAAGGCAAATTTACTGCTGTGGAGTCATTGTGTACGAAACTAGCAACCTCCCTTTGAATATCTCACTGCCAGAGGTGTAATTTGTATGACATGACAGTTTTCAATTGCAGGTAATAAACAACATATCAGTGATTAAATAGTTAATAATTTGTCATTCAGCCGTAAGGCAAATGCAATAGCTTGAAAAAAATCCTTATTTAAAATGGGCACTGTTCCAAAGACACAGTTAACATTTTTCAAATTTTCTAAGAAAATACATCAGGGGTTTGTGTTTCTGTTTCCAAACAAATTAAATATAACATCTAAAATCGGATTGTGATGTTAAAGCAAATTTATTTTTCAGTAAAGTGATCTGTAAACAGCTGTTGCAAATTCCCAGTAGTGGGACAGAGCAGTCGGAACAATAGGAGCCTTAGCTACAAGGTTGTATCAAGCTAATGACAGGGTGCATTTGAGGAGTTGAATTCAGCTTGCTCCCCACTTCCCACAAACACACATGGCTCTGCATTCCACACTCCACAGGCCTCGCTCTGTAAATAGGTGAGGCTTTGGGTAATACCTAAGGGTCTTTGGGGTGGCACAGTGGCTCAGTGGTTAGCACTGCTGCCTCACAGCACCAGGGTACCAGGTTCAATTCCAGCCTCGGGCGACTATCTGTACAGAGTTTGCACATTCTCCCTATGTCTGTGTGGTTTCCTCCAGGTGCTCTGGTTTCCTCCCACAGTCCAAAGATGTACGAGTCAAGCTAACTCGAGGGCGGCACGGTGGCACAGTGGTTAGCACTGCTGCCTCACAGCGCCAGGGACCTGGGTTCAATTCCCACCTCAGGCCACTGACTGTGTGGAGTTTGCATGTTCTCCCCGTGTCTGCATGGGTTTCCTCCGGGTGCTCCGGTTTCCTCCCACAGTCCAAAGATGTGCGGGTCAGGTGAATTGGCCATGCTAAATTGCCCGTAGTGTTAGGTAAGGGGTATGGGTGGGTTGCGCTTCAGCGGGTCGGTGTGGACTTGTTGGGCCGAAGGGCCTGTTTCCACACTGTAAATAATCTAATAGTGTTAGGTGCATTAGTCAGAGGGAAATGGGTCTGGGTGGATTACGCTTCAGAGGGTTGGTGTGGACTGGTTGGGCTGAAGAGCCTGTTTCCATACTGTAGGGAATCTAATCTTTATGAATCCAAAAGCTGAGCCTGGGATTTGAATGATTTAGAACCTGATCACAGTAGTTGAAAAGGTAGTAATCAGTCCAGTGGGGTAATTCTTGCTTTGGAACCTGGTCTGCTAGTTGAGTTCCTGCTTGTGACTCACTGTTGGAAGTGATCTGATTCACTGTGCAGGAGTGATTTGGAAGATAGGGCTTAATGTCCGTAGTATGACGCTGAACACATCTTGGAGCCCTCAAAGATAAGTACTAGCCATGGCTTCCATTGTGGAGATGGCTGCATGGGGAAGATCATGGGGTAGGGCTGATGCTCCCAGGGACAAAAGGCAGCTCTCTGAAATTTGCTGGAGGTCCTCACTGAGGCAGCTGATCTTCCTCCCTGCATCTTACCAAATAAACCGCCCTACAGGAGACCAGGTTCGGTGGGGCTGGCCGTGGAAGTGGGTAATCATAGTGCCAACTGCGGACCTGGACCCAACACAAATAGATGATCCTGGACCTGGAAAAACCGTCAATGATGGAGAATTCTGCCACCCTCTGCTGACTGTGCCAGCTGCTCTGTCTCAAAATGGATGAAACCTCTCCAGCCCTGGGCCCTGGAATAGGGACTCTGTGGGATGCCTGATGCTGTGTTTATCCAGCCTTTCACAGATTGCAGGCCCAAGGCTATTAGAGACTGGCAGGGAAAATTCACAAATGTGAGTGACAATCCTAACTCTGTGCTGCTTGCTGACTGTTTATTTAAGCACTATGTTAATGATAACGTTGAAATAACATATTCTCTTTATTGAAAGCATTAACCGAGGTATAACCAGAGGCTAATGGTACTCTTGGATATTTAGGCAGAATTTGAAACAGTTTCATATTAGAAAGAAAAACGCCATTAACTCAGCAGCTAGGAGGACACCAGAGGAATGGGAATAAGGAAAGTGGCTGGGGAAATGTGAGGGAGCAGTAACCACTGGAATCAAGAGATTTCTGCTGAAGGTAGCAGAGGTTACCAATACTAACTCTGGTTCCCTGGCACATCACTGTGTAAGTTGATCTGTCTCAAGTCTTATCCTCCAAATCCTGCCCGTACTCTCACCCCAATCCATCCTCTGCACTCATCCCCAACAACTTGCCCCCACTTCTGGTCTTGTCCTTGTAACAAACCCTGCCTCAGTCCATGTTTTCACTCAAACCCCCAAACCCAATCCTGTTCCCCCTTCTGTCCACTTCCCCATCTTCTACCCCAATTCTACTTCATCTCCTTTCCTTCTCTACCTTATATAGACCATTGTTTTAAAGCTTTCTGTGGCTCCCATACTTCCTTGCAAAGTGCACAAACATGCATTTATGTATAATATACTCGCCATTTGAAAAACTATTCTGTGAATGTATTAACTTCATTGTGTTAGTGTGCAATATTCATCTTCAACTGTTACATCAATGACATTCCCTCTGTCACTTGGTCAAATGTTCACCAATTATTGCACAATGTCCAGCACCATTCATGACTCATCCAATACTGCCCCTCCAACCATATGGGATCAATGTGGATTTCACCAGTTTCCTCATTTCCCCCCCCCCAACCTTATCCCAGATCCATACTTCCAACTCGGCCCCACTCTCTTGAACTGCCGTACCTGTCCATCTTCCTTCCCACCTATCCACTCCACCCCCCTCTCCGACCTATCGCTTTCATTCCCACCTCCATCTACCTTTTACATTCTCAGCTATCTTCCCCAACCCCATACCCCTCCCATTTATCTCTTAGTCCACTTAGCCCACAAACCTCATTCCTGATGAAGGGCTTATGCCTGAAAAGTCGATTCTCCTGCTCCTCAGATGCTACCTGCCCGGCTGTGCTTTTCCAGCACCACACTCTCCACTATGATCTCCAGCATCTGCAGTCATCACTTTCTTCTAATACTGTAGCAGTCCACATAAGACTGCAAAAAGACCAGGACAAAGGAGAGACAAAATGGATATTGAGCCACTGGAAAATGATGCTGGAGAAGTAGCAATGGGGAGCAAAGAAATGGCTGAGAAACTGAGTATGTACTTTGCGTCAGTCTTCATGAGTAATATCCTAAAAATTCAAGAGAGTTGGGATGGCAGAGATGAACTTGGTGTCCATCAAAAGGAAATGGTGCTAGTTAAACTAAAAGGTCTAAAAGTGAATAAATCACCTGGACCAGATGGACTACACCCCAGACTTCTGATAAGATAGCTGAAGAGTTAGTGGAGGCTTCAGTAGTGATCTTTTAGGAATCACTGGAGTCAGGGAGGAATCCAGAAGACTGGAAAATTGTAAATGTTTAAGAAGGGAGGGGGACAAAAGACAGTAAATCATGGGTCGATTAGCCTGACCTCAATCGTTCGTAAGTTTTTGGAGGCCATTATGAGGGATGAAGTTTCTGAATACTTGGAAGTACATGATAAAATAGAGCAAAGTCAGTATAGTTTTATCAAGGGAGGTCTTGCCTGACAAATCTACTAGAATTCTTTGAGGAGGTAATGAGCAGGTTGGACCAAGGAGGGCCAATGGATGTTATTCATTTGGACTTCCAGAAGGCCTTTGATAAGGTGCCACTCAGGAGGCTGCTGAGTAAGACAAGGGCTCATAATGTTAGAGGCAAGTTACTAGCATGCATAGAAGATTGACTGTCTGGCAGAAGGCAGAGAGAGGGGATAAAAGAGTCCTTCTCAGGTTGGATGGACCCTTTTATCTGAGCAAGGCTCAGTGTTGGGACCACAACTTTTCACTTTATACATGAATGATCTGGGTGAAGGAACTGAGGGCACTCTGACTAAGTTTGCAGATGATGCGAAGATAGATGGAGAGAGATGTAATTTTGAGGAAGTGGAGAGGCAGGAGAAAGGTTTAGACAGGTTCAGAGAGTGGGCAAAGGAGTGGCAGATCAAATACAACATGGGAAAGTCTGAGGTCATGCACTTTGGTAGGAGGAATAAAGACATGGACTATTTTCTAAATGGACAGAAAATTCAGAACTGCAAAGGGATGGAGTAGGAGAAACTTCTTCAGCCAGAGAGTAATGAATCTGTGGAGGCCATGTCATTGAGTATATTTAAAATAGAGACAGATAAGTTCTTGATTGCCATGGGGATCAAAGGTTATTGGGACAAGGTGGGAAAATGGTGTTGAAAAACCTATCAGCCATGTTGGGCCAAATAGCCTAATTTCTGCTCCTATTCTAATGGTCTTATGGACAATATGTGGGCTTGGGCTGACAAGTGGCAAATAACATTCACACCACACAAATGCCAGGCAATGACCATCTCCAAAAAATGCCCCTTGATATTCAATGGCATTACCATAAGTGAATCCTCCACTATCAACATCCTGGGGATTACTGTTGACCAGAAACTGAACCATATAAATGTAGTGCGTACAAGATTAGGTCAAAGGATAGGAATACTGCAGTGAGTAACTCACCTCCCCAAAGTCTGTCCACCATCTACAGGACGGAAGAAGGGAGTGTAATGGAATGCTCCCCACTCACCTGGATGAGTGCAGCTTCAATAGCACTCAAGAAGTTTGACCCTATCCAGGACAAAGCAGTCCATTTGAGTAGCTCACCTCAACAAACTTCACTCCCTCCACCACCAATGGTCAGCAGCAGCAGTGTGTACTGTTTACAAGATGCGTTGCAGAAATTCAAGCCTCCTTAGATAGCACCTTCCAAACCCACAAGCACTTTCATATAGAATGGCAAGGGTAGAAAATATGTGTGAACACTACGATGTGCAAGTTGCCTTCTAATATATTGTGGTTCCTTCACTCTTGCTGGGTCAATATCCTGGAAATTATCCCTTAGTGGCATCATGGGTCTACCTACAGCACATGGACTGCAGCAGTTCATGAAGACAGCTCACCACCTTCTGAAGGAGAAAGTGAGGACTGCAGATTCTGGAAATCAGTCAAAAAGTGTGGTACTGGAAAAGCACAGCAGGTCAGGCAGCATCGAAGGAGCAGGGGAGTTGACATTTCGGACATAAGCCCTTCGTCAGACCATCTTCTGAAGGGTAACTATAGATGGGCAATAAATGCTGGCCCTACCAATGACACCAACATCCTCCAAATTGATACAAATGGATTATAGGTCTAAAAGATGGTCTTTGATAAACAGTCAGAGTACTTCAAGGAAGGACTTTGGAATCATTGCCTTTTAATGGTAATGAGAGACCTGGCCAAATGAGGTGTAAAAATGACATTCAGGTAGAAGATCATGTCCGAAACGCGATTCTCCTGCTCCTTGGATGCTGCCTGACCTGCTGCACTTTTCCAGCAACACTTTTTCAGCTCTGATCTCCAGCATCTGCAGTCCTCACTTTCTCTTTGAGGGGTTGAATGGTTTACTTCTCTTATTTCCTATGTTGACATGAAAGAAAATGATAGTATTAGAAGGGATAGATTTTAATTGTTTCAGCCAATCCCCGGGTGGGATTCCCCAAATCATTATGGCTCCTGCTAGGACACCCCAAAGTATTATGGCCCAGGTGAGGAAGAGTGAACTGACCACCCATTCTTTATTGATCTGACCCTTCCAATAGTTTCAACGAGGTTAATTCATCAACACCCCTTCTGTTTTGGATGACTTTCTTCCGCACTAAATAAATTTATTTTAAAAAGAACAAATTAACCAGGCTTTCTTGAGTTAAAGAGAGAGTGAGCTTATTTATTACTAAATGTGAGAAGCAGTGATAATATGACTACATTTGCTTGGAGTAGAAAAAATAAATGAGCCTAACGAAAGATAAAAATGTATGGATCAGTCTCTAAATTGTTTGTGAACAACAGACAGTAGATTGTTGCTACCATTATATTGCGTGAATATGGGAAGTGCTGCTTTTAGCTTTGCAATTTACTGAAATTGTTTTGCCCTATTTCATTTTTGAAAATGATTGATTTGTTGAACAGGTCCTAACACTCAGTGGGAGAGACATTCTACACCTTTTACCTGTGGCGTAGGTGTGTCTAATTGTTGTCCTCAAGCTGTGAACTTCATGACACACAAGACCACAAAGGCGCATCAACCACTATCCAATGGACTTAGATTGCAGTTGGTTTTTAACCACGTTTTTGTATATTCATTTTGTATATTCATATTCATTGTATAATCATTTTGTATACACAAATTTGTATTTTGTGTAAAACACAAACATGTCTTTGACTCATGCCCACAGACTGGACTATAATCTAAGGAAGACAATTTCCTGCTGAAAGGAGATAATAAGATTGCCTTGCACCTCTGCCTTTGAGGCCTTTCTCTTTGAAGCTTTATTGGCACTCTACGTGGTGCAACATTCCAAGAGTTCACACAGGGAATTGTTCAGCAATCAATGAATTCCAATCTTAAGAGCTACATTATTAACCAGGCTTGACTTACATTTTTGTTTTTAAAAAAACACATCCTATACGAAGTTGAAGTTATGATCCACCATCATGACATAATGGAGCTTGCCTGTAATACATAGATTAATTTTGAATGGAAGTTATTTCTAAGTGAAATGATTTTAAGTTGGTGTTATTGTGTTTCAGGCAGGTTTTTGATAAAAAGTTAAAAGATGAGAAGAATTTCTTTTTAAAAAATTAGAATACAAGTTTTGATGGGAGGAAATATTGAGATGCTCCTTAATAGAGGTTTAAATGGATGAAAGTAAATAACAAGGCTCAAGTTTTGACTATTTCAGTATTTAGTTTCGACATGACCTGATGCTGAATTTCTTTGAATCTCTCTATTTTCTGCAGGTGTCACTGAAAATGTCATTCATACTAATACTTTGGGGTTCCTTATATGATTTTCGCATGGGAATTCACAAAGAAATTACCACGAGAGGGAATAGATTCATTGCAATTGAAGGTTTTGTCTCTGATTTACCAATCTGGTTCTGGAAAGACATGGTTATTTTCAAGCTGTTCATTTAAATATTGAATCTGTCCGTCAATAATGTGGAGAACATGCTGAAACAATTACTAAACAATTAACAAACTAACCGGTTAGATCACAGATAAACCATATTTGCATGGATTGATGATTATCTTGAGAGAAACAGAGTGGAAGACAAAAGGGAACACCCAGCCCTGGAGGGGCCAAGAGACAATAAACACTCTGTTCGATTTAAGACTTAAGGCTGTCAGATCCACAGCAGAGCTCCTTCCCACAAGGTGGATTCAGATTTATGAGAACCTGCCCTTGCCCTCAGGGATAGATCTGGAGGGACAACTCAGCAACATGCAGGACACTGCATAGAACTTGTTTCAGATTAAATTCTACACCCATGTATCCATTCAAACACAGTGCATTGCAATAAAAGTCTGACCATGCCCAACAACAAAATATTGCAGGGGACATGGATACTGACATATTTGAAGAGACTGTCTGGAAGAGTGAAGTACATGAGGAAGATTAGTCCACTGTTTCCAAAACCCTCAATAATCTGGAAATATCTGAGTCATGGGGCTCCATGAAGGCTGTGACTATAAACACCAAACTAAAGAAATGGGAATATCGAAATACTCCTCCAATTGATCTAGAGCTCCCTGCAGGTAGCTGAAAAATTGTTACCTGCTCCTGGAAATGCTGCAGTTCAATAAATCACTGCTACTGCATTTATCACCAATCACATGTAAGTTGACAGCAAATCATGATCTTTTTCTGTCTCTAAAACAGGCAATCATTAATTTCTGAGCATCTCAATGCTCTCAATCTTTGTACCAAATTTACAGAGAAGGATCATCTATAAAAATAACAAAGAAGAAATCAAAGTGAACTCAGATCCAAAACAGCTCTAACATTCCTGAGAATGAGTAAGGATTAGATATAATTACAGGTGACATGTTAGATCATTTTGTCCCCTCTCTGATCTACATCTAAATATTTTCATTGCTGTGCCACTGTTGGCTCAATTAGTAACTTTCTTGTTAGGGTTGCGGGTTGAAGCTCCACTGCAGAGGTTTGAACACAAATTCCTGACTGCCATTCCAGTGCAGTAGAATTGCAATGTAGGAGGTGTTAGCTCTCATCCAAGATGTCAAACTAAGGCATTGTCTTCTTTCTGAATATTACACAGCACTATTCCTAAGAAAAGTGGGGGAGTTTTACCTGGTGTCCTGATATTTTTCATTCAATCAACTTCACAAAAACAGACAAGCCGGTCAATGTCAGGTTGCTGTCTGTGAGAATTTACTGCAGACAAATATGGCTGCTGTGTTTCCACATAACTACACATCAAAAAAGTATTTAGTTGGCTGTAAGTGTTTTGCAATATCCTGATGTTGTGTACTGTATAAATGCATATGTTTATTTTGAAGGTTGATATATTTGTAGTCAGCAGCTAAAGATAATGTACAATTTTGACAATTCGAGTAGAATTGGATTACCTCAAATCATTAATGCCAAAGTGAGACAGTAATGATGAATTACTCACAATCAAAGCTAGTGGGAAGTCAACAGAATAGATTGGCAAAGATAATATCTAGCAGAAACAAAGAAACTGAAAAATTATGAAGTCTATTATTCTTTGAAGAGTGAGTCTAAATTGGATTAAGGCTAGGTTTAGAGTAAGCAAGAGAAGCACAAAAGGAAGGAGGAGACAGATTAAAAAAATATTAAAAGAAGTAACATAGGTAAACAAGATCATAAAAAATGCAACTATGGTTCATTTTTTTGCAGAACAGAATTGAAAACCTAAGGTAAATAGAACATAGAACATTACAGCACAGTAGAGGCCCTTCAGCCCTCGATGTTGCGCCAACCTGTGGAACCAATCTAAAACCCATCTAACCGACATTATTCCATTTTCATCTATACGTCTATCCAAGACCATTTAAATGCCCTTAAAGTTGGCGAGTCTACTACTGTTACAGGCAGGGCATTCCACATCCCTACTACTCTCTGAGTAAAGAAACTACCTCTGACATCTGTCCTATACCTGTCACCTCTCAATTTAAAGCTATACCCTCTTGTGCTAGCCATCACCATCCGAGGAAAAAGGCTGTCACTGTCCGCCCTATCTGTCCAGCCCTCTAATTATCTTATACAAATCAAATAAGCCACTGCTCAACCTTCTTCACTCTAACAAAAATAGCCTTAAAACCATCAGTCTTTCCTAATAAGACCTGCTCTTTATTCCTGTTGCTCCTTCCAAAGTGAATCATCTCACACTTTCCCCGCATTAAACTCCATTTGCCATCTCTCAGCCCAGTTCTGCAGCTTATCCATGTCCCTCTGTAACATCCTTCTGCACTATCAACAACTCCACCAATCTTAGGGTCATCTACAAATTTAGTAACCCAACCTTCTATGCCGTCATCCAGGTCATTTATAAAAATGACAAACAACAGTGGCCCCAAAATAGATCCTTGCAGTACGTCACTAGTAACTGAACTACAAGATGAACATGCCCCATCAACCACCCCACCGTGTCTTCTTTCAGCTCACCAATTTCTGATCCAAATCACTAATTCACCCTCAATCTCATGCCTCTGTATTTTGTACAACAGCCTGCCTTGGGGAACGTTACTAAAATGCCTTACTGAAATCCATATACACCACATCAACCGCTTTACCCTCATCCACCTGTTTGGTCACTATTTCAAAAACTCAATAAGGTTAGTGAGGCATGCCTACACTTCACAAAACCTTGCTGACTATCCCTAATCAACTTATTCCTATCGAGATGATTATAAATCTTATCACTTATAACCTTTTCCAACAATTTACCCACAACTGAAGTTAGGCTTACTGGTCTATAATTTCCAGGTTTGTCTCTACTCCCCTTCTTGAACAAGGGAACAACATTTGTTATCCTCCTGTCTGCTGGCACTATTCCTGTATACAATGACGACATAAAGATCAAAGCCAAAGGCTCTGCAATCTCCTCCCTGGCCTCCTAGAGAATCCTAGAATAAAGCCCATCTGGCATAGAGAAGTTAGCTATTTTCACACTTTCCAGAATTGTTAATACCTCTCCTTGTGAGTCTCATCTCATCTCGTCTAGTAGCCTGAATCTCGGTATTCTCCTTGACAACATTGTCTTTATCCAGTGTGAATGTCAATGAAAAATATATATTTAGCGCTTTTCCTACCTCCTCAGACTCCATTCACAACTTCCCATTACTATCCTTGACTGGCCCTAATCTTACTCTTGTCATTCTTTTATTCCTGATATACCTATAGAAAGTTTTTGGTTTTTCCTTCATCCTATCTGCCAACGACTTCTCATGTCCCCTCCTGGCTCTTCTTAGTTCTCTCTTTCCTGGCTAACACTGGGCAGCACGGTGGCACAGTGGTTAGCACTGCTGCCTCACAGCGCCAGAGACCCAGATTCAATTCCCGACTCAGGCGACTCACTATGTGGAGTTTGCACATTCTCCTCGTGTCTGCATGGGTTTCCTCCGGGTGCTCCGGTTTCCTCCCACAGTCCAAAGATGTGCAGTTCAGGTGAATTAGCCATGATAAATTGCCCGTAGTGTTAGGTAAAAAGGGGTAATGTAGGGGAATGGGTGGGTTGCGCTCGGCGGCTCGGTGTGGACTTGTTGGGCCGAAGGGCCTGTTTCCACACTGTAAGTAATCTAATCTAATCTAAAAAACCCTCAAGCGCCCAAACTGACCCTTCACGCCTTATCCTATAAGCTATAAGCTAGGGTGTTATGTAATATCTTTGTAGAGATTTGATTAGCCCAGCCTATATATAATTCCTATCTCAATGTTATCAAATAGAGATACTGGAAAAAGTGCAAAAAATGTGCAAGGACTATAAAAAACTGAAAGGGCACAACTTCAAAAAAGGTTGGAGTTCTTTTCTTAGTAAAGGGAAAAATGAGAAGGGACATTTTAGAGGGGCATTTGAAATGGTATTTCATAGTATGGAAAGAGAAAAACAATTTCTACATGTCTGTACAAATTCAAAGAGTATAAACATATACAAACAAATCAACTGGAGGAACTTCTTTATTTGGAGTGCTAAGACTCTGTAATATACTATCATATGAAACGACAAATTGTTTTGATGCAGATAACAAACACGTAAATTAGCTAAATAATGTGTTGTATGAATAGCTTGAGATGAAAGTTAGAAGAAGTTCATGAGCGGTAAGAAATGAATTGGACACATTGTTCTGCATGACCAGCTTTTGCGGCAATAATCAACTGATAAATGAATAATGAATAATTTACTACACATAAAAGACAGAGTTACTAAATTTTGGCAGATGTTTGGGACTTTTTTAAGGGAAGTGTTGGTTCTTTCTTTGTCAGTGTTGTTATCTTGGATGGTCTGATGAGACGATTGAGCTATTCCTGAAAACTGCTTGTGAGATGGCAGAGTTTGCACTTCTTGTCAGTTTTACCTGCTGCTCTCAACTGCTCATAACCTGAAACCCCCCCCCAACCAACCTTCACATCTAATCCATACTGGACATCTCATTCTTCTGGGACTTCATTTCCTGGTCTCAAAGACCCTCTGAGATAGATTTTCTTTGGATAATTTATCCCAATTAATAAAGGCAGATGAAAATGTTTTCCAGCTTTCTTTATGCAACAGTCCACCTGCCATCACTGAATCCCCCACTATCGACATCCTGAAGGTCATCATTGATCAGAAACTGAACTGGGCAAGCCATTTAAATACAATGGCTACAACAACAGGTCTGAAGGTGGGAATCCTGTCATGACTAACTGACCAGCTGACTCCACCATCAAAAAGGCATGTGTCAAAGAAACATAAGAGACATAGAAAGAGAGTGGGCCATTCAACTCCTCAAGCCTGCTCGACCATTCAATATGATCAGGCAGGTCATTGAGCTCAATACTGTAATCCTGCTTTCCCTCATATTCCATTATCACTTTAGCTGCAGCTATATCTACCTTATCCTTAATTACACTTAATGTTTTGACCTCAGCAACTTTCTGTGGTAGTGAATTCTACCACTCTTCGGGTAAAGTAATTTCTCCTCATCTAAATCCTAAAAGATTTACCCTTTATCCTTAAATTATGAACCCTGGTTCTGGATTACCTTATCATCAGGAAAGTCAGGAGTGTGATGGAATACCTGGCTAAGTGTAGCTCCAACAACATTCAAGAAGCTTCACACGATCTAAGACAAAGCAGATCAGGATTCCATCCACCATAGACATTCACTCCTTCCTGTACCAACATGGCAACAAGAATGCCAAACACAAGATACAATGCAGAAATTCATCGAGCCTCCTTCAAGATAATCTTCCATCTACTGAGAGGGATAAGGACAGCAGATATATGAGAACACCACTGTTTGCAAGCTCCCCTCCAAGCATTCATCATCCTGACTTGGAAATGTATCACCACTCCTTTACTATTACTGGGTCAAATCTGGTAACCCCTTCTCTAGTGGCATTGTAGACACACCCCACAACATGTGAACTGAGGTAGTACAAGAAAGCAGCTCATCACAGCCATCTTAAGGACAACTAAGGGTGAATAATCAAAGCTGGTTGAATGACTGATGCTCACATCCCAAGAATAAATGTTTTAAAATGTTCAGATGGTCTAAAGGCTGTCTCAGTTGCTGCACACCATTTCCTCCCATGAGTCTGAAATCTGTTCAAAGCATCTCTTCACAGGGACAAGGTGAGATTCCATATAAATCACCATTAAAATGTTCCCTCAACTCAGGTCGCATTTTGGCAGCAATTAGTAAACTCCAATACTACAAAGCAAGGGAATGGGATGCAAGTTCTTCCAATGGGTCTGCAAACAGAGCATCAAATATGCAGCATGAAGCAACAGATGTTACACAACATCAGGGAAGGGATGACCCCAGGCATCGTCTCAAAACCTGACACAACATGCGATAACAGAGAGGGGCCATGAATAATTTTATTGCACCAAGTTGCTTCATATAATAACTGGATGTCAGGGAGAAGCATGGTCTTGTTGATACATATTAAGTAATCAGACATATAAACCCTACAGTAGAAGGTTCCACCCTAACAGTTTTATGATCTTAGTCCAGACCCTTTAGCTATGACAGATCATGATTATAGGGCCTTGGCTGACAGCACTAAGTGCTAGACACTGAAGGCAAGCTAGTTTAATCAGTTAATGAATTCCTGGTTTCAGACTAAATCCACCTCTTCATCTTAGTTCTTTGTGATTGACACTTTAAACTGCTTATCCCTGAGGCCTGTACCTTTGTCTGTTTAAGTGTGCAATTATCATTAATTGCTTCAATGCAAACAGAACATGTATCACATTGTTAACATGGCTGGAAATTTCAGAATACTTCAAAATAATGAAATTATTTAATGGTAAAAGATCACCAACTTTCAGTCTGATTTAACTCTTAATGTTTCTCTTACCAATTTCTCCACAAGGACCTGAGTCTGACTTCAGTGGGGTACGTTGTTGGAAGTGATTCTGAAAGGTAGGATTTATTTATGTTGGAGAGACAAGGAATAATAAGGGGTGGCCATCATGGTTTTGCATGAGGGAAATCATGTCTCACAAATTTGATTGAGTTTTTTGAAGAATTAACCAAGAAGATTGATGAGGGCAGAGCGGAAGTCATTGTTACTTGGACTTTAGTAAAGCTTTTAACAAGATTCCATATGATAGACTAATTAGTAAAGTGAGATCACATGGGATTCAGGTTGGGCTTACTAATTGGACACAAAATAGGCATAATGACAGGAGACAGAGAGTGATGGTGGAAGGTGTTTTTTCGAACTGGAGACCTGTGACCAGCGGCGTTCAACAGGGATCGTTGCTCTATCCACTTTTGTTTGTCATTTATATAAATGACTTAGCTGAGAATATGAAGATAGTGAGGACTGCAGATGCTGGAGAGTCAGAGCGGATAAAAAGTGGAGCTAGAAAAGCTTAGCAGGTCAAGCAGCATCAGAGGAGGAGGGGAATCGATAGTTCAGTTTGGAATCTTTCCTGATGAAAGGTTCCAACCTGAAATGATGATCCCCTTCTCCTCTGATGTTGCTTGATTTGCTGTGATTTTTCCAGCTCCACTCTTTATCCACTTAAATGATAATATAGAAAGCATGATTAGTAAGCTTGCAGATGACACCAAGATTGGTGGTATCATAAAGAAGATTATATAAGGTTACAAAGAGATCTTGATCAATTGGGTCAATATGCTGAGAAGTGGCAAATAGAATTTAATTTGGATAAATGGGAGGTCAAACAAATGAAGACTTATACAATTAAAAATTTGGCCTTGGATAGTATGCAGACACGAGAGACCTCGGGTTCAGGCACTTAATTCTTTGAAGTTTGCATCCTATACAGACAAAGTGGTTAAGAAGGCATTTTGCGTGCTTGCCTTTATTGCTCAGACCTTTGAATATATGAATTGGGACATTATGTTGAGGATTTACAAGACGTTAGTCAGGCCTCTTCTGAAGTACTGTGTCCAGCTCTAGTCACTCCATTACAGGAAGGATATTATTAAAGTGGAGAGGGTTCAGAAGAGATTTACAAGGATGATGCTGGAATGGAGGATTTGAGCGAGTTTTGAGAAGATTTGTAGCTCAGGTTAAGGTTCTGGGTGTAGGTTTGCTCGCTGAGCTGGAAGATTCATTTTCAGACGCTTTGTCACCATACCAGGTAACAGCTTCAGTGAGCGTCCGGACGAAGCACTGCTTGTGTTTCCTGTTTTCTATTTATACATTTGGGTTTCCTTGGGTTGGTGATGTCATTTCCTGTGGTGATGTCACCCATGGAAGGTTTGAGTTATAAGGAGACGTTGGATAGGCTGGGAATTTCTTCACTGGAGCATAGGAGTTTATAAAATAATGAGGGGTACTTTTCAGCAAGATGGCAGCAAAGTAACACCCTCTACCTGGAACTCCTCTGCTCTACTTGTTTTTTTTCCTCTCTTCTTTTTTCTCCCCCTTCTGTGTTAGGGGGTGGCAAGCCCTGGAGGCGAATCCTGGAGCAGCGGCCAATGTGGAGGACGCAGTCCCAGAGAAGTGGCCAATGGGGGTAAGCAGTGTCAGAGCAGCCGCAGATGTGGAAATGCAGTCCCGGAGCAGCAGCTGGTACATGGAAGCTGTCCTGGAGCAGCAGCAGACACAGGGGAAGCAGTCCTGGGCTGAGGCTAGAGCAGGGGAAGCAGTCTTGGAACTTACCTTGGAGCTGCTGAGGGCCAGTCTGGAGCAGACTGGAGGCTTGGAGCTGAGGAGGGACAGTTGTTGGACTGGGGTCTGGTACGACTGTCAGATTACTTGGGGAAGCCCCTGTGCTAAGCTGCTGCAGTGTAATGTATAATTAGATTTTTTCATCAACTGTAACGTGAATTCCTTGATTGTTTTATTTCTAATTTATTCTTGAAACACAACTACTTTTCAAATGCAGCTACTTTTCTTTTTATTCCTCTTTTGTACCAAGGTACCTGTACCTAAGGTGATGCCATAACAGACGACATTGTAAAACTTTTCACTGTACTCCTGCACTTCTGTACAAGAGTACATGTGACAATAAAGGATACTATAATCTATAATTGAATGGCAGGTGTCTTTACCTAAGTATGAGGGATTTCAAGACATGGGGACATACTTTTAAGATAAGATGAGAAAGATTTTTTTAAAAATTGGAGAGGCAACTTTTTATCATAGAGGGTGGTTCATGTGTGGAATGAACTTCCAGTGGAAGGCAAACCAGAGCTGGACTTATACAGTCAATGGTAGGGCCCTGCAGAGTGTATTAGAACAATGAGACCTAGGGTACAGGATCATAGCTCCTTGAAAATGGATGTCACAAATGGACAGGGCGAACGAAAAAGCTTTTGACTTGATAGCTTTCATTGATCAGAGTATTGAGCATTGGAGATAGGATATCTTGCAGTTGTACAAGGAGCTGGTGAGGCCACATTTGGAGTAACTGCACGCCGTTCTGGTCACCCTACAACAGAAAGGATATTATTAAATTATAGAGAGTGCAGAAAAGATTCACTAGGATGCTACCTGGGCTGGAAGGTTTATGTTATAAGGAGTTTTGTAAAGGCTGGGACTTTTTTCTCTGGAGTGCAGGAGACTAAGAGGTGACTTCATGGAGGTCTGTAAAATCATGAGAGGCATAGATAAGGTGGATAGCAAACAGCTTTTCCCCATGATAGGGGAGTCTAAAACTAAATGGCATAAACTTAATGTGAGAGAGGAGAGATTCAAAAAAGTCTAGAGGGGCAATTATTTCACACAGAGAGTGGTGAGTGTCTCAAACAGGCTGCCAGGGATAAAGGTGGAAGTGAGTACAATTTTGTCATTTAAAAAATATTTAAACATATATGTGGATATGGAGTAAATATAGAGGGATGTTGACAAAACACAGGCAAATGGGACAAGTTCAGTTGTGAAAACTGGGCAGCATGGGCAGGTTGGGCTGAAGGGCCTGCTTCCATACTATAGACTTCTATGACACTATGATTCTAAGTGGTGGATGCTGGGACAATTATAAGTTTAAGAGACATTGAGATAAATGCACACATAAGAGATGTTTGGAGGGATATGGGCCAAGCACAGGCAGGTGGGACTGGTTTAGTTTGCAATTATGATCAGCATGGACTGGTTTGGACAGAAGGGTCTGTTTCCATGCTGTATGACTCTATGACTTGTGGAGCAGCAGCCTCAGAGACACACTTACCCTGGAATAATCAGTGCATTCTGGGAGAATCTCATCTCCCAGCTTTCACCACAATTTCACTGCTTGCTCACAGATTCCTGTCGGCCATGACACCTCCATCTTGCACCAGTTCTATTAAGAGGCCCATGCAGACTGATGGACTGTTACTGAGGACCAAGACATCAATACAGGATTGACATGAAACCTAAGGCCTGAGGGGATACATGGTTTGGTGAACAGCTCCTTCAGGTCTTCATCCAAAGACACCTTGGGTATTCTAACACATTGATTCAGATCCTTGTATAGACCAGGGGAAAGTTCTCTAACAAAGTCACCAAACATGTCAGAGGTCACTACAGCCTGCACTTTATCCAAAGAACAAAGTTTTTGATTGATGGAGCTGAGGCAGAACATTGGGAAGGAAGCAGAACCACCTTGACAAGGAGGAGGCAAAAATGAGAACTGCAGGTGCTGGATATCAGAGTCAAGATTAGAGTAGTGCTGGAAAAGCACAACATCCGAGGAGCAGGAAAATCGATGTTTCGGGCAAAAGCCCTTCATCAGGAAAAGCTGAAACATTGATTTTCCTGCTCCTTGGATACAGCCTGACCTGCTGTGCTTTTCCAGCACCACTCTAATCTACTTTGACAAGGAGGCAGGAGTTAGTCCCACATAAACATCTTGTTATCACATTGGTTTTCATGAATGAATCAGTTAATTATGTGACAAGAGTGTAGTTTTGTTCATGACGTTTAAGGGAGGATGTAAATACTAGTTCAGAGGATGCAATTCAGAGAAGATTCGCTCGGCTAATTTCTGAGGTGAAGGGGTAATATTTTGAGGCGAGGCTGGATAGGCTAAGAGGTAGCTTACAGAAACATATAAGCTCCCTGAGGATATTTAATGGGATGGCTGCTGAGAGGATGTTGCCTATTTGTGGGAGACACGACTTAGCGTACGCTGTTTAAAAACAACATTTCTCCATTTAAAATATGGGGAGATTTCACACGGTTGGAAATCTCCCCAGAGAGCAGGTCAGGGAGAGTTTTTTTTTAGGTTAGATTACTTACAGTGTGGAAACAGGCCCTTTGGCCCAACAAGTCCACACCAACCCTCCGAAGAGCAACTCACCCAGACCCATTCCCCTACATTTACCCCTTTACCTAACACTATGGGCAATTTAGCATGGCCAATTCACCTAACCTGCACAACTTTGGACTGTGGGAGGAAACCAGAGCACCCGGAGGAAACCCACGCAGAAACAGGGGGAATGTGCAAACTCCACACAGACAGTTGCCTGAGGCGGGAATTGAACCCCAGTCTCTGGTACTGTGAGATAGCAGTGCTAACCAGTGCACCACTGTGCCACCCAAATTATTGAATATACTTAAGAAAGGTGTTTTTGCCTAGCAACCGAGTCAAAGGGTATCAGCGGGATGGGGCACAGTAGGCAGAAAATTAGAAATGAAGGCATTATCAGGTCAACAAAAATCTTACCAAATGGGAGAGCAGCTCGGTGTGTAAAATGTTCAACTTGTGTTCCTGTTTTTTAAAAGAAACATCTCTATTCAGCTGCAGCAGAACATTTAGGCAACAATGACTATAACATCTTAAGATTCCGGTCAGCTGTGAGAAAAAACATAAAATAATCCAGAGTGAAAAAATTATTTGATGATGACCAATCACAATGGGGTAAAAACAAATAAATTAGAGTCAAAAGCTGATCAGCAAATCTAACTGAATAGTGGGCTGCTTTTAAAAAAGACACCATTCAAGAACAGTCAATGGTAGGATAAACAAATCAGACTAACACCCTGAGGATTACCACAAGACAATTTAACCACCGCCCCTTGACATTCAATAGTGTTACTGAATACTGCACTATAAACATCCTGGAGATCACCATTGACCTGTAGCACAACTGGATTAGCCATATAAATACTGTGGCTACAGCAACAGGTCAGAGGCTAGAAGTACTGCAGAAAGTAACTCATCTCCTGACTGTCCAAAGCCTGTCCACTATCTACAGGAGTGTGATGGAATATTCTCCACTTGTCTGGATGAGTGTAGCTTCAACAACACTCAAGAAGCTTGATGTAATTTACGACAAAGCAGCACCTTTGATTGACACCCCATTCACTACATTCAACATTCAACATTCAACTGATGATGCACAGAAGTGTATACCACCTACAAAATGTTATGGAGAAATAGATCAAAGCCCCTTTACAAAGAACTTCCAAACCAATGGCTAATTCCATCAAGAACAATGAGGTCAATAGATGCCGAGGAAAACCACCACCTGCAAGTTTGCCTCCAAGCCACTTGCCATTCGAACCTGGAACCATCATATTGCTTCAGTGATACTTGGTCAGAATCATAGAATTCCCTCCCTCACACATTACTGCTCAAGCCGTATGAAATGGATTGCATTGGTTTAAGAAGACAACTCACTACCACCTTATCAAGGGCAGATAGGGATGGGAAATAAATACTGGCCCAGCCAGTGATGCCTACATCCCTTAAATAAACAAAACAAACAGCAAAATAAGCAGAAGACAAGTACATATGACAGGCTCAATATAAAAGGCTCAATATGAAGAAGCAGAGAGAAATTGCAAAACAAGTAAAAAAAAGCAAATGAAGATCATGAGAAGAGACTGGCAGCTAACATAGTCCGTATAAATAGTAAAATGGTGGCAAAAATGAGGGGTGTGACTAACCATGGACAAAAATAGAATTTATGAATCGAAGTAGGGAAATAGGTGAGATATGAAATGAATGTTTTCCAGTTGAAATTACTTAGAAAGAGGCTGTTACCAAATCCGTAGTGAAAGACAAGACAGTTGAGACCTTTTCTTGGTTAAACATTAATAAGTAGAGGTATTAGATGAACTAGATGTATTCGATATTAATAAGGTATTAGGACTGGATGAGACATATCTGGTCGTACTGACAAACATGAGTGTGAAAATTGTGGAAACATTGTCCAGAATTTTACAATTTGCATTCAATACAAGTAAATGTTAGAAGACAGGACAATTGCAAATGTTCGAAAAGGTGTGCAAGGATAAGCGCAGCATCTAGAGGCCTGTCACTTAACCTTATTGGTGTGGGAGCTTGTAGGAATGATGACTTTTGAAGTCAATTGATCAAATACAGAATAATTGAGGAATGGTAACAAATGTTTTTTTTTCAGTTTTAAAATTGATGAGGTTATGTATTCTCATTTACCCAAAATTTAACATGTGACATCTCACACACTCATTCTCTCACACACACACAAAACCACACACACAGATTGGTTATAGGTTGGACATATGTACAATCATAATTAACTCAGTATCTGGTTTACATCCTTTGATGTCCATTATTGCAAGCCTATATTTTCTTAGATTGTTTGAATGCTTTGAAGATCTTGTAAAGTGAAAGATTCTCAGCAGATGTGAGATTTCCTGTAGTTGAATTTCCAGATTTGTTCTCTGATGAACTTGGAGTTGGCGCAGGTTGGGAACTGCTGGGAACTCCCATTCACAAGGTATTGTTATTTTCACTTTGGCTGTTTGAATTACCGGCAGCTATTTGGATGGCTTTCTTGAACTTTCTGCCAATCAGCTTTTGCTGAGTTTGAAAACAGAAAACACGATAGCCCAACATGTTCAAAGTGCTCTTCCAAATAACGTGGGTGGTCATGGTCATCGCATATCCTTGAGTATTTGAGACAGTGTCTTAACCTTTTAATTTGACAATACCCTTTTGAATTAATTTTAGGAAAGACCATTGATTTACATCAGTCTGGAATGTTCTTCCTGTTGACCTCTTATATCAGAGGCACAAAAGAACTTAGGAGGTATCTTTTGCGGGCTTTTGTTAGATTAGATTACTTACAGTGTGGAAACAGGCCCTTCGGCCCAACAAGTCCACACCGACCCACCGAAGCGCAACCCACCCAAACCCCTACGTTTACCCCTTACCTAACACTACGGGCAATTTAGCATGGCCAATTCACCTGACCTGCACATCTTTGGACTGTGGGAGGAAACCGGAGCACCTGGAGGAAACCCACGCAGACACGGGGAGAATGTGCAAACTCCACACGTCCAAACTCCAAACTCCACTCCACAGTCGCCTGAGTCGGGAATTGAACCCGAGTCTCAGGCGCTGTGAGGCAGCAGTGCTAACCACTGTGCCACTGTGCCACCGTGCCACCCATTAAATTGTGTCCAATTTTAAAAGATGAAAATTAATTTGAAGCTCAGAAACTTCTGGGCATGACAATTGGTTTTACTTTGACTGCAGTATTGCCTCCAGTAGTGGGCACCACACAACAGAAAAGATGGGAAGATGCGAGAGTGCACAGAAAGTCTCGCAAGGAGTTGAAAAATTTCAGTTACTTAGACATTTTGAAGAAATTGGAACTGTTTTCATTGGAGGAAGAAAGATTGAGAAGAGATTTGACAGAAGCATTCAAAATCATGAAGGAACTGTAGGTAAAGGAGAGTTGTCCCCATTGGTAGAAAGATTGAGAACCAGAGGGAACAGATTTAAGATGTGGAAAAAAACCCATTAACAATACCTTTTTAACTAGCAAGTAGAATGCCCTGTCTGAGACTGCACTGGAGGCTGGTTTATTCGAGTGGTGGGGATCCGAAATGTTCTTTCTGAGAGTTTTTTTATTCACTCATGGGATGTGGGTGTTGCTGATTGACTAGCCTTTCTTACCAGTCCCTAGTTGCCCTTGAGAAGGTGGTAATGAGCTGCCTTAGAACAAAAGAACAAAGAGCAACACTGCACAGGAGCAGGCCCTTCGGCCCTCCAATCCTGCGCCAATATATTTTGCCTTTCCATATTCAAATTGTCTTCACTTACGGGATCCATATCCCTCTATTCCCTTCTTATTCATGTATTTGTCCAGGTGTTTCTTGAATACTTGTGTCTGCTTCTACCACCTCCTCTGGCAGCATGTTCCAAGTACTCATCACCTTCTATGTGAAATACTTTCCTCACACATCTCTTTTAAACATTCGCCACCACCACTGCCCCCACACCCCCACTTTGTAATTGATGCCCCACCCTGGGAAAAATCCTCACACTTTCCACTCTATTCATGCCATTCACAAATTCATAACCGTCTATCAGGTCGACCCTCAACCTCCTGCACCCCACTGAAAACAAATCCAGTCTATTCACCCTTTCTTTACAACCAAAATCCCCTATACCAAGCAACATTCTAGTAAACTTTTTCTGTATGCTTTCCAAAGTATCCACTTCCTCCTAGTAGTATAGTGGCCAGAACTGTATGCAATATTCCAAGTGTGGCCTAACTAAAGTTCTATAAAGCTACAAAAAAACTTGTCTATCCTCATACTCAATCTCCTTCCAATGAAGGTAAGCATGCCATAGGTGTTTTTTTTACTCCCATATCTACCTGCGCTGCCACCTTCAGTGATTTGTGGACCTGCACACCTGATTGCTTTGCATACCAATACAGTGTACTGTTAAGGGTTCTGTCATTCACTGGATAATTTCTACCTGCACTTGACCTTCCAAAATGCATCACCTCACAGCTTTCTGGATGAAACTCCATCTGCCATTTTTCTGCCCAGGCCTCCAACTGATCTATAGCCTTCTGTATCCTCTGATAATCCTTCTCACCACCAACAACTCCACAATCTATGAGTCATCTTGCATCAGTCTATAGGCTGTAATTAGATCCACAATGCCGTTAGAGAGGGAATTCAGGATTCTGATCCAGTGACACTGAAGAAATAGTGATATACTCCAAGTCAGGATGGTGGTCTTCCTGGAACCTTTTACTGCTGCATTTTGTCTACAAGCTTTGCAATTTAGTCCTATGTATCCACGCCCAAGCCATTGATGTACATAAAAAAAAGCATTGCTCCTCAACGTACAAACCTGCACACCTCTGTAAAAAACTCACACATCCTATTCCTGTCTAGACCAAAAAACTCACACAAAATGAAATTGAGTTCAGAAGGAAGATACATTATTGCAAGTTGAGCTTTGTAGAGGCTGATGGAGGGCTCGATGGGGATATCTCACTATATTGACTGCTTTCTCTTATTGTTCATTTTATGTAACGTCAGTTTGATGTCTGTCATCTCTTCAAGCTGCACTGCTCACGTACCTAAGGAAGCTATTATTCTGACTGAGTTCATTTTGGTGTGAAGGTAATTCATTTCTGACAATAGTTAAATACTATTGGGGAAGCAGTATCTATTTTCCTTAATAATAAAAACTGAGGCTGATTTCCAGGATATTCTGCCCACCTTCTTTAATTGTCACCTCAGGCTGTGCGGCTGGTGGTTGCTATAAACACAAATTGATTTATGGTAGTATTTGCCAGTTAATAGTTTCAGGGAGTTGGTATCTTACACACTTGCATAGTTTCCCTTGTGCAATAACCTGTATTCCTTACTCTGCAAGTCAAGAGCTGGAGAAAGTAAGCAAGTGGATGATTAATGCTGGGACTCTGAGTGAATTTCATCATGGAATTATACAATTATACAGCAAAAAAAAAGTTCAGCCCATCAGGAGTTGACTTGCTTTCTGAAAAGGCTTTCAATTCACACATCCTACTGGTTCCTCATAAACCTGCAACAATTTCATTTGCAATTTAGCTATTACAGCTTTTAATTATTCGATAAAGGTTATTATTAAAGCTGCTTCCATCAACCTTTTAGGCAGCGCATTCCATATTAGATGAAAACTGCAAAAGGATTTTTTTTCTCAATGCATCCTACCTGAGTTTCTTTTTAAATTATTGTTTAAATAGATTTCCTTGCTTGCTGTCTCTTGTGCCAATGAAAGCAGTTTATCCTAACGTACTGTTTAAAAATATCTAATATCTAAGACAGTCTATTTAATTTCTCCTTAACAGTCTCTGTCCTAAGGAAATTTTTTCCAGCTTCTGTGGTCTACACAATCTTCATATAATAGTCCAACCAGACTCGAAACATTAATTCTCTCTCTCTCTGTGTAAATGCTGCCAGATCTGCTGTGTTTCTCCTGTATTTTCTGTTTTTATTTCAAATTTCCATCATTCTGAGCATTTTATTTTTACTTAATAAACCCCCTCATCCCTGGCATTATTTCAAAACCCTTTTCCAAGCTTTGACTTACTTCTTGAAATGGATACACAAAGGCTGAGGCCTAACAAGCATTTTATAAATGTTTTCTGTAAGTTCTTATTGTGTATGGGCTCCTTCAAATCCTTCTCAGCCTCTCCCCTGGCCTGAGACATGGTGACCTTTAGGTTAAACTCACCAACAGTTGTCTCTCTGTTGTCTAACAGAGCAGCCCTATAGTCCAGTAGGACTATCTTCAAGCTCCTTCTTTTATTAATTTTTTTTCCTCAGTTTAATCTACTTATCTTATGTGAAGTGTGAGTTTATGCAGTGTGGAGAAGATTGTCATAGAGAAGTTCGAATCAGCAAAGGGATGCCGACATAAGAACATAAAACCTAGGAGCAGGAGTTGGCCATCTGGCCCTTCGACCCTGCCCTCACATTTAATAAGAATGTGGCTTATCTTTTCATGGCGTCAGCACTACTTACCCACCCTCTCACCATAACAAAGCCCAACGTGATGGTGAGAGAGGTCCACAGTATTGATGGCAGTCACCCTGAGGCGGCCAGCAGTGAGAGCGAGAGCAAACAGCTTGAGGTGGGGGTGAGAGTAAGGACTGGCTGCAAGGCAGAGAGAGCGGGCAGCCTGGGGGAATGGTGGGGATGAAGTCAAGCTCAAAGTGAGGAAGGTTGAGCCCTTGTGAGGAGTGAGAGCTAGGCATGTTCAATACTTACAGACTGTAGTGTTGAACTGTTAGCTGTGTTTCTTTGTTCTTCTACTTTTTAGTGAGAGCACTATAATGTTTAAGTTTTTACTTTGTTTCTTTATTTTTCTGCTTTGTTTCTAAGATTCTGTATCTAGGTATCTCTGTATCTAAAATGGCACCATAAATGTTGATTTCACTGTACTCATGTGACAATAAATTTAATTGTAATTCTAAACTCAAAGTGGTCTAAATGAAGATTAGGATATTTGCATTTCTGGTGGAACTAGAAAGTTTGCTTTATTTAACAATATGATGTATTTTACATGACAGAAATATTTACAGATTAGATGAATATAATGTAAATTACAAAGGAACATATTAACCCGAGACCTGTCGCCTACAATCTCTTTCTTTACCCTGATCATGTTCCAGTGACTTTGTCAAAGTGGGTGCTGTTACTGTTCTCAATCAAGTATTAACTGTTTCAGACCATTTCAAGCCCATATGCAACATCTTCCCACAAGTCTTTTCTTCATCATAATTATTATATTGTTGAACATTTGTTTCTTTATTTACATCTACCATAAAACCATCTTCTCCCATATCTTTGTTCTTAATCCAGAGGTTTCACTATTTTCTCTGAATGTGTTCTCTTTGGACTTGCATGAATGGTAATCTGTTAGTAAATGATAGTTGACTTGGATGGTATTCATGACAGTGTGAGTTCTATCGTTCCCCTCTGTTCCTATATGGTTCATCCCTATAAATAACCATTGAACGCCTCAACAAAAATGGTGTGAAATACTTGCTCCTACAACAGAACAATCAACGTGCAATCACCAATGGTTGAATCTCTGTGGACAATCTTACCTTTTCCATTTAAATCTCTGATCTATTTCTGTTACCAATTGCTAGCTCTGGCAGATTCCCTACGTGCAAAGATTTACAAGGAGAGGATCTGAAGGAATGGGCTGAAGGAGTGCTCATTTAGAGAGAGAGAGAGAGAGCGAGAGAGAGAGCGAGAGAGAGAAAGAAAGAGAGAGAGACTAGGGGAGAGCTGAACCTGAATTTTCTGAATGTGACCTACATTCTTGCAATAAAAGTGTTTGGTTTGAGAAGGTGGTCACAGTTTTTGTCTGTGAGGTGTCCTTGCTCCATCGTATTGGCAAACTCTTTTAATGTTTGGTGTCTATTCTACCAGCTGCATTGGCTTATCAGGTCTGTCTTCAGCATTTTTGCAAATGAAGAAAGGAATACATTCTACAGATCTCCTGTGGCACTTTTATATTCTCATCTTGAAATTGTTCTGTTTTGCTCCTCGATCTCTGTCTCAATCACCACCTGAATGGTTTTCTCTAGAGCTGGGCCTTCTTTAGATGATAATGTGTTTGACAAAAAAAACTCATCTGGAATACTTTGGAATTGTGGCTTTATGATGCATCTCTTCACTAACCTGTGGGGATAATTCATGAAATTATCGATGGATTCATCAGGATGTTTTACTATTTTGTTAAACCTACCTTCACAGAATGTTATTAGTTCTGGGTTAAAATAATTGCCAAAGGCTATCAAATCCTCTTTGAAATTATCTGGTGTTTCATTTACTCCTCAGTGAGCAATATATCATTTGCTGCAGCGCAGTTGAAGATAGACATTGTTAAGTTTCCATTGATGGTATGAATGGACAAATCAGATACCAGACTGAAATCCAGTTTAATAAGTTACATTTTTATAGTTTTAACAAAGCTGGCTTTCACTGGAACATGCAGTGCTGCAGATTTGGGTTTAGCAACAAAACATAAGCTTGTTACACAAAATAAATAGATAACATAGGATAAATCAAACATTTTACATTAAATATGCATTTGAAGATTATGAAACACATAGTAAAAATGCAATCCTATTAATCCCAACTGTATCAGGTTATTATACTCACATGTCAGAGAGAATGCCCTTCTTTATCTCAAATAGGGATTAAATTAGCTCCGACTTCAGTTCCTGGTCATGAGAAACTGATAGCTTCTTCTTGATTCATCACAGATAAAATCTAGACTCAACTTCGCAACTATTTCAAGGTATGATTGAGCATTTCTGGTCTTGAAATTTCAAAATATATAGAAATAACAAACCTCACACCACAAAGTGTATTTACTTGTTCAGCTTCTATTCATTTTACAAGCTATTTCTATATCCTAAGAATTTCCTTCTTTAGGATGCATACCTTTGATCTCTATTTGGCTTATCTCTTCCAGTCAATACTACTGATATTATAACTTTTAGTGGAATGTAGATATTTTATCATCTTTAAATAATTTTGTTCTTTAATTATGGAGATTCTTGTAGAGGGAGGAAGAGAGCTTCTTCAAGGAAGGCATCCTTGTAAGAGGATTCGCAGTAGGTTAAAATCTTCGAGTAAAAAATGAGGTCTGCAGATGCTGGAGATCACAGCTGCAAATGTGTTGCTGGTCAAAGCACAGCAGGCCAGGCAGCATCTCAGGAATAGAGAATTCGACGTTTCGAGCATAAGCCCTTCATCAGGAATAAGAGAGAGAGCCAAGCAGGCTAAGATAAAAGGTAGGGAGGAGGGACTAGGGGGAGGGGCGATGGAGGTGGGATAGGTGGAAGGAGGTCAAGGTGAGGGTGATAGGCCGGAGTGGGGTGGGGGCGGAGAGGTCAGGAAGAGGATTGCAGGTTAGGAGGGCGGTGCTGAGTTGAGGTGGGGGGAGGGGAAATGAGGAAACTGGAGAAATCTGAATTCATACCTTGTGGTTGGAGGGTTCCCAGGCGGAAGATGAGGCGCTCCTCCTCCAGCCGTCGTGTTGTTGTGTTCTGCCGGTGGAGGAGTCCAAGGACCTGCATGTCCTCGGTGGAGTGGGAGGGAGAGTTAAAGTGTTGATTCACCTGCATTTGACAGTTATAGTAGCAGCATGCCCCTCCTTCACAGCTGTGGTAGAGATTTTCTCCTGTTCCACAGCCTAGATAGGACTTCTGTGGCATTCCCTTTGTCTTCTGAAAACTGTCTGTTTTAGATCAGAGTTGCACACTTCTTCAAATTGCCCACTTTTGTAAGTGCTCTAAGTAGCTCAGTCAGTAATATCACCTGGTCTCCACTCCTGGAATATATGAGTTTTCTCTCATGGCCCTTCTACTTTCCTTTTATTCTTCATGATATCTGCACTACGACAATGATGCCTAGTTGGAAAATTACAGCCCTTTCAGATTGAAATCCTGTGCTATTTCCTCGAGATTTTATCCTTCGTATGAATGATCTTTGATGTTGAGACCCTCATTCTTCAATGTCTAGTTAGATTATGTTAGATTATATTACTGACATTGTGGAAACAGGTCCTTCGGTCCAATAAGTCCACACCAACCCGCCGAAGATCAAGCCACCCAGACCCATTCCCCTACACCTAACACTAAGGGCAATTTAGCATGGCCAATTCACCGAACCTGCATTTTTAGACTGTGGGAGGAAACGCAGACACGGGGAGAATGTACAAATTCCACACAAACAGTTGCCTGAGGCGGGAATTGAACCTGGGTCTCTGGCGCTGTGAGGCAGCACTGCTAACCATCGTGCCACCATGCTGCCCAAGTTGACTCACTCCATCACTTTGGACTCTGGACCAATTCCCCAGACCGATGCCTCGGTGGGTTTAGAGAAGGTTGAGGTAGTGGATGTAAGTTTGCTCGCTGAGCTGGAAGGTTCATTTTTAGACATTTTGTCACCATACTAGTTAACATCATCAATGAGCCTCCAGTGAAGCACTGGTGTTATGACCTACTTTCAATTTATCTGTTTAGGTTTCCTTGGGTTGGTGATGCTATTTACTATGGTGAAGTCATTTCCTGGTCTTTTTCTCAGAAGGTGGTAAATGGGATCCAAGTTGATATGTTTGTTAATAGAGTTCTGGTTGGAATGCCATGCTTCTAGGAATTCTGTGGCAGGAGTATGGGAACCAGAGGAGAAGACTAGTACACAGCATGGTGGAAACTGGGGACTGTAAGAATCATGATGATAGCATTAATAAAGGGAGGAGTAAGCAGAGAGCAGATGAACACAAAATAACCGGTAGCCTGAAGTGCATCCACTTTAATGCAAGGAGTATAGTGTGTAAAGCAGATGAACCTAGGGCTTGGATTGGTGCCTGGGAGTATGACGTTATTGCAATCACAGAGACTTGGTTGAAAGAATATGGACGCTTCAGGCAGGAAAGGGAGGGAAGTAAAAAGGGGACGGTGGAGTTGCATTGCTGGTCAGGGATGATATCATGGTTGTGCTAAAGGAGGACACTATGGAGGGCTTGGGTCATGAGGCATTATGGGTGGAGCTGAGAAATAAGAAGGATGCAGTTACATTGTTGGGGTTGTATTATTGGCCTCCCAACAGTGAGCGTAAGGGAGAAGAACAAATAGGTAAACAGATTATGGAAAGATGTAGAGACAATAGGGTAGTGGTGATGGGAGATTTTAATTTTCCCAACATTGACTGGGATACACTTTGCGTTAGAGGTGTGGATGGAGTAGAATTTGTTTAGGAGAGTTTTCTAGAGTAGTATGTCAGTAGTCTGACGAGGGAAGGGGCCATATTGGACCTGATATTGGGGAATGAGCCAGACCAGGTGGTTGAAGTTACGGTGGGGGATTTCTTTGGGAACAGTGACCACAATTCTGTAAGTTTCAGAATACTCGTAGATAAAGATGAGAGTGGTCCTAAGGGAAGAATATTAAACTGGGCCAAGGCCAATTATATCAAAATTAGGCAGGAGCTGGGAAAACATGGATTGGACACAACTACTTGAAGGCAAGACCACATTGAGGCTTTCAAAGATAGGTTAAAGATAGTGCAGGATAGGCATGAATTGAAGGCAAAGGGTAGAAAAGGCAAGATTCGTGAACCAAAGATGACAGGAGAAATCGTACCACTAGCCAAGAGGAAGAGGGAAGCATATTTAAGGTCCAGGCAACTAAGAACAGAGTGGGCTCTGGAGGAATATTGGAAGAGTAGGACCAATCTTAAACGAGGAATCAAGCAGGCTAAAAGGGGTCATGAAATATCTTTAGCAAGCAGAATAAGCATTTTATTCTTATATAAGAAGCAAGCAGGTAACTAGAGAAAGGATTGGTCCACTAAAGGATAATGAAGGAAGGCTGAGAGAATGGGTGAGATTCTGAATGATTACTATGTTCACTGAGGAGAGGGACATGATGAATGTTGAGATTAGAGATAGAAGTTTGATTAGTCTGGATCACGTTGTAAGTAGGGAAGATGTGTTGGGTATGCTGGAGGTTATTAAGGTGGACAAATTCCCAGGACCGATGGGATCTATTCCAGGTTGCTGAGGGAGGTGAAAGAGGAAATAACTGGGGCCCTGGCAAATATCTTTGTGGCATCCTTAAATATAGGTGAGGTACCGGAGGACTGGAGTTGTTGTTCCCCTGTATAAGAAGGATAGTAGGGATATTCCGGGTAACTATCGACCAGTGAGCCTGAAATCAGTGGGAAAGTTGCTGGAGAAGGTACTGAGGGATAGGATCTATTTATATTTAGAAAAGAAAAGGCTTATCAATGATACGCAACATGGTTTTGTGTGGGGGAGATCATGCCTTACCAACTTAATAGAGTTCTTCGAGGAAGTGACAGATGAAGGAAGGGCTGTTGATGTCATATACATGGACTTTAGTAAGGCGTTTGATAAGGTTCCCCATGGTAAACTAATAGAGAAAGTGAAGTCACATGGTGTGCAGGATGTTCTAGCTAGGTGGATAAAGAACTGATTGAGCAACAGGAGACAGAGAATAGTAGTTGAAGGGAGTTTCTCGAAATGGAGAATGGTGCCCAGTGGTGTTCCACAGGGGTCAGTGTTGGGGCCACTGTTGTTTGTAATATACATAAATGACGTGGAAGAGAACACTGTTGGTATGATCAGCAAGTTTGCAGATGATACGAAGATTGGTGGAGTAGCAGAAAGCATAAGGCACTGTCAAAGAATATAGGAGGATATAGATAGACTGGAGAGTTGGGTGGAGAAGTGGCAGATGGAGTTCAATCCAGACAAATGTGAGGTGATGCATTTTGGGAAGCCTAATTCTAGAGTGAATTATACAATGAACAGAAGAGCCTTGGGAAAAGTTGATGAGCAGAGAAATCTGGGAGTGCAGGTCCATTGTACCCTGAAGGTTGCTGCACAGGTGGATAGAGTGGTCAAGAAGGCATATAGCATGCTTGCCTTCATCAGACAGGGTATTGAGTATAAGAGCTGGCAGGTCATGTTAAAATTGTACAAGGCATTGGTTTGGCCACATTTAGACTACTGTGTACAGTTCTGGTCACCACATTACCAAAAGGATGTGGACACTTTGGAGAGGGTGCGGAAATGGTTTACGAGGATGTTGCCTGGTATGGAAGGTACTAGCTATGAAGAAAGATTGAGTAGGTTAGGTTTGTTTTCATTAGAAAAAAGGAGATTGAGGGGGGACCTGATTGAAGTTTACAAAATCGTGAAGAATATAGACAGAGGAATAACGATAAGCTTTTTTCCAGGGTGAAGGATCCAATATCGAGAAGTCATGCTTTCAAGGTGAGAGGTGGAAAGTTTAAGGAGGATACAGGCGGCAAGTACTTAACACAGAGGGTGGTGGGCATTTAGAATGTGTTGCCAGCAGAGGTGGTAGAGGCAGGCACGGTAGATTCATTTAAGATGCTTCTGGACAAATGCATGAGTAGGTGGGGAGCAGAGGGAAACAGATGCTTAGGAATTGGGCAACAAGTTTAGACAGTAGATTTAGATCAGCTCAGGCTTGGAGGGCCATAGGGCCTGTTCCTGGAGTGTAAATTTTCTTTGTTCTTTATGTTTCAGTTTGCCTCATCCTAGGATGTACGTATTGTCCCAGTCGAAGTGGTGTCCTTCTTCATCTGTATATAAGGATGCTAGTAATAATGGGTTATGTCTTTTTGTGGCTAGTTGATGTTCATGTATTCTGGTGGCTAGTTTTCTGCCTGTTTGTCAATGTAGCATTTATTACAGTTCTTGCAAGGTATTTTAACCCGAGACACTACAAGTGTAGTGTCTCCTACCCTTCCTCCTCTAACCTAAAAAAAAGGAAGCTACTCAGTGTTCTTGTTTTGGAGACTAAGTGTAGAGTTATGGCAGCGCAGGCAGTGGAATGTTCCTCCTGCAGGATGTTTGTGGTAGGGGTGACTACCGATGCTCCTGCTGACTTCATCTGCCAGAAGTGCAGCCAGCTCCAGCTCTTCGCAGACCGTGTTAGGGAACTGGAGTTGGAGTTGGATGAACTGAGAATTATTCAAGAGGCTGAGAGGGTGATGGATAGAAGCTACAGGGACGTAGTTACGCCAGAGAACAGGGGTAGCTGGGTAACAGTTAGAGATGGGAAGGGGAGGAAGCAGGCAGTGCTGGGATCCCCTGTGGTCGTTCCCCTCAACAATAAGTATACCACTTTGGACACTGTTGGGGAGGACGGCCTAGCAGGGGTAAGCTGCAGTGACCGGGTCTCTGGCACGAGGTCCGGCTCTGAGGCTCAGAAGGGAAAGGGAGAGAGGAGGAGAGCGCTAGTTATAGGAGACTGTATAGTTAGAGGGACAGACAGGCGGTTCTGTGGACATGGGCGAGACTCTCGGATGGTTTGTTGCCTCCTGGGTGCCAGGGTCCGAGATGTCTCGGTCCGTGTCTTCAGAATCCTTAAGGGGAAGGGTGTGCAGCCAGAAGTCGTGGTACACATTGGCACCAATGACATAGGTAGGAAGAGGAGTGGGGAGGTCATTCAGGAGCTCAGGGAGTTAGGCTGGAAGCTAAAAGCTAGGATGGACAGAGTTATCATCTCTGGGTTGTTGCCGGTGCCATGTGACAGTGAGGAAAAGGAATAGGGAGACAGTGCAGTTGAACACATGGCTGCAAGGATGGTGTAGGAGGGAGGGCTTCAGGTATTTGGACAATTGGACTGCATTCTGGGGAAGGTGGGACCTGTACAAGCAGGACGGGTTGCACCTGAACCAGAAGGGCACCTGTGGGTAGAACAGGGACAAGAATGGCTGTTGCAGGTTCCAGGGTTTAAATGTTTTAGTAGGATCAGACATGGGGGTAAAAAAGGGGGAGGTGTGGCATTACTTGTCAAAGATAGTATTACAGCAGTGGAATGGACGATGGAAGAGGACTTGCCATCTGAGGTAGTTTGGGCTGAGGTTAGAAATAGGAAAGGTGAGGTCACCCTGTTAGGTGTTTTCTACAGGCCTCCTAATAGTCCTAGAGAAGTAGAGGATAATATTGCGAGGATGATTCAGGAAAAGAGTGAAGGTAGCAGGGTGGTTGTTATGGGGGACTTTAACTTCCCAGATATTGACTGGGAGAGCTATAGCTCGAGTTCATTAGATGGGTCGGTGTTTGTCCAATGTGTGCAGGAGGGTTTCCTGACACAATATGTAGACAGGCCAACAAGAGGTGAGGCTATACTGGATTTGGTTCTAGGTAATGAACCAGGCCAGGTGTTAGACTTGGAGGTAGGTGAGCACTTCGGGGACAGTGACCACAACTCGGTGACTTTTACTTTAGTGATGGAGAGGGATAAGTGTGCGCCGCAGGGCAAGAGTTATAGCTGGGGGCAGGGAAATTATGATGCAGTGAGGCATGACTTAGGATGTGTGGATTGGAAAAACAGGCTTCAAGAGAAGAACACTAATGAGATGTGGGGATTGTTCAAGGAGCAGCTACTACGTGTCCTCGATAAGTATGTACCAGTCAGGCATGGTGTAAAGGGCCTTGTGAGGCAGCCGTGGTTTAGTAAGGAATTGGAATCCCTTGTGAAAGGGAAGAAGGCGGCATATGTAAAGATGAGGCGTGAAGGTTCAGTTGGGGCGATAGAGAGTTATAAGGTAGCCAGGAAGAATCTAAAGAGAGAGCTAAGAGAAGCGAGAAGGGGACATGAAAAGTCTTTAGCTGGTAGGATTAGGGAAAACCCAAAGGCTTTCTATAGGTATGTCAGGAATAAAAGGATGACTAGGGTAGGTATCGGTCCAGTCAAGGATAGTAGTGGGAAGTTGTGTGTGGAGGCGGAGGAGATTGGAGAGACACTAAATCAATACTTTTCATCAGTATTCACTCAGGAACAGGACACTGTTGCTGACGTGAATATGGAGTCACAAATGATTAGAATGGATGGCCTGGAAATATGCAGGGAAGAGGTTCTGGGAATATTGGAGAGGATGAAAATAGATAAGTCTCCTGGGCCTGATGGCATTTACCCTAGGATCCTATGGGAAGCTAGGGAGGAGATAGCAGAGCCATTGGCCTGGACTTTTATGTCGTCATTGTCAACGGGAATAGTACCAGAGGACTGGAGGATAGCGAATGTGGTCCCCTTGTTCAAGAAAGGGAGTAGGGATAGCCCTAGTAACTATAGGCCAGTGAGTCTGACTTCAGTGGTGGGCAAAGTCTTAGAGAGAATGGTAAGGGATAAGATTTATGAACATCTGGATAGGAATAACGCGATCAAGGATACCCAGCATGGTTTTGTGAAGGGCAGGTCGTGCCTCACAAACTTTATTGAGTTCTTTGAGAAGGTGACTAAGGAAGTGGACGAGGGTAAAGCAGTAGATGTTGTGTATATGGATTTTAGTAAGGCGTTCGATAAGGTTCCCCATGGTAGGCTAATGCTAAAACTACGGAGGTATGGCATTGAGGATACATTAGAGGTTTGGATTAGGAATTGGCTGGCTGGAAGGAGACAGAGGGTAGTAGTTGATGGACTAAGTTCATCTTGGAGTGCAGTTACTAGCGGTGTACCACAAGGATCTGTTTTGGGACCATTGCTTTTTGTTATCTTTATAAATGATCTAGAGGAAGGGCTTGAAAGCTGGGTAAGCAAGTTTGCGGATGACACAAAAGTCGGTGGAGTTGTGGATAGTGATAGGTTACAGCGGGATATAGATAAGTTGCAGAGCTGGGCAGAAAGGTGGCAAATGGAATTCAATGTAGCTAAGTGTGAAGTCATTCACTTTGGTAGGAGTAACAAGATGATGGATTACTGGGCTAATGGTAGGCTACTTGGTAGTGTGGATGAGCAGAGGGATCTTGGTGTCCATGTACACAGATCTCTGAAAGTTGCCACCCAGGTAAATAGTGCTGTGAGGAAGGCATATGGTGTACTGGGCTTTATTGGTAGAGGAATTGAGTTCCGGAGTCCTGAGGTCATGTTGCAATTGTATAAGACTCTGGTGCGGCCTCATCTGGAGTATTGTGTGCAGTTTTGGTCGCCATACTATAGGAAGGATGTGGAGGCATTGGAACGAGTGCAGAGGAGGTTTACCAGGATGTTGCCTGGAATGGTAGGAAAATCTTATGAGGAAAGGCTGAGGCACTTGGGGCTGTTCTCATTGGAAAAGAGAAGGTTTAGGGGAGATTTGATAGAGGTGTATAAGATGATTAGGAGTTTAGATAGGGTCGACACTGAGAACCTTTTATCGCTAATGGAGTCAGGTGTTACTAGGGGACACAGCTTTAAATTAAGGGGTGGTAGGTATAGGACAGATGTTAGGGGTAGATTCTTTACACAGCGGGTTGTGAGTTCATGGAATGCCCTGCCAGTAGCAGTGGTGAACTCTCCTTCTTTATGGTCATTTAAGCGGGCATTGGATAGGCATTTGGAAGTTATTGGGCTAGTGTAGGTTAGGTAGGATTCGGTCGGCTCAACATCGAGGGCCGAAGGGCCTGTACTGCGCTGTATCTTTCTATGTTCTATGTTCTATGTTCTATCCTGGGAGGTAGGTTTGCTCGCACTCTTCGGGGGGGTTTAAACTAATTTGGCAGGAGGATGGGATCTGGACTTGTAGTCCAGCAAGTAGGCTAGCTGTTTTTCAGGATGTCCAAGAATGTAGGGAGGCTATGGAGAAGATAGCACTGACAGGGAATACTTGCGGGCACAGATATGGGTTCAAGCATGTATACTTCAACGCAAGGAGTATCAGAAATAAGGTGGGTGAACTTAAGGCGTGGATTGGTACTTGGGACTACGATGTTGTGGCCATCACAGAAACGTGGATAGAAGAGGGACAGGAATGGTCGTTGGAGGTTCCTGGTTACAGATGTTTCAGTAAGATTAGGGAGGATGGTAAAAAAGGAGGGGGGGTGGCATTGCTAATTAGAAATGGTATAATGGCTGCAGAAAGGCAGTTTGAGGGGGATCTGCCTTTGGAGGCAGTATGGGCTGAAGTCAGAAATAGGAAAGGAGCAGTCACCTTGTTGGGTGTTTACTATAGGCCCCCAATAGCAGCAGAGATGTGGAGAAACAGATTGGGAAACAGATTTTGGAAAGGTGCAGAAGCCACAGGGTAGTTGTCATGGGCGACTTCAACTTCCCAAGTATTGATTGGAAGCTCTTTAGATCAAGTAGATTGGATGGGGTGGTGTTTGTGCAGTGTGTCCAGGAAGCTTTTCTAACTCAGTATGTAGATTGTCCGACCAGAGGGGAGGCCATATTGGATTTGGTACTCGGTAATGAACCGGGACAAGTGATGGGCTTGTTAGTGGGTGAGCATTTTGGTGATGGTGACCACAATTCTGTGACTTTCACCTTGGTTATGGAGAGAGATAGGTGCTTGCAACAGGGTAGATTTTACAATTGGGGGAAGGGAAATTACGATGCTGCAAGACAGGATCTGAGGAGCATAAGTTGGGAGCATAGGCTGTCAGGGAAGGATGTCATTGAAATGTGGAACTTATTCAAGGAACAGATACGACGTGTCCTTGATATGTATGTACCTATCAGGCAGGAAAGAGATGGTCATGTGAGGGAACCTTGGTTGACGAGGGAGGTTGAATGTCTAGTAAAGAGGAAGAAGGAGGCTTACATAAGGTTGAGGAAACAAGGTTCAGACAGAACATTGGAGGGATACAGGATAGCCAGGAGGGAGCTGAAGAAAGGGATTAGGAGAGCAAAGAGAGGGCATGAAAAATCTTTGGCGGGTAGGATCAAGGATAACCCCAACGCCTTTTATGCGTATGTGAGAAACATGAGAATGACGAGAACGAGGGTAGGTCCGATCAAGGACAGTAGTGGGAGACTGTGTATTGAGTCGGAAGAGATAGGAGAGGTCTTGAATACTTGTGAATACTTTCCTTCAGTATTTACAAATGAGAGGGACTGTATTGTTGAAGAGGAGAGTATGAAACGGATTGGTAAGCTAGAGGAGATACTTGTTAAGAAGGAAGATGTGTTGGACATTTTGAAAAACTTGAGGATAGACAAGTCCCCCGGGCCTGACGGGATATATCCTAGGATTATGTGGGAAGCAAGAGAGGAAATTGCAGAACCGTTGGCAATGATCTTTTCGTCTTCACTGTCAACAGGGGTGGTACCAGGGGACTGGAGAGTGGCGAATGTTGTGCCCCTGTTCAAAAAAGGGAATAGAGATAACCCGGGGAATTACAGGCCAGTTAGTCTTACTTCGTTGGTAGGCAAAGTAATGGAAAGTGTACTGAGGGATAGGATTTATGAGTAATTGGAAAGACATTGCTTGATTAGGGACAGCCAGCATGGATTTGTGAGGGGTAGGTCTTGCCTTACAAGTCTTGTTGAATTCTTTGAGGAAGTGACCAAGCATGTGGATGAGGGTAGAGCAGTGGATGTAGTGTACATGGATTTTAGTAAGGCATTTGATAAAGTTCCTCATGGTAGGCTTATGCGGAAAGTCAGGAGGCATGGGATAGTGGGAAATTGGGCCAGTTGGATAGAGAATTGGCTAACCGGTCGAAGTCAGAGAGTGGTGGTAGATGGTAAATATTCAGCCTGGAGCCTAATTACAAGTGGAGTTCCGTAGGGATCAGTTCTGGGTCCTCTGCTGTTTGTAATTTTTATTAATGACTTGAAAGAGGGAGTCGAAGGGTGGGTCAGTAAATTTGCAGACGATACGAAGATAGATGGAGTTGTGGATAGTGAGGAGGGCTGCAAAGGGACTTAATATATAGAACATAGAAAAATATAGCGCAGTACAGGCCCTTCGGCCCTCGATGTTGCGCCGATCCAAGCCCACCTAACCTACACTAGCCCACGATCCTCCATATGCCTGTCCAATGCCCGTTTAAATGCCCATAAAGAGGGAGAGTCCACCACTGTTACTGGCAGGGCATTCCATGAACTCACGACTCGCTGAGTAAAGAATCTACCCCTAACATCAGTCCTATACCTACCACCCCTTAATTTAAAGCTATGCCTCCTCGTAACAGCTGACTCCATAAGTGGAAAAAGGTTCTCATGGTCAACCCTATCTAAACCCCTAATCATCTTGTACACCTCTATCAAATCACCCCTAAACCTTCTTTTCTCCAATGAAAACAGCCCCAAGTGCCTCAGTCTTTCCTCATATGATCTTCCTACCATACCAGGCAACATCCTGGTAAACCTCCTCTGCACCCGTTCTAGTGCCTCCACATCCTTCCTATAGGATGGCGACCAAAACTGCACACAATACTCCAGATGCGGCCGCACCAGAATCTTATACAACTGCAACATGACCTCAGGACTCCGGAACTCAATTCCTCTACCAATAAAAGCCAGTACGCCATATGCCTTCTTCACTGCACTATTTACCTGGGTCGCAACTTTCAGAGATCTGTGTACATGGACACCAAGATCCCTCTGCTCATCCACACAACCAAGTATCCGACCACTAGCCCAGTACTCCATCTTCTTGTTACTCTTACCAAAGTGAATTACTTCACACTTAGCTACATTGAACTCCATTTGCCACCTTTCTGCCCAGCTCTGCAACTTATCTATATCCCGCTGTAACCTGCCACATCCTTCCTCACTGTCAACAACTCCACCGACTTTCGTATCATCCGCAAACTTGCTCACCCAACCTTCTAGCCCCTCCTCCAGGTCATTTATAAAAATGACAAACAGCAATGGTCCCAAAACAGATCCTTGCGGAACACTGCTGGTAACTGCACTTCAAGATGAACCTTTACCATCAACTACTACCCTCTGTCTTCTTCCAGCCAGCCAATTCCTAATCCAAACCTCCAACTCACCCTCAATGCCATACCTCCGTATTCTTTGCAGTAGCCTACCATGGGGAACCTCATCAAACGCCTTACTAAATTCCATATACACCACATCTACCGCTTTACCCTCATCCACCTCCTTAGTCACCTTCTCAAAGAATTCAATAAGGTTTGTGAGGCACGACCTGCCCTTCACAAAACCATGCTGACTATCCTTGATCACATTATTCCTATCCAGATGTTCATAAATCCTATCCCTTACAATTCTCTCTAAGACTTTGCCCACAACAGAGGTAAGACTCACAGGCCTATAGTTACTAGGGTTATCCCTACTCCCCTTCTCGAAGAAGGGAACCACATTTGCTATCTTCCAGTCTTCTGGCACTATTTCTGTAGACAACGAGGACATAAAAATCAAGGCCAATGGCTCTGCTATCTCCTCCCTTGCTTATCCCTCCTAGGATAAATGCCATCAGGCCCTGGGGACTTATCTATTTTCACCCTTTCCAGAATTTCCAACACGTCTTCCCTACATATCGCAAAGCCATTCATTCTAATTAATTGTGACTCAATATTCACATCGACAACAATGTCCTGTTCCTGAGTGAATACTGACGAAAAGTATTCATTCAGTGTCTCCCCAATTTCTTCAGCCTCCACACGCAACTTCCCACTACTATCCTTGACTGGACCTATTCCTACCCTAGTCATTCTTTTATTCCTGACATACCTATAGAAAGCCTTTGGGTTTTCCCTAATCCTGCCAACTAAGGACTTTTCATGTCCCCTCCTTGCTGCTCTTAGCTTTCTCTTTAGTTCCTCCCTGGCTACCTTATAACTCTCAATCGCCCCAATTGAACCTTCATATCTCATCTTTACATAGGCCGCCCTCTTCCCTTTAACAAGGGATTCCAATTCCTTATTAAACCACAGCTCCCTCACACGACCCTTTCCTCCCTGCCTGACAGGTACATACTTATCAAGGACACTCAATAGTTGCTCCTTGAATAAGCTCCACATCTCAATGCACCCTTCCCTTGAAGCCTACTTTTCCAAGCCACACATCCTAAGTCATGCCTCACCGCATCATAATTTCCGTGCCCCCAGCTATAACTGTTGCCCTGTAGTGCACACTTATCCCTCTCCTTCACTAAAGTAAAAGTCACCGAATTGTGGTCACTGTCCCCAAAGTGCTCACCTACTTCCAATTCTAACACCTGGCCTGGTTCGTTACCCAGAACTAAATCCAGTATGACCCCACCTCTTGTTGGCCTGTCTACATATTGTGTCAGGAAACCCTCCTGCACACATTGGACAAACACCGACCCATCTAACATACTCGAGCTATAGCTTCCCCAGTCAATATCTGGAAAGTTAAAGTCCCCCATAACAACCACCCTATTACTTTCACTCTTCTCCTGAATCATCCTCGCAATCCTTTCTTCTACGTCTCTAGGACTATTAGGAGGCCTGTAGAAAACTCCTAACAGGGTGACCTCACCTTTCCTATTTCTAAGCTCAGCCCAAACTACCTCAGATGGCGAGTCTTCATCCATCGTCCTTTCCACTGCTGTAATACTATCTTTGACAAGCAATGCCACACCTCCCCCTCTTTTACCCCCACCTCTGACCCTACTAAAACATTTAAACCCTGGAACCTGAAACAACCAATCCTGTCCCTGTTCTACCCATGTCTCCGTAATAACCACAACATCGATCTCCCAGGTACCAACCCACACTGCAAGTTCACCTACCTTATTTCGTATACTTCTCACATTGAAGTATACACACTTCAAGCCACCTTCCTGTTTACAGGCACCCTCCTTCGAGATTGATGCCATGTTCCTAACCTCCCTACACTCCAGGTCCTGCACCCTCAAGCTGCAGTCTAGGTTCCCATGCCCCTGCAGAGTTAGTTTAAACCCCCTGAAAGAACACTAGCAAACCTCTCCCCAAGGATACTGGTGCCCCTCAGGTTCAGGTGTAGACCATCCTGTTTATAGAGGTCCCACCTTCCCCAGAAAGAACCCCAGTTATCCAGAAACTGGAATCCCTCCCTCCTGCAACATCCCTGTAGCCACGCATTTAACTGCTCTCTCTCCCTATTCCTCGACTCTCTATCACGTGGCACAGGTAACAAACCAGAGATAACAACTCTGTTTGTTCTAACCCTGAGCTTCCAACCTAGCTCCCTGAAAGCCTGCCTAACATCCTCATCCCTCTTCCTACCTATGTCGTTGGTGCCAATGCGGACCACGACTTCGGGCTGCTCCCCCTCCCCCTTAAGGACCCGGAAAACACGATCAGAGACATCACATGCCCTTGCACCTGGGAGGCAACATACCAAACGTGAGTCTCTCTCGCCCCCACAAAACCGCCTATCTGTGCCCCGAACTATCGAGTCTCCAATAACTATTGCTCTGTTCTTCTCCACCCTTCCCTTCTGAGCAACGGGGACAAGCTCTGTGCCAGAGGCCTGAACCCCATTGCTTACCCCTGGTAAGTCGTCCCCCCCACAAGTATCCAAAACGGTATACTTGTTATTGAGGGGAACGGCCGCAGGGGTCTCTGCACTGGCTGCTTCCTCCCAGTCCCCCTCACTGTCACCCACCTGTCTGCAATCTTTGGAGTTACTACTTCCCTAAAGCTCCGATCTATGACCACCTCTGCCTCCCAAATGATCCTAAGTTCATCCAACTCCAGCTCCAGTTCCCTAACACGGTCTTGGAGGAGCTGGAGATGGGTGCACTTCCTGCAAGTGTAATCAGCAGGGACGACCATGGCATCCCTCACCTCAAACATGTTGCAAGAGGAACATTGCACTGCCTTCACTGCCATCCCTCTAAAAGTAACCCTTAAAAAAAACTAGGTCTAAACACAAGAATAAGCAAAATGCAGCACTTACCTTCTTACTACAATGGGTCTTATTATTAGGTTAGAAGAGGAGGGCGGGTGGGAGGCTCTACCTTTGTAGTGCCTCAGGTTCTTCTCCTGCGCGCCTTTATAGGGAAAAAAAAACAACTTACCCAGGTAAGCTTGCGCTACACCAGCTTCCGGGTCCGCTCCGCGCTTTTTCTAAAAAAAACTTTCAAATTTAAACCATTAAACAAACGTCACCAAGCCTTCAAGCAGACACTGCCAAACAGCCCTTACCTGCTCTGCTGAGAGAGTGAGATATGATGCAGAGCTGGGCTGAGGAGTGGCAGATGAAATTCAACCCTGTCAAGTGTGAGGTTGTCTATTTTGGAAGGACAAATAAGAATGCGGAATACAGGGTTAATGGTCGGGTTCTTAGTAAGGTGGAGGAGCAGAGGGATCTTGGGGTCTATGTTCATAGCTCTTTGAAAGTTGCCACTCAGGTGGATAGAGCTTGTAAGAAGGCCTATGGTGTATTAGCGTTCATTAGCAGAGGGATTGAATTCAAGAGTCGTGAGGTGATGTTGCAGCTTTACAGGACCTTGGTAAGACCACATTTGGAGTACTGTGTGCAGTTCTAGTCGCCTCACTTTAGGAAAGATGTGGAAGCTTTGGAGAGGGTGCAGAGGAAATTTACCAGGCTGTTGCCTGGAATGGATAATAGGTCATACGAGGATAGGTTGAGAGTGCTAGGCCTTTTCTCATTGGAATGGCGAAGGATGAGGGGTGACTTGATAGAGGTTTATAAGATGATCAGGGGAATAGATAGAGTAGACAGTCAGAGACTTTTTCCCCCGGTACAACAGAGTGTTAAAAAGGAACATAAATTTAAGGTGAAGGATGGAAGGTATAGGGGGGATGTCAGGAGTGGGTTCTTTACCCAGAGAGTGGTGGGGGCATGGAATGCGCTGCTTGTGGGAGTGGCAGAGTCAGAATCATTGGTGACCTTTAAGCAGCAAATAGGTACATGGATAGGTGCTTAAGCTAGGACAAATGTTCAGCACAACATCATGGGCCGAAGGGCCTGTTCTGTGCTGTATTGTTCTATGTTCTATGTTCTATATTTTGTAAATGATACTAGCTTTGCTTGTTGTCCAAATAGGGTCTTTTAAATTCATTAGCTGCTGTTTTAGTGTGTTGGTGGGTATGATGCTAAGAAGTCTACATAATCTGGCAGTATTTACTGAGATGTCTTTGATGAAGGGGAGAGTGGCTAGGGTTCTGGATGCATTTTGTCTGCTTGTTTGGGTTTGTTGCTGAGAAATTAGCAGACTGTGTTCATTGTGGTAACCTGTTCTTTTCGAATACGCTATTTAGGTGATTTTCCTCTGCTCTTTGTGGTTCTTCTGTGCTGCAGTGTGTGGTGGCTCATTGAAATAATGTTCTGATGCAGCTTCATTTGTGCGTGCTGGGATGATTGCTTCTGTAGTTCAATATTTGGTCTGTATGTGTTGTTTTCCTGTAGACACTGGTTTGAAGTTCCCCATTGGCTGTTGGCTCTACTGCGACATCTAGGAATGGCAGTTTGTTGTTGTTTTCCTCCTCTTTAGTGAATTTTATGCCAGTAAGGGCATTATTGATGGTCTCAAAGGTTTCCACTCATTTGTTTCGTTTAGTGATGACAAAGGTGCCATCCACGTAGCAGACTCAAAGTTTGGGTTGGATGGGTGGCAGGGCAGTTTGTTCGAATGTCTGCATTACTGCCTCTGCTAAGAATCCTGATGTCCGAGATCCCATGGGTGTTCCTTTGGTTTGTTTATAGGCTTTGTTATTGCAAGTGAAGTGGGTGGTAAGGCACAGGTCCACTAGTGAGATGATGTTGCCTTTGCTGGTGAAGTTGGTGGTGTTTGGTGTATGTGTCTTTGTTTCTTCTAATAGTGCCTTGGGTTGCAGCCTGTGCTACTGCCTTGGAGCTTCAGATTGTCTCTGTTCTTCTATATCTTCTATCAGATCTGAATTGTTTTCTACACAATTCTTTGAAGAATTCTCTTGTTGTGAGTATCGCCTCATGGTTCATGGTCTTTGCTCTTGTGAGAAATCAGTGGTATCTATTACTCTTCTGGGTCACTAACATGCTTTATCTTGGTTCATTAAACCCCTAAATTGTATATTGTCTTAGTTGGCATTACATAAATATAGTGCTGGTCACTGCTGCTCACTATGTTGTGGCAATGGCCCACAATGTTGTGTTGTGTAATGTCTTTCAAATGAAAAGTGACCTACAGTGGATTAAGACATCAGCCCTCCTGGTCTAACAAGAAGGGTCTCATTGAGTAAACATAACAAGTTTGATAATTGTTGAACAAGAGGCTTATTTTGTTGTAACTTCATTTTGCACTCAACAGGGCAATTCTCAAGAATTCCAAATCAAGGGGAGACCCAACATTTAGGCTGGGTAAGAGGAGGATACTGATTGGTTGATAAGTAAACTCTGATTGTGGGGCCATTTCCAGTTAATGAGGATTAACAATTAACTATCTGGTTTTGTTTAAATTTTGAACAAGGCTAGTTGACTCTGATTCGTCAATGCATTGCCCTGAGAAACAAAGAAATGAATGGCTGTCACCCATTTTGTTGCATTATGTTCTGTGTAATTTGAGACATTCCAATGTTTCTGACAATTGCCATTTGGTCTTACCTCTGTTGTCTTACTTTCTGCTTCTTCAGCCACAATGACTAATCTGTTAAGACAGTAACATTTGCTTCTGTAAAATAAACAGAATGTCCATTGATGAAGACAATTTCAGTCTCTTATGGATCATCTAGATTACATAGAACATGGATCGATATAGCATGGGAACATTCTCTTTAGTCTACTATCTCTGTGCAGACTATAATCATTAACAACATAAGACCATTAAATATAGGAGCACAATTACCATTGACCCATTCTGTCTGCACCAGCATTTGATCATGGCTGATAGGCTTCTCAACACCATTCTCCTGCCTTCTCCCCATAGCCCTTCTTCCTCGCACTAATCAAGAACTACCTATATCTGTCTTTAATACACTCAATGACTTGGCTTCCACAGCCCTCTGTGGCAATGGGTTTCACAGCTTCATCACCCTCTGGCTGAAGAAATTCGTTCACAAGGTCATTCTAAACTAATCCCATCTGTCTGCACTTGGTCCGTACCACACTGCCTGTTTGTGTGTCTGTCTAAATATCTCTTAAATGTTGGTTTAATACCTTCTTTTACCACCTCCCCAGGCAAAACATTCCAGGCACCTATAACGCTCTGCATAAAAACTTTTCTTCACACTTCTACTTTAAACTTGCCCCTCTCACCTTTAACCTATACCTCCTAGTATTTGGCATTTCTACCTGGGAAAAGGATTCCGACTATTAACCCTACCCATGCCTCTCATAGTTTTGTATACTTCTATCAAGCTGCCCCTCAATCTCCAATGCTCTAGTGAAAGCAATCCAAGTTTCTCCAATCTCTCGCTATAGCTAAGGAACTAAACTCCAAAACAGGTAACAACCTGGTTAATCTCTTTTACACCCTCTCCAAAGCCTCCACATCCTTCCTATTGTCTGGTGACCAGAACAGTGCACAATACTCCAAATGTGGCTTCACTAAAGTCTTATGAAGCTGCAACATGACTTGCTTATTTTTATAGTTAAATGCCCAATCGATGAAGGCAAGCAGGCGAGACACCTTCTTCACCTCCTTATTCACTTGCGTTGCCACTTTCAAGGAGCTATGCAAAAGATGTTGCCAGGACTGGAGGGTTTGGGTTCTTGGGAGAGGTTGGATAGACTGGGGCTTTCTCCCTGGAGTGCCAGATACTGAAGTTAACGTCAGAGTGGTGCTGGAAAAGCACAGCAGGTTTGGCAGCATCCGAGGAGCAGGAAAATCGATGTTTCGGGCAAAAGCCTTTCATCAGGAGATGAGGCTTTTGCCCGAAATGTCGATTTTCCTGCTCTTTGGATGCTGCCTGACCTGCTGTGCTTTTCCAGCACCACTCTGATCTAAACTCTGGTTTCCAACATCTGCAGGGAGGAGAAAGTGAGGACTGCAGATGCTGGAGATCAAAGCTGAAAAATGTGTTGCTGGAAAAGCGCAGCAGGTCAGGCAGCATCCAAGGAGCAGAAGAATCGATGTTTCGGACATAAGCCCTTCTTCAGGAATCCAACATCTACAGTCCTCATTTTTACACTGCCAGATACTGAAGGCTGACCTTATAGAGGGGATCCTAAACTAGAGGGGATGGATATAAGGTGAAAGGGAGGAGGTTCAAAAAGGACCGGAGGGGCAACGTTGCCACACAGAGGATGTATGGAATGAGCTGTCAGAAAAGGTGGGTACAGTTACATTTGAAAGGCATGATGAGTATATGAATTGAGATTGGGATGTCTGATCAGTGCAGCTGAGTTGGACTGTAGGGTCTGTTTCCATGCTATATGACTCTATGATTCTATGGACTCCAAGATACCTCATATATCAATGTCCCTAAGGGCTTTGCCATTCACCATGTACTTCCCTCTTTCATTTGACCTCTCAAGATGCATCACTTCCCACTTAACCACTATCTGCCATTTCTCCACCCTACTTTCCAAATGGTCTATATCCTGCAGTATCCTTTGATGACCTTCTTCATGATCCAAACTCCACCAATTTTTGTGTTGCCTGCAAACAACCTAATTTTTGCAAGGTTTGTGAAGGTTTGTAGCTCAGGTTGAGGTTTAGGGTGTAGGTTCGCTCACTGAGCTGTAGGTTTGATATCCAGACGTTTCATTACCTGACTAGGTAACATCATCAGTGGCAACCTCCAAGTGAAGCGAAGCTGTTGTCTCCTGCTTTCTATTTATATGTTTATCCTGGATGGGGTTCCTGGGGTTTGTGGTGATGTCATTTCCTGTTCGTTTTCTGAGGCTTGATAGATGGTATCTAGATCTATATGTTTGTTTATGGCATTGTGGTTGGAGTGCCAGGCCTCTAGGAATTCTCTGGCATGCCTTTGCTTAGCCAGTTCCAGGCTTCATCTGTGGCCAAAGAGGAAACAAATATTTCTGTCAAGGCCCCAGCAATCTCTTCCCTTGCCTTCTTCAGTTTCCTGGGATAGATTCTATCAAGTTCTCAGAACTTATCAACCTTAATGTTCTTCAAGATACCCAATAGCTTCTCCTTCTTAATATCAACATGGTTTAGAATATCAACATATCCTTTCCTAAATGTATCATCATCCATGCCCTTCTCCTTGTGAATGCTGATGCAGACAGTGGCTCAGTAATTATCACTTTAGTAACAAAGCCCTCGGCAAACATATTGAGGCTGAGTCTGTCTGAAGACACTACTGGGTGGATAGTGCTTCCTGTAAACTTAGCCCTTCCTTTGCTGTTTTTCTGTTCACCTTGAGTAGTTTCCTCCACCTCACTCGCTTGCTGTTGATGATCTTCTTTCTGATCCTCTTCCTCAGTTCACTGCTAATGGTGGAGGGAACTGAGAATGGACACATGAGCATTAAATTCTTGTAGTCATTGGACTCCTGACCTTTAACCTCAATAGATGCCTCCAATACCTCCTCTTTGCCTATGTCTAATTTCATGAGATTCCCTCGAATTTTGTGCTGCATTTGGGGTTGCAAATGGGAGTCTGATCAAACACGGTTTAATGTGAAACTTGTCCCTCTGCAATGAGGCTGTTTTATTAATGGTCCTGAGAAATATTTTACTGTTTGCTATATATTCCTTGAGAATTTAATTCATTGTCTATCTTTGGCTTATTTTATATTCTCTCTTAAGCTACATCACTCTGCAGTCTGACTGTATGAAAATTACCTGAAAAAGTGAACCATTTGAAAACAATCCCCAACATTAAGTCTGATCAAAGTCAAGGGAGTTGCACACTCATACTGACATCACATTTCCCACTCACTCGTCCTCTCAACACATTGAAAATCAAATCGGTGGAATAGTATACTTGGGGAACCATTGGAATGCAGCACAGGTTAACGGTGTCAAGTCATAGGTCAACAGACTAACTCTTTGATTTCAATCTGATAACTACAGAATGATACTACAATAGGGTCATTGAGAGTGAGCAGGGCTTCTAAGAAATATTTTTCTATATTAAAACAAGGACATAATGTTCAATGTGACATAGCTTCAGGCTGTTATTGAGAGAAACATCAAAACTAACATCAAATGTCCAAAACTCTTACATGAAGTCAGGTGGAGATAGTGAGACTATTTTCAATATGTGGACAATTCACCAGGTTTGACAAGCTCCCCCGAGCTGATTGTCCGCTGTGTGAACTCTTAAGAATCCCAACAATAAACAATGGGGAACTGTTCCTACATTTCTTTATACTGAGATTTATAATAGTGACACTTTAATATTTTAAATATGAATGACAACGCTATCAAAACACTATTCCACAAAGGAAGAATTGTGTGGTTACCTTCCACATTATTGTTTCAAGGAAAAACACAAATCAACCACGCAAATTAGTGGTACGTATTAACAAAGGTAATTTCTCCTCCAAAATTTTGTCCCATTCTTGTGGAGACCTAACATTAACCAACTTCACCACAAACCAATCATCAGTTCAATCCAGTTCAATCGACATCTTAAATATTCTTTTCACACACTTTACACATTCCCTACACAGTCTATAGACCCTCTGCACACACTTTTCACACTCTGCACACATGCTGTACACACTGTGTACAGTTTGTACACTCTGTACATACACTTTACACACTCGGCACATGCTTGTACACACTTTACAGTCTACGCACACTTTATACACACACCTTTATGCACTCTGTACACACTCTGTAGGCACTCGTTGCATACCTGTGCTCACTCACTGCACTCTATCTTACCACTATACACAAAGATGCACTCACACACTTACATAGAACATAGAACAGTTCAGCACAGGAACAGGCCTTGCAGCCCATCATGTCTGTTTCAACCATGATACTAAACTAATCCTATCTGCCTGCACATGATCCATATGCCTCTATTCTGTGCCTGTTCTTGCATCTGTGTAAATGAGTCTTAAACATTGCTAAAATATACAGCCTCCCCAGACAGCACGATCCAGGCACCTACCATGCTCTGCGTAAAAAAACTATTTTGCAGATCTTGTTTAAACTTTTCCACTCTCACATGAATCCTATGACCTCTAGTATTTGATGTTACATCCTAACTATCCATACTATCCATTTCTCTCATAATTTTATATACTTTTATCAGGTCAGCCTTCAGTCTCTGAACTCTAGTGAAAACAATCCAAGTTTGTCCAACTATTGCATCCAGGCAACATCCTGGTAAACCTGCACATCCTTCATATAGTGTGATGACCCCAGAACTGCACACAATATTCCAAATATGGCCTAACTAAAGTCTTATGCGGCTGCAACATGGCTTGTCAACTTTTATACTCAATGCGCCAACTAATGAAGGCAAGTATGCCATATGCCTTCTTTACCAACTTATCCATTTATGTTGCCATTCTCAGGGAGCTATGGAATTGGACCTCAAGATCCCTGTGTCAATACTCCTTAGGGTTCTGCCATTTCTTTCTTCTCACATTCCCAAAATGCATCACCTCAGACTTGTCCAGATTTAAAGTCCATCTGTTGTTTCTCTGCCCAAACTTCCAGCTGATCTACATTCTATTCTATAATCCACATCCTATTCTATTCTTTGATAATTTTCCTCACTACCTACAGCTCCAAACATTTTTGTGTCATATGCAAGCATACTAATCAGACAATGTACACTTTCATCCAAATCATTTCTAAAAAAACAGCAGAGGTCCTAGCACTGATCCTCGCAGAACACCACTGGTCACAGACCTCCAGTCAAAAAAATACCTGTCCATAACTACCCTCTGTCTTCTAGGGCCAAGCCAATTTTACATCCAACTTACCAACTCATCCTGGATTCCATGTGACTTAATCTTTTGGATCAGCCTAGGCTGAGAAACATTGTCAATTGCTTTAGTAAAGTCCATGTAGACAACATCCATTGCACTACCCTCAATGATCTTTGTAACGTCCTCAAAAACCTCAGATTTAGATTAGTTTACTTACAGTGTGGAAACAGGCCCAACAAGTCCACACCGACCCGCCGAAGCGCACCCACCCAGGCCCATTCCCCTCCGTTTGGCCCTGCACCTAACACTATGGGCAATTTAACATGGCCAATTCACCTAATCTGCACATTTTTGGACTGTGGGAGGAAACCCATGCAGACATGGGCAGAATGTGCAAACTCCCCACAGTCAGTCACCTAAGGCGGGAACTGAACCCAAGTCTCTGGCACTGTGAGGCAGCAGTGCTAACCATGTGCCACCGTGCCACCCATTTGTGAGCCAAGACCTCCCCTCACATCAAGCTATGCTGACTATCCCTGTTAAATCCAGTACTGAGAATATAGGAGGCTATTCAATCCATCTTGCCCATAGGGACTGTCATCAAGAGCAGCTCAGCTAGTGTTACCCTTTCTCTCACTCCCTGTAGATCTGCAGCTTTTGCTTCAGCAGCTTATCTGAGAGGTCGATGTAGGATGAGGCAAAATGAAGCTTGCCAAAGCACCCTATACCCAATATCTGAGTAGTGCAAGTTGACTGGACGCATCAGAAATAAACCGCTATCACAGAACTTACCACCATGTCTCTACATTTGAAAGCAGCAACAACATTTTGGATGTTCCAGAAGCTTGGATCTAGTGGCCGAGCTGCAATATGGGCAGCATCCGAGTGACACCATGAACTACAAAGTGAAGCAACAAGGAGTGATGGCCTCCTGGCCTCAGCTCTTCTCACTGCAGCTCAACGAATCCATCAATGTCACACTCCAGCAGATTACTTCAGGGGTGCATGGTTTTTCAGCACACAACGATTAAAGAAGATCTTTTCACCCTTATGCCACTCAAAGAAAGAAGAGGGAATGAGGATATCTATGACAAATTTAAAATGTATATACTTGAGAAAAATATTCCGATCAAGTCTCTGGTGTAGAAGAAAGCTGGCTTTGTTGCAATTTGAGAGTGAGTGTCAGCAGGTGTGTGTGAGAGCGACATCCCAGTGTCAGTCAGTGTATGTGGGACCCTTACACTGGTGAGAGTCAGTATGTGTGGGACCCATGCCCCAGTGAGAGTCAGTGTGTGTGGGACTGAACATCAGTGAAAGTCAGTGTGTATGGGACTGTACCCAAGTGATAGTCAGTATGTGTGGAACTGTACCCCAGTGACAGTCAGTGTGTATGGGACTGTACCCCAGTGAGAGTCAGAGTCAGTGAGACCCATCCCAACTGCGCATTCAGGCTGATGTTTTTTCTATACATCATATGGACTGTACAGCGTCCTCAGATAAGACAAAGGGTGGAGGGGTTTGCTTTTAATCAACAACTTGTGGTGCACAGACATTGCAACCCTGGGCAGCCATTGCTCCCCAAACCTTGAATTCCTCACCATCAAATGCCGCCCCTTCTATCGACCACCAGAATTTACTGCTACTATACTCACTGCTGGGTACATACCGCCACAAGCAAAGGTTGAGGAAGCTCTGGATGTGCTGTATTCCACCACTAACACCCTGGAGATGGAACACCCTGAGGCCCTGTTTATTGTAACTGGCGACTTCAATCAAGCCAAGCTGAGGAAGGTGTTGTCCAAGTACCACCAGGCCCGCTGTCAAGAAAAGGCTGCCAGCATTCTCAAAGATCCATACCACCTTGTCAATGCTTTTCTCCAACCCCTACCACTGGGGAGAAGGTACAGAAGCTTGAACACATGCACCAGCCAGTTTTGAAACAGTTTCTGCCCTACTGTTGTTAGAATACCGATTGGACTCAAATTCTTAATATTGTATTTTGGTTTTTGCCGCTGTTTCCTATTATTTACTTATCTACGATACTTAACTTTGTGATCTGCCTGTATTGTTTGAAAGACAAATCTTTTCACTGTGCCTCAGTACACGTGACAAAAAATTCAATTCAATTCAATTCAGTGTGTATGGGACTGTACCCAAGTGAGAGTCAGTGTGTATGGGACCTGTACTCCTATGAGAGTCAGTTGTGTTGGACTGCCCCCCAGTGAGGGTCAGTGTGTGTGTGTGTGGGACAGTCACCCAAGTGCGAGTCAGTTTGCGTGGGACAGTACCCCAGAGAAGGTCAGTGTGTATGTGGGACTGACCCCAGTGAGAGTCAGTGTGAGTGGGACTTGTACTTCTGTGAGAGACAGTGTGTGTGGGAACGTCCACAAGTAAGAGTCAGTTAGTGTGGGAATGTACTCCAGTGAGAGTGAGTGTGTGTGGGACTTGAAATCCTGTGAGAGACAGTGTGTGTGGGACTGTCCACAAGTAAGAGTCAGTTTGTGTGGGAATGTACTCCAGTGAGAGTCAGTGTGTGTGGGACTATACCCCAGTGAGAGTCAGTGTGTGTGGGACCCGTACCCCAGTGAGAGTCAGTGTGTGTGGGACCTTAACCCCAGTGAGAGTCAGTGTCTGTGGGACTATACCCCAGTGAGAGTCAATGTGTGGAAATGCACCCCAGTGAAAGTCAGTGTGTGTGGGACTGTACCCCAGTGAGAGTCAGTGTATGTGTGTGTGCAACCTGTACCCCAGTGAGAGTCAGTGTGTGTGTGTGTGTGCAACCTGTACCCCAATGAGAGTCAGTGTGTGTGGAACTGTACTCCAGTGAGAGTCAGTGTATGTGTGTGTGCAACCTGTACCCCAGTGAGAGTCAGTGTGTGTGGAACTGTACCCCGGTGAGAGTCAGTGTGTGGGACCCATACCCCAGTGAGAATCAGTGTGTGTGGAACCTGTACCCCAGTGAGTGTTTGTGGATCTTGCACTCATACCCCAGTGAGAGTCAGAGTGGGTGTGATGCATACTTCAATGTGTCTCGGTGTGTGTGGAAACTGTGTTCCAGTTTCCATGTGACCCTGTTCTGTGACCGTTGTTATTTTAAAGGGAAGGAAAATCTTGGAGGAAAATAGAAGTTACTGGAACACTTTTCGTAACAAACCTTATTGGAAATAAGCTTAACTCCAAGGGTGAGCCAGGAACTGAGCATGTGAAATGATAAGTGCTCTGTGAATAGGATTGTTTGAGAATTCAAGAGAACATTATGCTGTGCAGAACCTCCATTCAGAAAAATTACTTGTCGTTAAATAGTGTATGATTTGCCTGCACAGAGTGAAATGTTTCAGCAGTCCTCTGCAGCTTGCTGCTATCTGCCAGTGGGGACTTTGCTAATCTCCACCAAAGCTCAGTTATTTAACTATGTCTCTCAGATCAGCTTTTGCCCTCAGTGAGCTTGCAACCCTTCAGTCTCATTGAATGAAGTGATTGTTTAATTTCTCAAAAATGATTGCCCAAGAGTGATTAACTGGTGCAGTTCAGACTACATTCTGCACTGAAGTGGTTTATGATATAATACTCTGGAAGGTGCCTGGCACATGAATACCCACAGGCAGTTTCCAAATGAATATCACATTGTTATGAACTGATCCTTGGTGACTAATGTGTTTTTATACTTTTCAAAAATCAAGCAGCAACTACAGAAGCTTTTCAATGGGATGATCTTGTTTTGCTCAGGTTTGTACTTCAGTGTCATGTTGGGAAATCTTTTCACACATCCTTGCTCACCTTTCAGTTGCAGTTTTTGAGACTGAAATCAGAGATTTTTGCAAATTCCTTGAAGAGAGCCAGGTGAACGCAATCATTTTTTTCTGGGTCGTGGAAAGGGAAGGAATGAGCCAAACACAGATTTTTTTTTGGAACAGAGTTTTGGCACCCAGCTTGGCAATGGGAAAACAAGCCAAATTCAATCTGAGACACAGCAATTATCAATTTGACGAATCTCTAACAGAGAGAAAGAAAGCTGTTCATTTATGACTCAATGCAGATCCAAGGTGACAGCAGTTAGTAGGTGTGGGGAGTGATCAGTGGGTGTAAGCATGCTCAGTGAGTGTGGAGGATGGTCAGTGGGTGTAGGGGATGGTCAGTGAGTGTGGGGGATGGTCAGTGAGTGTAGGGGATGGTCAGTGAGTGTGGAGGATGGTCAGTGAGTGTGGAGGATGGTCAGTGAGTGTGAGGGATGGTCAGTGAGTGTGGAGGATGGTCAGTGAGTGTGAGGGATGGTCAGTGGGTGTAGGGGATGGTCAGTGGGTGTAGGGGATGGTCGGTGGGTGTAGGGGATGGTCAGTGGGTGTAGGGGATGATCAGTGGGTGTTAGGCTGGTTGGTGGGTGTAGGGGATGGTCGATGGGTGTGGGGAATGGTCAGTGGGTGTGAGGCTGGTCGGTGGGTGTAGGGGATGGTCGGTGGGTGTGAGGCTAGTCAGTGGGTGTAGAGGATGGTCAGTGGGTGTGAGGCTGGTCAGTAGGTGTAGGGGATGGTCAGTGGGTAGGAGGGATGGTCAGTGGGTGTGAGGCTGGTCAGTGGGTGTAGGGGATGGTCAATGGGTGTGAGGCTGGTCAGTAAGTGTAGATTAGACTTACAGTGTGGAAACAGGCCCTTCGGCCCAACAAGTCCACACCGACCCGCCGAAGCGAAACCCACCCATACCCCTACATTACCCCTTACCTAACACTACGGGCAATTTAGCATGGCCAATTCACCTGACCCGCACATCTTTGGACTGTGGGAGGAAACCGGAGCACCCGGAGGAAACCCACGCAGACACGGGGAGAACGTGCAAACTCCACACAGTCGGGAATTGAACCCGGGTCTTCAGGCGCTGTGAGGCAGCAGTGCTAACCACTGTGCCACCGTGCCGCCCGTGTAGGGGATGGTCAGTGGGTAGGAGGGATGGTCAGTGGGTGTAGGGGTTGGTCGATGGGTGTGGGGCATGGTCAGTAGGTGTAGGGGATGGTCAGTGGGTAGGAAGGATGGTCAGTGGGTGTGAGGCTGGTCAGTAGGTGTAGGGGATGGTCAGTGGGTAGGAGGGATGGTCAGTGGGTGTGAGGCTGGTCAGTGGGTGTAGGGGATGGTCAATGGGTGTGAGGCTGGTCAGTAAGTGTAGATTAGACTTACAGTGTGGAAACAGGCCCTTCGGCCCAACAAGTCCACACCGACCCGCCGAAGCGAAACCCACCCATACCCCTACATTACCCCTTACCTAACACTACGGGCAATTTAGCATGGCCAATTCACCTGACCCGCACATCTTTGGACTGTGGGAGGAAACCGGAGCACCCGGAGGAAACCCACGCAGACACGGGGAGAACGTGCAAACTCCACACAGTCGGGAATTGAACCCGGGTCTTCAGGCGCTGTGAGGCAGCAGTGCTAACCACTGTGCCACCGTGCCGCCCGTGTAGGGGATGGTCAGTGGGTAGGAGGGATGGTCAGTGGGTGTAGGGGTTGGTCGATGGGTGTGGGGCATGGTCAGTAGGTGTAGGGGATGGTCAGTGGGTAGGAAGGATGGTCAGTGGGTGTGAGGCTGGTCAGTAGGTGTAGGGGATGGTCAGTGGGTAGGAGGGATGGTCAGTGGGTATGAGGCTGGTCAGTGGGTGTAGGGGATGGTCAATGGGTGTGAGGCTGGTCAGTAAGTGTAGGGGATGGTCAGTGGGTAGGAGGGATGGTCAGTGGGTTTAGGGGATGGTCAGTGGGTGTGAGGCTGGTCGGTGGCTGTAGGGGATGGCCAGTGGGTATTAGGCTGGTCAGTTGGTGCAGGGGATGGTCAGTGGGTGTGAGACTGGTCGGTGGGTGTAGGGGATGGTCAGTGGGTAGGAGGGATGGTCAGTGGGTGTTAGGCTGGTCAGTGGGTGTAGGGGATGGTCAGTGGGTGTGAGGCTGGTCAGTGGGTGTAGGGGATGGTCAATGGGTGTGAGGCTGGTCAGTAAGTGTAGGGGATGGTCAGTGGGTAGGAGGGATGGTCAGTGGGTTTAGGGGATGGTCAGTGGGTGTGAGGCTGGTCGGTGGCTGTAGGGGATGGCCAGTGGGTATTAGGCTGGTCAGTTGGTGCAGGGGATGGTCAGTGGGTGTGAGACTGGTCGGTGGGTGTAGGGGATGGTCAGTGGGTAGGAGGGATGGTCAGTGGGTGTTAGGCTGGTCAGTGGGTGTAGGGGATGGTCAGTGGGTGTGAGGCTGGTCAGTAAGTATAGGGGATGGTCAGTGAGTAGGAGGGATGGTCAGTGAGTGTAGGGGATGGTCAGTGGATGTGAGGCTGGTCAGTAGGTGTAGGGGATGGTCAGTGGGTGTAGGGGATAGTCAGTAGGTGTAGGGGATGGTCGGTGGGTGTGAGGCTGGTCAGTGGGTAGGAGGGATAATCAGTGGGTGTTGGGAATGATCAATGGGTGGTTGTGTCTGAGTGTATGTGTGTGTGCATTCAGACATGACCTTTCCCTAACAAATCCAGCTCACTGTCTTTGATGAATCACTGCTTTTTAAAATGACATTTTTGAAAGTCATAAAATCATAGAGTCATACAGCGTAGAAACAGGCCCTTCAGCCCACCATGCCACACCAATCTCATTTACCTGCATGTCACACATAAGCTACTGCGTCCTGGCATTTAAACTACTCATCCAGATGCTGCTTAAATGTTGCAACAAACCTGCCTCCAGCACCCTCCCAGACAGTGCTTTCCAAATTTCCACCACCTTCTTGGTGAAAACACTTTTTCCTCAGATGTTCTCTAAATCATTTACCTGAACTCCTCAATTTAAACTTATGCCCTCTGGTCTTAGACTCATCTGCCATGGAGAAAAGAATCTCATAATTGTTAATATCTCAATCAGATTCCCCCTCATCCTCCTCTGCTCTAGGGAAAACAAACTCAGTCTATCCAGGATCTCCTCATCTCTCAAGGCAATATCCTGGTGATCTCCTCTGCACCCCCTCCAGTGCAATCACATCCTTTCTGTCATGTGGTGACTAGAATTACACATAGAAACCAAAGCTCTACAAAGTTGCAACATATATTCCTATATTCTTATATTCTTTGAAGGTACGAATCCCACATGTCTTCGTCACCACGCTGTTGACCTGTGTTGAGGACCGAGGTGAATTTATTCCTCAGTATTCTCTCTGGACCTACAATACATTCTTAATATCCTTTACTTACCAGCCCTCCCAAAATGCATCCTTCATTGTTAGAATTATAGAGTCATAAAATTAAACAGCACAGCAACAGACCATTTGGTCCAATTTGTCCACACTGACCTGACATCCCAATGCAACTTAATCCCATTTGCCAGCACCTGGCCCATATCCCTCTAAACCTTTCCTATTCATATACCCATCCAGATGCCTTTTAAATGTTGCAATTGTACCAGCCTCTACCACTTCCTCTGGCAGGTCATTCCATACACACACCACCCTCTGAATGAAAAAGTTACCCCTCAGGCCCGTTTTAAATCTTTCCCTTTTCACCTTAAACCTATGCCTTTTAGTTTAGGACTCCCCCACCCTATGATCATCAGGATTAAATTCCACTTTGCCATTGCTCTGCTCAATTTGTCAGCTGATCAACATCAGGCTGTAGCCTGAGATCATCCTCCTCAGTATCAACATTAACACCAATTTCTATGTCATCTGCAAACTTATTAATTATACCTTTTACATTTACATCTGAGTTGTTAATGTACAGAACAAATAGCAAGGGTCTCAGCACTGATCCCTGTGGTATACCACTGGTCAGCATCATCTCTGCCTCACATTTACAAGCCAATCTTGAAAATAGTTTGCCAACCTGCCTTGGAGTCTTAACCTCTGGACCAGTTTTCCATGTGGGACTTTGTCCAAAGCCTTCCTAAAACGTCCATGTAAACCACATCAACTGCACAATCCTCATTGATATATTTTCAAAAAACCCAATCAAGCTAATCAGACAGAATTTTCCTCCAACAAATATGTTCAGACTGTCCCAAATCAGTCCCTGCCTTTCCAAGTGTTGCATTCGTCCTATTCTTCAAAATTTTTTCAAATAATTTCCCAACCACTGACGGTCAACTAATTGGTCTCTAATTACCTGCCTGTCTCTGCTGCCCTTCTTGAACAAAAAAACCACATGAGCTATCCTCCATTCATCCATTTCTGGGGATTTATACACTTTTACTAGTTAGAACATCTAATACATCCTCCTTAATAATCTTAACATGTCCTAGAACCTAACCACACTGACTATAAATCCTTGGCTACAATAGCCTTTTCCTCAGTGAATACATATGACAATCTTTATCAAAGGTTACTGAGAGAAGCAAGAGAGGAGATTGCTGGGATTTTTGTATCCTCGCTAGCCACTGGAGAGGTCCAGAAGGACTGGCAAATAGCTAATGTTGTTCCTCTGTTTAAGAAGGGAAACAGGGAAATTTCCAGGAACTTATATTCGAATATAAGAAGCAAGAGGGTAACAAGAGGGAGGGTTAGTACAGTCAAGGACAAAGGAGGAAAGTTATTCATGGAGTCAGAGAAAATGGGTGAGATTCTGAATCGTTACTTTGCATCGGCATTCACCAAGGAGCAGGACATGATGGATGTTGAGATTAGAGATAGATGTTTGCTTAATCTTGCTCAAGTCAGCATAAGGAGGGAGGAAGTGTTAGGTATTCAAAAAGCATTAAGGTGGACAAACCCCCAGGTCCAGATGGGATCTATCCCAGGTTACTGAGGGAAGCAATAGAGGAAATAGCTAGGGTCTTAACAGATATCCTTGCAGCATTCGTAAACACAGATAAGGTCCTGGAGGACTGGAGAATTGCTAATGTTGTCCCCTTGTTTAAGAAGGGAAGCAGGAATAATCCAGGTAATATAGATCAGTGAGTAAAAAGTGAGGTCTGCAGATGCTGGAGATCAGAGCTGAAAATGTGTTGCTGGTTAAAGCACAGCAGGTTAGGCAGCATCCAAAGAACAGGAAATTCGACGTTTCGGGCCAAAGCCCTTCATCAGGGCTCTGGCTCGAAACGTCGAATTTCCTGTTCCTTGGATGCTGCCTAACCTGCTGTGCTTTAACCAGCAACACATTTTCAGATATAGATCAGTGAGTCTGACATTAGTGGTCGGGAAACTGCTGGAGAAGATACTGAGGGGTACGATCCATTTCAGGCAGCACCCGAGGAGCAGTAAAATTGACGTTTCGGGCAAAAGCCCTTCATCAGGTATACAGGCAGAGAGCCTTAAGGGTGGAGAGATAAGTGAGAAGAGGGTGGGGGTGGGGAGAAAGTAGCATAGAGTACAATAGGTGAGTGGGGAGGGGATGAAGGTGATAGGTCGGGGGCAGGGGGAGGGTGGAATGGATAGGTGGAAAAGAAGATAGACAGGTAGGACAAGTCATGGGGACAGTGCTGAGGAAGTTTGGAGCTGGGGTGAGCTGGGGGAAGTGGAAATGAGGAAACTGTTGAAGTCCACATTGATGCCCTTGGGTTGAAATGTTCCGAGGCGGAAGATGAGGCTTTCTTCCTCCAGGCGTCTGGTGGTGAGGGAGCGGCGGTGAAGGAGGCCCAGGACCTCCATGTCCTCAGCAGAGTGGGAGGGGGAATTGAAATGTTGGGCCACGGGGCGGTGTGGTTGACTGGTGCGGGTGTCCTGGAGATGTTTCCTAAAGCGCTCTGCTAGGAGGCGTCCAGTTTCCCCAATGTAGAGGAGACCGCATCGGGAGCAACGGATACAATAAATGATATTGGTGGATGTGTAGGTAAAACTTTGATGGATGTGGAAGGCTTCTTTAGGGCCTTGGATGGAGGTGAGGGAGGAGGTGTGGGCGCAGATTTTGCAATTCCTGCGGTAGCTGGGGAAGGTGCCAGGACAGAAGGGTGGGTTGTAGGGGGGCGTGGACCTGACCGGGTAGTCACGGAAGGAACGATCTTTGCGGAAGGCAGAAAGGGAAATATATCCCTGATGGTGGGGTCTGTTTTGAAGTGGCAGAAATGTCGGCAGACATCAATGCGGACTTCAACAGTTTCCTCATTTCCCCTTCCTCCATAGAAGACAAAGGGTAATGGTGGAAGGGTGTTTTTCAGGCTGGAGACCTGTGACTAGTGGTGTTCTGCAAGGATGCGTACTGGGAATTCAGCTGTTTGTGATATACGTAAATGACTCAGATAAAAATGGGTGGTTTAGAAAGTTTGCGGATGATATAAAGATCAGTAGAGCTGTGGATTGTATAGAAGGTTGTCATAAGATACAGGAGGATGTAGATCAGGTGCAGGTATGGGCGGAAAAATAATAGATGCAGTTCAATCCATCTGAGTGTGACGTATTGCAATTTGGCAGATCAAATGTTCAGGAAAAGTACATAGTTAATGGCAGGTCCCTGTAGAGCATTGATTTACAGAGGGATCTTGGGGTTCAAATCCATCACTCTCTGAAAGTAGCCACTGATAAGTAAAGGCGGTGTTTCGCATGCTTGCCTTTATTTGTCAGAGAATTGAAAACAAGAGGTTGGATGTCACTTTGCAACTTCATAAACTTTGGTTAGGGTACACTGAGAGTATAGCATTCAATTCTGGTCACTACATTACAGGAAGAATCTGGAAGTTTTGGAGAGGGTGCAGAAGAGGTTTACCAGGATCCTGCCTGGATCAGAAGGTATGAGCTATAAGGAAACAAGAAAAACCTGAGTTATTTTTGTGGAGCGGTAGAGGCTGACGGGAAATTTGAATGACGTCAATAGAATTATGAAATGTATAGAAGGAACTGACAGACAGAATCTTTTTCCCAGAGTTGAAACATCTAATACTAGAGGGCATAGATTTAAGGTGAAAGGGGAAAATTCAAAGGAGATGTGAAGTTTTTTTCCACAGAGAGTGATAGAAGTCTTGAAGGTGCTGCCGGGTTGGTGGGGGAAGCAGGTATAATAGGGTAATTTAAGGGACTTTTAGATAAATACATGAATATGCAAGGAATGGAGGAATGTGGACCAAAAGCTGGCAGAAGAATGAATTTAATTTGGTGTCATGTTCGGCACAACATTGTAGGACAAAGGGCCTGTTCCTGTGCTGTACATTTCTACTTTCTATGTTTTAAGACCTCATCCTTATTTTGGTCCTTAGAATTTGTTCCAACAATACGCCCACACTGACATTAAATTGACTGATCAATAGTAATTCAGGCTATCCCTTACCCCATTATAAACAATACTGCAACATTAGCAATCTTTCAATCCTGTAGCAGCAACATCTGTTACCAGGGAGGATTGAGAAGTGATGGTCAGAGCCTCTTATTTCCTCCTTTCCTGGGTTCCATTTCAACTGAGCCTGCTGACTTTTCATCATTAAAGTGAGCAAACTCTTTAATTTTTGCCCTTCTTACACTGTTTATTGTAACCTTTTTGTCAGTCCATTTTAACTACATCTGCTTCATTTCTCCCTGATATCTCCATATGCACATTACTTGTTTGATCTCTGAGCGACCCCATTTTTCTTTGGCTATCCTCTCATTCTTTCTGTGCTTACATAGCATCTTTGCATTTTCTTTGACTTTCATGTCCTCTCTTTACTTTGCTGATTTCTTTTTAAAATTTCACTCCTGTACCTTTCACACTCCTCTAGACCTCCTGCAGTTTTGAGCACTAGGCAACTGAGGTAAGCTTTGAGTTGATGGCTGGAGGTACTGGATTTGGGAGTACCAGACTTAATCTTTCTGAAATGTTTTGTTCTGAATCCGTGTTATCTGGGAAAAAGACCTTAGGTATCCATCCTATGAACGCCTCTCATGATTTTATAAACTTTTATAAGGGTCACTTCAACTGACTGTTTCCAGTCCACTTTCATCAAATCGTAGAGCTTTTATAGATTAGATTCCCTACAGTATGGAAACAGGTCCTTCAGCCCAATGAGTCCACACCAACCCTCCGAAGAGTAACCCACCCAGACCCATTCCCCATATTCACCCCTGACTATGACTAACCTGCACATCTTTGGATTGTGGAAGGAAACCCACGCAGACACAGGGAGAATGTGCAAACTCCACACAGACAGTCACCTGAGGCTGGAATTGAACCTGGAATTCTGGTGCTGTGAGGCAGCAGTGCTAACCACTGTACCACCGTGCCGCAGACATCATTGGCAGGTCAGCATTTACTGTCCATCCCAATTATCCTCGAAGGCAGTCAGCTGCCTTCTTGAACTGCCACCGTCCACCTACTGTAGGTAGACCCACAATGCCCTAGGGAGGCAATTCTAGGATTTTGACTCAGTGACACTGAAGGAACAGCAATATATTTCCAAGTCAGGATGGTGAGTGGCTTGGAAGGGAACTTGAAGGTGATGCTGCTCTCATGTATTTGCTTGCCTAGTTCTTCGAGATGGAAATGGTTTTGGCTTTGGAAGGTGCTGTCTAAGTATCTTCAGTGAATCTCTGCAGTGCATCTTGTTGATGGTACACACTGCTGTTACTGAATGTCACTGATGGTGGGAGGGAATGTTTGTGGATGTGGTACCTACCAAGCGGAGTTACTCACCATAATATTCTTAGCCTCCGATCTGCTCTTGCACGCATTGTATTTATGTGGCAAATCCAGTTGAGTTTCTGGCCAATGGTAACTTGTAGGATATTGATTAGTGGGGAATTCAGTGATGGTAACACCATTGATGTCAAGGGATGGTGCTTAGATTGTCTCTTATTGGAAATGGGCATTACTTGGCATTTGAGTGGCACAAATGTTACCTAGTAAATTAAGTCATCCCTGCCAGCAATCTTCACATTACATGAACAAAATTGTTGTAAAAATGTCTCAGTTACAGTAGGTGTTTGGCTAGGAATCCCTATTAAACAAAGGGAAGGAACTTTAAATGAATGGTATATAAAATATGTTGAGAAGGCTAGGAGCTTTTTAAAGGAGTGCATTCAGCTCACAATGCATGCAACTACCATTGTGGGAAAACTATTTGACTCACAGCTGCAGAAGGAAATCAAGTGCCACAGAAATATTTATATTGAGGCTGCAGGACCAGGAATACTTTGAGGCAGAATGAAGGCAACAAAGGGATAATTTAAAAGCTAAAGCAGACAGCAGAAAAAGAGTGTTACAAGACTGTTGATGTTGCAGTGAAAGTAGAAGAGCCATAGCCATCGTCCTGACAGCAAGAATTTAAGACAACTGACAAGAAGTTCAACTTGGAGAAGTTTTAGGTTGTGTATTAGACAGTTGAAAGGTTGAAGTTCATCCATTTTACCTGTAGAAGAGCTGAACACCTCCAATTTGATCAAAACCTGAAGGAAAGGCTCACAATATAATGTTGCTATTTTACAGAAAGGTAGACTTTAGGAGAAGGTACACAACAGTGTATTGCTATGCAACACAGTTTGATAGTTTTAAGATGAAGAAAATGTAAAAGTAATGCCATTTACACAATTTAAAATCCTCAGGAAAGAGAGAATACAGCAGCATTGACATACAGCTAAACTTAAAGATTTAATTACATTCAGAAGACACGGCAATAGGAATAATACCATCTGCATGATACCGTATAATACAAAATTTGGACAAATAGAACTCGGGACTGAACAATTTGGAGAAAATAGATTTTAATGTGTAGAATTGCTTCAAATTTATATGCTAAATTACAAACAGAATAAGTAAATATATGATTGTATTCAATAGAACCTATAGTTGATGACAGAATAAATTGCCAATGTATATAAATGGCATAGATACATTTGAAGAGGTTCATCCAACCTGTGACAATTACTTTACATTGACAACAAATGTCACATCTCAGGAGGAAAACAGCCCTTTTTGGGCAGAAAGAGTAAAGACAAGTGGGCTGCCTGTTATTTGGGTTCTTACCCTTTTGAGGTAGGTTTATAATTCTGACCACCTTGAGCTGTCACTGGATGGGTATTAGAGACTGTTCTTGATTTAATGTGCTGGGAATCTCTAATCAAAACTTTATTGATGCCGACTAACAACTATGACAAGTTTCCTCATTTCATGTTGGTGCTAAATGGCAAGGTAAGACAATCGGGATATCAGCCTGGTGTTTCAGACTGATAGGGCAAAGCAGAAAAAGACAAGTAAAACAAGTCAAGGCAGGGGTGTTATGAGTATTGAAGTACCTGGCTCAACAGGAACAACAAGAGATAAAAAGTCCTCAAGCCAAAATCAGTTAATCCTCCCAGTCCAAAGAGAACAGATTCTAGAAGAATTGTGAAACTTCCAGAACACCTGCACTTTTCAAGTCAGAGATTTAGGAAGGGATGGAGTGTTAATTGGGTCATTGATGATTGGAAAGTGTGAAAATGTACATGAAAGTACACATGTTAATTATAGGGAAAGACATAGGGGAAGGCATTGTGTAAGATAATGGTTCTGAAAGGGCTATTGGAGATTGCATTAAGACCCTTCTCATCTGATGATATCCTGCAGTCTTGGTTGGAAAGTTGGGAGAATAGGTCAGGGTCCTGAAACAGACGGATGTATCGTCAATGTCTCCCAATTTTCTTAATAGTCTTAACGGCTATGTACCTGATTGGTTCATTCAATAACTCATGTATTGTTAATACAAAAGCTTCTTCTTAGTAAGGCTCATTAGCCTTACCAGTGTAAACAACATAAACTAAATGGGCTATTAACTCTGACAAGGAAGGAAATTGGTCAAATCAGACACATATCACAATTCTGATTTCAGACTTGTAAGTAGCTGTCTGTGCTCATCTGCTTTCGTATCAGCCTGGATTCCCAGCACAGAGATACATACAATTCAAAACTCTTGCATCTCCCTTTCATAGGCCTGGTGATACCCCATCAATCTGAAATGTTAACTGCTTTGAACTCTCTTCAAATATGTTATCGACCTGTTGCATAATTTCAACATGTTCTGTTTTGATTTTGAATGCTCAGCAGCTGCAGATTTTTTTTTGCCACATACAATGAATCTCACCGGGGTACGGGGTTCCACACACTGACTCTCACTGGGGTACGGGCATTCCGCACACTGAGTCTCACTGGTTTACAGGGTCCCACACATGGACTCTTACTGGGATACACGGTGCCACACATTGACTCTTATTGGGATACAGAGTCCCACACACTGACTCTTACTGGGATGCAGGGTCTCACACACGCACTGACTTTCACTAGGGTACAAGTCCCACACACAATGACCTTTGCTGGGGTATGGGTCCCACACATATTGAGTCTCACTTGGGATGGTTCCCACATGTACACTTTCCCAGTGGGGTACGGGTCCCATACACTGACTCTCACTGGGATACAGCTCCCCCACACTGTTTCTCACTGGGATATGGGTCCCATAAACGGTGTCTAATTTGGAGTACAGTTCCACACACTCACTGACTCTCACTGGCGTACTTGTTGGACACACATTGAGTCTCACTGGGGCATAGTTCCACACACATACCAACTCTCAGTTGGTTAGATCCATTAGACCCACCCCTCCTATTATCTGCACCATACACTTTCTAGCAGAAGTCAGTAGATGGAGAACATGTCGTCACTGATTTCACATTCTTTATGCAATGTAAACTGTGACAATTTTACAACTTCTTGCACCCAGCTGAAGCCTGACTCTCTGATCTCATATCAAACCTGTGTCTTTTATAGCTGGTTCATGTTGCTCTGAAATAGTTGTAATCTGTGATGAACATTTCAAAGCTGAGTACTAGTTTTATAATTGTAACTTCCCCTAAAATTGAACAACTAAATAAATACCAAAACAGGCTGAATATTTGAGTTTTTTAACTCAATGGACGAAATACATTTGCAATCGATTCAATGTCACTCCCTGTCCAGCTCAATGACTCCCTCCCTTGGTGGAGAGAATGTTACACACCTGCTAGAATTCATCACTGGGAAGCAAGATGAAAATTGCTGTCCCCGTGATTTTATGAGATACCTATTATCATAACATGCTTACTTCTATTCAAAAATTGAAGAGCTACAGTTACTGGGAATCTGAAACAATTGCTGGAGAATAACACAGCAATTCTGGAAGCACCTGTGAAAGCTCAGTCAACATTTTGGATCCAGTGAGCCTTCCTCAGAACTTACTTCTTTTTTCTTTGTTCAATTCGTCCCATAATAATTATGTGCTGTATCATTATATCAATGTTTTGTGATTCGGGCACCAGAATATCTAGATCTCTTTGCACCTTACAATTCTGCAGTCATTCTCCACTTAATTATTAAACTTTTGTTTTGTTCTTCTTCCTGCCAATGTGAACAACTTTACATTTTCCCACATTATAATTGATGTGATAGATTTTTGCCCACTCACTTGGAATATGCACATTGGTCTGCACCCTTGATATTTCATCTTCACAACTCTCTTTATGTCATCTGCAAATTTAGTCACAACATCATTGATATAGATTGTAAAAACTTTAGAGATCCGCACAGATTCCTCTGGGACCCCACTGCAATACTGACAATCTGAAAAAGACTCATCTCTACAAATTCTGGTTTATTTTGCCAGCCTGCCTTTCTCTGTCCTTGCTAATATGTTACTTCATATGCCATAAGCTCTTATTTTGCACAATAACCTTTCACATGAAAACTTGTTAAATATCGTTGGAAATCCAGATACAATACATCAGTGGGCTCCCATTTATCCATAGCACATATCTCATTCAAATAATTTTAACAAATTAATGAACAGATTTCTTTTCACAAAACATTTGTGACTCTACTCAATTACTTTGAGTGTTTACCAAGTGCACAAATATAACATCCATAATGGTTGACTATGATACCTTTCCTGCAACTGATATCAAGCTAACTGACATCAAGCTAACTGACATCATAATACGTCAGTTATAATGTCCTATATTTTGCCTCTCTCCCATCTTGCCTAGAGGGGTATATTCACTACTTTTCAGTCCTTCCAATCTAACAAATTTTGGAAAATTAATACCAGTACATTTACTACCTCATTAGCCACCTTTGTGAAGACCTCAGGATGGTGGGGGGTACGGACCTGACGAGGGAGTCATGGAGGGAGTGGTCTTTTCGGAATGCTGATAGGGGAGGGGAGGGAAGTATATCTCTGGTGGTGGGGTCCATTTGGAGGTGGCAGTAATAACGATGGATGATATGATGTTTTTGGAGATTGGTGGGGTGGTAGGTGAGGACCAGTGGGGTTCTGTCCTGGTGGCGATTGGAGGGACGGGGCTCAAGGGCGGAGGAGCGGGAAGTGGAGGAGATATATTTCCCTCCCCTCCCTATCAGCGTTCCGAAAAGACCACTCCTTCCGTGACTCCCTCGTCAGGTCCGCACCCCCCACCAACCCAACCTCCACTCCCGGCACCTTCCCCTGCAACTGTAGGAAATGCAAAACTTGCACCCACACCTCCCCCTTTACTTCCCTCCAAGGCCCCAAGGGATCCTTCCATATCCACCACAAATTCACCTGCACCTCCACACACATCATTTACTGCATCCGCTGCACCCAATGTGGCCTCCTTTATATTGGGGAGACAGGCCGCCATCTTGCGGAACGCTTCAGAGAACACCTCTGGGACACCCGGACCAACCAACCCAACCACCCCATGGCTCAACACTTCAACTCCCCCTCCCACTCCACCGAGGACATGCAGGCCCTTGGACTCCTCCATCGCCAGACCATAGCAACATGACGGCTGGAGGAAGAGTGCCTCATCTTCCACCTAGGAACCCTCCAACCACAAGGGATGAACTCAGATTTCTCCAGTTTCCTCATTTCCCTTCCTCCCATCTTGTCTCAGTCAAATCCCTTGAACTCAGCACCGCCTTCCTAACCTGCAATCTTCTTCCTGACCTCTCCGCCCCCACCCCCACTCCGGCCTATCACCCTCACCTTGACCTCCTTCCACCTATCGCATTTGCAACGCCCGTCCCGCAAGTCCCTCCTCCCTACCTTTTATCTTAGCCTGCTGGACACACTTTCCTCATTCCTGAAGAAGGGCTCATGCCCAAAACATCGATTCTCCTGCTCTTTGGATGCTGCCTGACCTGCTGCGCTTTTCCAGCAACACATTTTCAGCTCTGTATGGGTTGGGCCCATACAACAAGCCCAATTGGAAATGGATGTTTTAACCCAGATAAATTCAGCACTACATTTTTAGGTTGATTGTGGTCAACACAACACCTCAAACAGGAAGAATAGCAGAATCATTTGATTTGGGTGAAGGATAAAAATGACTGCGCTCTGTTAAAGATGATCCTGGTCATTTTTACTGGAGTTGCCCTGCCATGTACTAAACAATACTCCATTAGTCCGATCTCCATTTTACCCATAATCAAACAATTGGAGCAACAAGGTGTACTAGTAAAGGACGATCATTCATTTAATAGTTCGGTACAGCTGGGTAAAAAGCTAGAGCTGGCATCTGACAGTAACCCACAGGAGAGCGAACCAGTGCATTGTTCAAAAAGCACCCTTGATTGCTGAGCCCTCTAACTCTCTCTTGCCAGATCACAAGTAGTTTTTGGTAATTGACATGGCCAATGGATTTTGGTCTGTTCCCTTGGACCCTGAGGTACATCCATAGTTTGCTTTTACTGTCCTGAAACAGCAGTAAACCTGGACACATTTGCTGCAGGGTTTTCATCGTAGCTCTAATGTATTCCATATGTCTTTGCAAAATCATTTGTGGGAATTGTCTCTGATGGCATCCACGGTAATTCTAATAGCATCCCGGACAGAGGAACAGCTTAGGGAGGATTTACGCATCCACCTTGACCATTTACACTCCTGCAGTCATAAGGCCAAGCTTAAGAAGGCACAAATTGCCCAAGAAGGAATAGTATATTTGGGACCAAAGATTTCAGCAGGAAAAGGATAGGACAGGATAGGACAACTGCAATTTGAACAACCAAAGAACCCACTACTATTCATGATTTGAGATCCTTTCTGGGCCTTTGTAATTTCAATTGAAACTGGATCGATAGTTATGCAATTTGAAAGGAATAAGGGAATCAAAGGTCGCTATTATGTTCACCCCAGAGCAATGTTCTGCTTCCAAACATTAAAATCTACTCTATGCTCAGCCCCAGCTTTGGGCGTCCCCAATAACAGCAGAACTTTTATCCTGTATGTACATATGAAAGCTATACTCACACAGGGGCACGGTGACAGGCAGCGACCCATTGGCTACTCTTTGGCTTGCCTGGATAATGTGATTCTTGGATGGGGCAGTGGGGCTGAGAGCCATGGAAGCCACGTGTAGGGCTGTGATGGTCATGGCACCCATCATACTTGATCAGAAGTTGATAATTAGGTGTCCTCACACAGTTCACGCCATGCTGTCCATGAATCAGATCTTCCAGGTGATAGTGGCCCAGTGGACTCACTAGACTGCCCTCTTGGATGCCCCCAACTCAACCACATTGGCCCTGCTTGGGTCAATCATGCTACTCTGCTCCTGATTTTGGAGGACCAGAAGGGGGGAGGAGAGGAAGAGACCGATGACATTGAAGACGAACTTCATTGTGTAGAAATTCTACAGCACTTAGATGAGGCAGCTCAGGCAGCAGAAGAGCCTTTGCAGAATCCAGGCCTGGTCCTTCTCACAGATGGGGTCTTCGTTTGTTGAGAATGTCATACAGAAAGCAAGCTGGAACGTTATCACCTTCCAAGAAGTGATAGAGCAAGGCAGTGTGCCAGTGGGGCACCTCAGCACAACAGGTGGAATGACAAGCACTTACCAAAGTCTGAATTCCTAGAGGCATGGCACTCATCCACTGATTCTATCAACAAACATATCAACCTGGACCCAATATACCGGCCACTGCAGCAGACAGCAACTGACAACCGGAAGCGGCAGAGACAAGCCACTATAAATGCCGGAGAAAACATCACAGAAGCGCTCCACAGGAGGCTCCCAAGCACTGAGGATGCCACCTAGAAAGGGGACGAAATGTTTGCAACAAAAACTCCCAGCTCGGCGAACAGAACCACAACAACAGTCTGAAAAATAACTGAGGGAGAAACTGTAAATATTTGTACAGATCCCTGTTATGCGTTTGGATTAGCCCGTGATTTTAGACCTTGTGGCACCAAAGGGGATTCCTTACAGCAGCTGGAACACTTATCTGAAACAGGGATGAAGTCTGAGACCTCCTCAATGCCACAGTAAGTTTCAGTTTTGAAATTTAAAGCACACACCAACAGGACATTATGGGAGCACAGGGCCAGCCTTAGTCAACCATGTGGCCGGAAATGCAGCTTCACAGGGGAATCACCCGAGTGCATCAAGAAAACCCAACATACAAACTCTCACAAACAAGGACTTAAAGACCAAGTAAGAACAATCCTCTCAAGAAGAGAAGTGAACATGGATTGAAGCAGCAATTTAGTTATGCTAGGATGGTGTCTGGAGGCAGAGAGACACAGATAAACCAGTTCCACCATAAACTTTAATGCCTTTCTTGGCACAACAGATCCACTCATGGGGTCTTCTGCCCCTCTTACAAATGATGGCTAGATTCCAAAGAGCTGATAGTGAGGACTGCAGATGCTGGAGATCAGAGCTGAAAATGTGTTGCTGGAAATGCGCAGCAGGTCAGGCAGCATCCAAGGAGCAGGAGAATCGACGTTTCGGGCATTAGCCCTTCTTCAGGCTCATTCCTCATTCCTGAAGAAGGCTTCATACCCGAAACATCGATTCTCCTGCTCCTTGGATGCTGCCTGACCTGCTGCGCATTTCCAACAACACATTTTCAGCTCCAAAGAGCTGATGAGAAGGAAGATTCAAGAAGCATGCACAACTTGTGGTAGACCAACGTGTAACAGACCAAAAGAACAATCCAGGACCAACCACAGTAATTCCACAATTAACACCTGCCAGCACTTGTCAGACCTGTCCAACATCTGCAGGTGGATTACATATCTCTCCCAAAATGACAAGGTTATACTAATGACCTCGTCATTGTTGATAAATGTTTGAGATGGGTGGAAGCATCTGCGACTCTGACCCACTGCCAGTTGTACTGCTAAAGTCTAATTAAAGAATACATTCCCTGATCAGGAGTTCCATGTTCTGACTAAGATCAAGGACTCATTTTACAGGTGCAGTTTGCCAGTAAGTGTGCACGCTGCTGAATATTAAGTGGGACTTGTACTACTCTAATCAGCCTCAGCCATTGGGACAGGTGGAACACACAAATCGGACCCTGAAACAACGCCTTGCTAAGTATTGTCAAGAAGGATTGCCTTGGCTTCAAGCTTCACCCTGGACCTATGTGGCATTTTAGTCACTCCAAACAGAACCACAGGCTGAGTCCTTTTGAGATGATAGCTGGGCGACCCATGTTTTTACCGGGCACGATAGACTGCGGATTGCCAACTATTAACTGACTCATTGTTAAAGTATTGGCAGGATCTGAACAATGCTGTCAGTGGCTTGGAGAGATCTCCCTGAGTGCAGACACAATATAGTCCCTGGAATGTGGGTCCATGTCAAGAAAATAAAAAAAGAGCTTTGGGTGCCAAGTGGGAAAGCCCATACCAAGTTCCAATGGCATCAATTGTCAAGGTACTAGGCAAGAAAGCTTAGATTTACAGTTCTGACATTAATTGGACCAAGGCCCCTGATACACTATGAAGGTGTTGTTACCTTTGGGATGCATATTATTATTAGCTTGCTTTGCTTGTGTGATTCTGTTTGGGAAGAATCAAAAGGGGGCAGATGTGGGGATATAAGAAAACTGTGTGATTGAGCCAATCGTATAACAGTTAAAAATACAAGAAAACAGCTTATCTAATTGAATTAATATTGTATAACAGTTAAATTTATCTCTGCTGCTTATAGGATTATGTGACAGTGTTGAACAGCTTATCTAAACACGTACACAAGGTACCACAAAATGAACCTAATCAATGTTGCAAGGGTTCAAGTCAAGTGATTTCCTGATGGAATGTCATGTTGTATTTGGCTTATTGCGTTGCTAAGACTTAAAAATGAAGTATGATTAAGATAAACCTATCAGCATCCTAATGTTTAAAAGTGTAAGGCAAACTTGGAATTGACACAGTTATAAACGTGTTCTCAGGAACCAGAATGTAACTGTCACTGCTTCGTAATAAAAATTCTCAATTTTTGACCTCATGACAACTGGTCATTCTAAGAAGAAAAAGTGAGTATCCAACAGCCCCACCTGATATTATAAACCTTTTATAAGCACACACCCCTCAGCTTCCTATGCTCCTGGAGAAAAGGCCCAACCAAGCACTGCTGCCTCACAGCGCCTGAGACCCGGGTTCAATTCCCGACTCAGGCGACTGACTGTGTGGAGTTTGCACGTTCTCCCCGTGTCTGCGTGGGTTTCCTCCGGGTGCTCCGGTTTCCTCCCACAGTCACAAAGATGTGCGCGTCAGGTGAATTGGCCATGCTAAATTGCCCGTAGTGTTAGATAAGGGGTAAATGTAGGGGTATGGGTGGGTTGCGCTTCGGCGGGTCGGTGTGGACTTGTTGGGCCGAAGGCCCTGTTTCCGCACTGTAAGTAATCTAATCTAATCTAATCTATTCAATCTTTCAACCTCTCCAGTTTTGGTAATATCCTTGCAAATATTTTTGCACCCTTTCCAATATAATGATATCCTTCCAATAGCAGGGCAAACAGAACTATATGCAGTACGCCAAATATGATCTTACCAATATCTTATACAGCTGTAACATGGCCTCCCAGCATCTGTACTCAATGCTCTGCCAAACGCCTTCTTCATCACCTGTCTACCTGTGATGCCACTTTCAAAGAATTATGTACCTGAATCCCTTGGTCTGTCTGTTTGACAACACACCCAAGGGCCCTACCATTAACTGCACTAGTTTTTCTTACCAAAATGCAGTCCCTTGCATATATCTAAATTAAATGCCATCTGCCATTCCTCTGCCAATGATCCAGTTCATCAAAATCCTGTTGTACTCTTAGATAACTTTCTTCACTGTTCACTATGCCACCAATTTTGGTGTCATCCACAAACTTACTAATATGCCTCCTACATTGTCATCCAAATTGCTGATGTAAATGATGAACAACAGTAGACCGAGCATTGATCCCTGTGGCACACCACTGGTCGCAGGCCTCCAGTTTGAACAACAGCCCTTTACCACCACCCTCTGTCTCCCACCATCAAGACACTTGTGCATACAATTGGGTAGTTGTCCCTGGATTCCATCTGAGCTAATTCCATGTGAACCTATTAACCAGTCTATATGCAGAACCTTGTCAAAGACCTTGCTAAACTCCATGTAGACAATGTCTACTGCCCTGCCTTCATCTTTCTTCTTGATCACCTCTTCAAAAAACTCATTCAAGTTTGAGATACAATTCATCATGCCCAAAGCCATGCTGACTATTGCTAATCAGTCCTTGCCTTTCCAAATGCATATGAATCCTGTGTCTGAGAATCCCCTCCAACAACTTACCCATCACTAACAACAGGCTCACAGGTCTGTAGTTCCCTAGCTTTTCCTTGCGGCCTTTGTATAATAATGGCATAACATTAGCCTCTTTCCATGTTTTGTCACTTCACCTGCAATTGTTAATTATGCAACTATCTCTGCTAGGGGCCCTGCAATTTCTTCCCTAGTCTCCCACAATGTCCAGAGATACATTTGATCAGGCACCAGGGATTTATCTACCTTTATGCATTTTAAGACTCCGACTTGTCTTATGTAATATGGACTCTTTTCAAGACATCACCATTTATTTCCCCTAGTTTCCTAGCTTCCATGCCTTTCTCCACAGTAAATACTGACACGAAATATTCACTTAGGATCTCACCCATCTCCTGCGGTTCCACACATAGATGGCCCCATTGATCTTTAAGGGGCCCTATTCTCTCCCTAGCTACTCTTTTGCCCCAATATACTCATAGAATATCTTTGGATTCTCTTTAACCTTATCTGCCAAAGTTTCCTCATGTCCCATTTTCACCTTCCTGATTTCCCTCTTAAGTGTACTTCTACACCTCCTATACTGGTCAAGTTCCTAACCTATTTGACGACTTCTTCATCCAATTATTGCATAGCTTGGAAAGGCAATCCACTTACAAACTCGAATAGTTATGGGGTCATTTCTACTCATTAAACACACCAAATCCTTAGACATTATCATCCTCGCCTTTATGAACACTAAGCATTATTGCTGGCCAGGACTTGGGCCAAGCAGGTATTGTGGCTGTCACTCAGGTCCATGTATGTGTTGCAGTCCACAGAGCGTCCTTCAATGAGCATTTTTTGAGCCAGAACTTGTTTCACAGGATGAAGCACCACTCCACATATTTGTCTTTATACTGAGATTTCATGGAGCTTAAAATTCCACTGATTGTTTCAATTATGTTATGTTTGAGAGCTAAATATATACCAAACATTTTTATGAGATATTCAGCATCAGAATACATTGGGCATATGTCAAGCAACATCTTGCATGTTTCATTAACCAAAATTCCTAACGATGGGAGTAGCCCTGAGGCCCTGAGGAAGAAAGTGTTTCTGAAATCAGTCCAAACATATTTCCCTGCTTCAATGTGCTTTCATTTCCAGAATAATGCACTGAAGGTATTCTTTGCTCTTGGGCACTGGCTTTTTCGGATACACATCGGCTTATATCTGTGTGCCCCAGCTGCATTTTATTTATACTTGAATGGGATGTTGGCATTGCTGGCATGGCCCTAATTTGTTGCCCATTCCTCATTCTCATTGAACTGAATGACTTGCTTGGCTATTTCGGAGTCAACCACATTGCCGTGGACTTAGAGTCACATGAATGCCATAGGGCAGGAGATTTTGTTTCCTTTCTGAAAAAAATGACAATTGTCACATCTGGTACAGTGAGATTCAAAGTCACATAAATAGTATGTTAACCTAGAGTTCTGAATTCCATATCTAGGGGAACTTCTATTATACCACCAACCCTCTCTACCTCTCTACATTAGCATCCTTTACTTTTCTGGTGCCTTCATACCAACTGTTGCAAAGCATTTCCTTTGGATGCAATGTCAGAATAAAGATGTTTCATCAGCATTACAGTTTTGTTCCATGGTAAGATTTTCATCAGCAATTAACTGGTGAACTCATCTATGCAAGTTTCAGCTGTTGCAAGATCTGCTAAGGTTTTATCTCCACATTTTTTTTAATTGCTTTAAACTTTTTAATTTGTTTCACCAACCTGAGGTGCCATGACATGGTTTTGAAGTACAAACTTCATTGTGAAAAATCTTGGCTCTTTTAGTCAAAAGCAGTCCAGTCAATGGCACTTTCCTATTGGTCAAAAGGAAGGAATGAAATTATGAGAGCAGCTAGCTGAAACTATGAAACAGATAATAGATTTTTTTTAGAATGAAAAGAGCAAGTAAAGTGAATGTTGCCCTCTAGAGTGTGAGAATGGGAGTTATATTAGTAATAAGGAACTCACAGGTGAAGTGCACAAATATTTGCTTCTGTCCTCACTGTAAAGGATAAAGAAACCATTCCAGTATTGGCTATGCAGCCTGAAGAAAGCCTGATAATTGAGGAGGTGATCTAAGAGTCAAGGCAGGCCCATTACAATGTATGACGGTGTTGATGGTTGAACATAGAACATGGAACGTTACAGTGAAGTACAGGCCATTCGGCTCTTGATGTTACACTGACCTGTGGAACCAATCTGAAGCCCATCTATTCTAAACTATTCCATTCTCGTCCATATGCCTATCCAATGACCATTTAAATGCCCTCAGTGTTGGCGAGTCTACTACTGTTGCAAGCAGTGCATTCCACACCCATACTACTCTCTGAGTAAAGAAACTACCTCTGACATCTATCCTATATCTAACACCCCTCAATTTAAAGCTATGTCCCCTTGTGCTAGCCATTGCCATCTGAGGAAAAGGGATATCACTGTCTAATATATCTGACCCTCTCATTATCCTATGTGTCCCAATTAAATCACCTCTCAACCTTCTCTCTAACAAAAACAGCCTCAAATCCCTCAGCCTTTCCTCGTAAGACCTTCCCTCCATACCAGGCAACATCCCTTTAAATCTCCTCTGAACCCTTTCCAAAGCTTCCACATCCTTACTAAAATTTGGTGACCAGAACTGTACGCAATACTCTAAATGTAGCTGTACCAGAGTTTTGTACAGCTGCAGCATGACCTCATAGTTCCACAATTCAACCCCTCTATCAATAAAAGTTAACACACCATATGCTTTCTTAACAGCCTGAAGAACAACCCTATCAACCTGGGTGGCAACTTTCAAGGCACCTGGACACCTCTCTGCTCATCTACACCACCAAAATATCTTACCATTAGCCCAATATTCTTTATTCCTATTGCTCCTTCCAAAGTGAATCACCTCACATTTTTCTGCATTATACTCCATTTGCCACTTCTCAGCCCAGCTCTGCAGCTTATCTATGTCTCTCTGTAACCTACAACATTCTTCGTCACTATCCACAATTCTACCGACCTTCTTCCTATTCACTAATTTACTAACCCATCCTTCTATGCCCTCATCCAAGGAATATCCTTAATTTAATACAAGCGCAAGGCTCTATTTCAGCTTACAACAAGCCCCAAAACTGTCCAGGATACCCATTAAGAAATGTGCCAAGGAGGAAGAAAAAGTGGGATTCAGTGACTTGAAGTGTTGGCATTATGGTGCAGGAAAACATTCCAAACTACAGGATTTTCCAGTAGGAGGATGTTCAATGCCTTTTTTGGCAGCTGAATGCAAGATCATCTCTTAAAAGGAAATCATAACTACATGAAATAACTCCAGTACAAAGGAAAATCCAGCAAATTGAATAAGAGAAAGACATGGAGGTTAAACATTGTTTTGGTCAAAGTGATATTGCAGATCATGGCCTGGACCTGGGGTATGGATCAGAAGCCAGGAATTTGAATACGAATTGATTTTGCTTAATTCTGGTTTAATTGTTACTGTACTGAGCAATTACAGTTCTGAACAAGGGTCACTGAACCTGATTTCTCTCCATTGATGCTACCAGATCCACTGAGCTTTTCCAGCAATTTCTGTTTTTATTGTTGTTAATTATTACTGTCCTGCCTGATACTGTGGCATGTCTTTACACTGTATAAACATCTCAGATCAGAGTCTGAAAAGGTTAATGCAAAGGAATACATTAAGCACCACCCGCTATGATGATATGATGGGGGTGGGGGTGACAAGCTGAAAGACAACCACCTGAGTCTCCTTCATAGACGTAGTAACAACTTCTATAATGTTTTTGTAACCACATAGACGCTATCACACAATAAACTACAATTTGTTTTAGACAAATCACCTTCTCATTCAACTCCCAAGTGGATTTTGTGTGCCACATTAGACCAATCAGTCCCTGTAGATCCTGACCAGAAAAGAGGATAATGGCAGCAAATATGCTGCAGTGGGTGAGTTAGGAGCTGGAAGATGGATCTCTCCAGGGCAGTTAGAGATTACATCAGGTGCTGCGATATGTAGAACCAATCCCAAATTGGCATTCAACTAGAGAGAGAAAGCAATGGAAGCTTGGGGAGTAAATTAAAAATTCTTGGTAGACAAGGCAAAATCTAAATGATGTTGTGATTTACAGGCTGGTGAAGTGAGAAATGTGTGGAGTACTTACAGTTCAGGTACAGTGTCACCGTCATGGTGAGCAAGCACCACAAAGCATGGTTATGCTCAGGGAAATCAAGGGCAAGAAAAGTCATTTAAAATGAGATCATAGCTTGAAGTGATAATTGAGAAGCCTCAGCAGACAGGATCTAATGTAAAGATTATTGAAGTCATTGAAAAGTCCATTACATAAATCTACAATAAAAGTGAAAGCATTTATTAACCCATAAACAGTGGGACTTAAGCTGGAAGATTAAAAGAAAGCAATTGGGTTGTTGATAACAATACAGATATTTAAACATTGGTTCATACTATTCACAGAGAAAATCACTTTTGATCAGACTAGTGTTGAATCTGTGATGTTTGCAGATGTCCCCTTCTTTCAATACTAATTTCAGTCTAACGTAAGGGGTGCTTTCATTGTAACAGCAATGGAACTGTCTGTGAATACAATCCAATATTCATAAGGAGCTCCTTTAACTTTGCTGGTGGAAAGGAACTTACGCATTGTCTTGTTGTCTTCCCTAACTGTGTCTAAGAGTACTTTAACCACCCCTTTCCCCTCTGACCTGATTTATTTTATGCCTTGGCTTTATCTCACTACACAGAGACAGAACACTGGGGGAAGCAATCTCAACTAACTTCCCAATGTTACCTGACTTGTCTTTCGAGATAGCAGACTTAAATACTGTCTGTTCACAGATTTGATATTTTTTGATTTTAGCTAAATCAAGAGAAAAGTCTGTTTCATGATCTATCGCAAAATCAACTTCCAGTTTTTTTCCAGTCACAGCATTGGCTCAAAACATAGTCTTTTTCTTTTCTTACACGTTGCATTGTGTGGGACATTGCATTGGACAGTCATTTTTACCCTGTAACCTTTTATTTTACCAATTTCACAGCTTTCTATTTTCCTTATTGAGTTGTAAAGTACTTAAGTGGTCACTGTGGGTAACTTATTCCAGGCTGTTTCAAACTCAGTTGTTCCTTCTATAAAATCTATGAAAGCCTAACAAGGACACACATGTAATTGCCATCACGTTTCTATAATTCCCACTACAACTCCTGCTACCAATGATCCTCACATTTTCCATTCAAGTATTTATCAGTCACATTTTAAAATATCCCAAAGACTGCTGCTTCCCAAATTCAAAATCAATTAAACCTGGATTCCTGTGGGATCATCCCAATTCTCATCTGCTGGGGCAACTGCCCCTATCGGCCCTTCACATTTCAGCAACAGTTTTACTGGCAAGTGGTCTGGCCTGATTCTTGAATAGGCTTACTGCACTAACTACTTGATAAAGTAACTATAGTTATTTCTTCAAAGGGTCAACACAAAGATTCAATACAGCTATCCTGCCAACTATACCAGTTATTGTGGTTAATTCATAGAGTGTGGAAGAGTGTGGGAAACAGGCAATTTGGCGCACCTGGCCCACAATGACCCTCCTAAGAGCATCCCACCCAGATCCATCACCTTACCCAATATTTCCCATGGCTAACCCACCTAGCCTGCACATCCTTGAACACTGAACAATTTAGCATGGCCAATTTACCTAATCTACTCATCTTTTGACTATGGGAGGAAACTGGAGCATCTGGAGGAAATCCACGCAGACACGGGAAGAATGTGCAAACTCCACACAGATAGTCGCCCAAAGGTGGAATCAATCCCGGATCCCTGGTGCTGTAAGGCAGCAGTGCTCACCATTGAGCCATCGCACTGCCCTTACATATTCCCCTTACACAGACCACAGGAGAGTTCTGATTAACTTTGTGTTTACTTAAACTACTCAGTCTTAACAGGCAAAACAGAATTCTGTCTAATACTCTGTCCCAGCTTTGTCCCATGTCTGTCTGATCTTTATCCCATGTATGTCTGATATAGACAGGAAACCTTTACCATATGCATTGTTTACATTTCATTCTTGAACAATAAAGAAAAATATTCCATTCTAGGTCTTTCTCTTGTTCTGGCTACAGTAATGTATTTATATTTTAGTCTGCTCTCAAGGCTAACAAAGACTTCAAGATGTAGAAGGTTAGATTCAGCCCACTAAGTCCCTTCAACCCTCAGAAGAGTAACCCACTTAGACCCATCCCCCTACTCACTATAGCAAAGACCTATACGTCTTTGGACTGTGGGAGGAAACCGGAACACCTGGAGGAAACCCAAGCAGACACAGAGAGAACGTGCAAACTCCACGCAGACAATTACCCAAGGCTGGATTTGAACCCAGGTCCCTGGCGCTGCAATGCAGCAGTGCTAACCACTGAACCATAGTGCCGCCCCTCTCCAGATTCCTCTCCAGTCATTTCTGTTACTCAAAACATTCAAGAATCATGCCAGCTAAAATGTGTCATACTGTAGGAGCTAAAAAGTACTGCCTTACTCCTGTCATAACCACTTTTAACAAAATTGTGTTTATTCCTACTACAATTTGTATCATTCTCAGAAAACCATTGGTCTAAATCAAAATGACTTTCTTTCAATATATGATTTCAGCTATTTTATTTCTAGACTTGAATATTCTCATGTTTTCATACCAATACCTTGACCCCTATATCTGGAAGTTTGCTTAACTCAAGGTGTTGTTCTTCAATCATTGCCATGGTCACTGACCTACATTGGCATCCAAATATGGCATTGCCTCAGTTATAAAAGAATGATTCTATATATAAATTTCTCCGTGTTTCTTTCCATCCTATTCCCCTTAAACTCCTCAGCTATAACCTGCTGCAATCTCTTTTCAATTACGGCCTTTTGCACGTCCTTAATTTTTTAATCATCTAACATGCCTGAAGTAGCTTGGGCCCTCAGTGGGAAACAACTTTGTCCAACTTGTACCTTGTGCTGGATTCCCCCACCTGAGGAAACTGTTTAGCTACCTAACAAAATCATTTGACCATTTCAAGCATGTCAATTCAAACTGCCTTTTAACAATCACAGAATTACAAGGCAATTTTGTGCAAGTCATCATAACATAAATCTTGTATCATTCTGTTGTTTTGGCACTATACCCTCTTTAATAAATCCTTCATCATGTGGGATACTCAGAATTGAAAGTAGTTAAACTATGATGATCTGACCAGGAGTCTCTCTGATTGAAGCATGTCTTTCTGTCCATTGCACTTCACTATTCCTCTTGGAATACAAGTGCCCCCATTTCTCTCCAGTGAGAAAGTCTTTGTGTGCAGCATTCAGGTTAAACGATCTTCCTGCTCCCTCACTCTGCATTGCCATTGGGAAAGTTCTGGAAAGCACAATGAAAGACAACATTGAGTTCCGTCTGCTGGTCTAAACTCTGGCCCAGGTAACAGGAACTTGTTACACTTGAGGAAAAAAGTAACAAATAGCTTGCATTCATGTAGCATCTTTCACAGCCTCCAACATTCTGGAAGAGTTTTACAGCCTTTGATAAACCAGTGAAAAACTGTTGCAATGTGGGAATCAGTAATGTTAAATATCATAAACAGAATTAAAAAGTCGCAAAATATTTCTTCATTTGAAAAGTATCAGATCAATCTCAGTGTTCATTTGTCAATTTAATGTGAATAATTAGATTGTTTTAAAGTATATTTGTGTGCAAGACGTTGGAGTCAAGTACAACTAATAATTACCAGTTTGGGCAGGCTTCAAAACCAAGATAGAGTCACAACAGCCGTTGGATTGGATTCCAGTAACTTAACAATGTGAGCTGATTGTTCGGGGAGATTATTTTTAGTGGAGTGGGCTTTATTTGTACTTTTGTTAAGCCTGCCTTCACTGCTCCTCTGAGGTTTAATTAGTGTTAGCAAGCTGAGTATTTTCTCTGATACCATTGGCAAGCTAATCATCTTCAAATGGCTCCAGTTACAGCCCCAGGAATGGGTAACCTCTGATGTACAGCTGCAGTTGTCTCTATTGTTTCATGTTTATTTAAAACCCTCACTTAAAACAATATCGACATGGCTGCCCACACCTGTCTGAAACTCACCAATGTCTCAGCACAATGCACAGCCCATGGGAGCCTGTCCAATTAACATTCAGCAGTGGATCACTGCCATTACGGCTGGGATTTGAAATATTGTTTCAAGAATAATTCTTGTGGCTCTGATGATTAGCACGCAGCTGTCAAACAGACAATCCTTTTTGGGTCAGGTCTTACAAACTAAAACTTAGTGTTCAACTGTGTCAGAGGATTCAGCTCATTACATTCCTCACTGTATTCGGTGATATGTATTGGAAACCAATCCACACAACTTAGTCTATCTCAGCTTAAATTATCATTTAAAGTCTTTTTACCATCCCTCAGTCCAATTGCACCATCTATAATTGTTCCTGAAAGTATCCTGCTTGTGTCTCCAATCCAAGTCCAATTTAATGTGACCCCGGTAATTGCTGATCCAACACTGGCTTCCGGTCTGACCAGACCACCATTTTAAAATTCACACGACTGATCAGGGGCAATTTCAGCCCTTAGATTTTTGGGTGCAAGAGGCAAAATGTCCCAAGAGGTAGTGGGATCAGAAGGTAGGATTTACTTCCTTTTTTTTCTTTTTCTGCCACCCGATTATTCCAAGGTCAGGATGTTGGGACTCAAGTCTTGATACAGCTTGATGGACAAGTCATCCCCATTCTGAATGATTGGAAGCAAGCTTTTCATGTTCATCAGCTCAATGCTACTGTTTGAAGGAGAGCTTCAGAGTGCCTTTGTTGAATTTCCATTGTCTTCTGTTGAAGCATTGGCCATTTAAGAGTTTAAAAATCAGGAGAAAACATAGAAATTGCTGGAGAGGGTCAGCAGGTCTGGCAGCATCTGCAGATGGAGGAACAGAGTTAAAGTTTCAAATCTGGTGTGACTCTCCTTTAGAACAGGATGAACAGCTGGCTGAGGAGGTTTTTTTTGGATATCTGGATACAGTTTCAACTCTATACAATCTGATTCTGCAGAGGCTTTGCCTAAATACTTGTCAAACAGGATTTAGGAAAGACATTAACATTTGATTGTCAGCCTTCCTTTTCAATCTGGAGAATGCGGTGGGAGCATTACTGATGGAAAGGGGGTTGTTCAGCTCAGTTGGCTAGACAGTTGGTTTACAAAACAGTGTGATGGCATCAGCTTGGGTTCAATTCCCATAATGGGCTGAGATTACCATGAAGTAACCTCCTTCTCAATACCTCCCCTTGACTGATGTATGGTGGCCCTCAGGTTAAATTACCAGCAATCTTCTCTCTCTAATGTGAGAACAACACAATGAACTGGTAAAACTATAGTGACTTGGCCTCTGGCTAATGGAATTTCTCTAATGTGTTACTGATATGTGAGCAAATGCGAGGTCTTGCACTTGTGAGCAAATGCGAGGTCTTGCACTTTGGAAAAAAGAATACAAGCATGGACTACTTTCTAAACGGTGAGAGAATTCATAAAGCCAAAGTACAAAGGGATCTGGGAGTGCTAGTCGAGGATTCTCTAAAGGTAAACATGCAGGTTGAGTCCGTGATTATGAAAGTGAATGCAATGTTGTCGTTTATCTCAAGAGGGTTGGAATATAAAAGCACTGTTGTGCTACTGAGACTTTATAAAACTCTGGTTAGGCCCCATTTGGAGTATGTGTCTAGTTTTGGTCCCCACACCTCAGGAAGGACATACTGGCACTGGAGCGTGTCCAGCAGAGATTCTCATGGATGATCCCTGGAATGGTGGGTCTAACGTATGAGGAACGGCTGAGGATCCTGGGATTTTATTCATTGGAGTTTAGAAGATTAAGGGGAGATCTAATAGAAACTTACAAAATAATACATGGCTGGAAAGGGTGGACGCTAGGAAATTGTTTCCGTTAGGTGAGGAGACTGGGACCCGTGGACACAGCCTTAGAATTAGAGGGGGTAAATTAAGAACAGAAATGCGGAGACAATTTTTCAGCCAGAGAGTGGTGGGCCTGTGGAATTCAATGCCGCAGAGTGCAGTAGAGGCTGGGACGCTAAATGTCTTCAAGGCAGAGATTGATAAATTCTTGATGTCATAAGGAATTAAGGGCTACGGGGAGAATGCAAGTGGAGTTGAAATGCCCATCAGCTATGATTGAATAGCGGAGTGGACTTGAGGGCCAAATGGCCTTACTTCCACTCCTATGTCTTATGGTCTTATGATATGCAGTCTGATCTCACTGCAGTATACAAAGTATAGTGGCATCATCTGCACTGTATGGTAGGACTTGTGAAGGTCTCTGTTGTCAAACACTCAGTGCTGTGGATAGAAGGCTTAGCTGATGAAAACTCATCTGGTGTTGGATCTCGTCATCAATGATTATCTTTGAAGAGAGTTGACTGCTGTGATGCCTCTGATGGGAGGAGTGTGTGGGAATCCAGCCTGATTTCTTCACAGATCACAGCAATATTGTAAATGGTTTATTCAATCATCAGAATGGTTAATTTGTCTCTCTTCATTGCTGGGGTGGTCTAGTACAAAACAAACTTGCATCACCTTTCTTCAATAGATTCAAAACTGACTTGTTTATTAAAAGTATGTGTATTCTTTAAACAAGTGGCAAAACCTGATCCTGATTTTCACTCATGATATGAGAGTGAGAGGCACTTTCTTTCTGCCAGATATCTTACTACTGCCCAACTCTGAAACCTTTTACAAAACAGAAACTAAAAAGTGCAGTCTATAGTTAGGCAATCTTCAGCAAGTGCCTCTTCCAAGACTCTCTGTTTATCTAACAATTAATGCTATAAATGCACTTATCTCTCTTCTAAAAACTTTGCTAGACACTGATTTTCAAAGTTACTCTTCCTGTAAACAATGGATAATCCTCAATTCCCTTTCATCATTTAACTTTTAAGTTCTGAGAAATCACATAACAAAAACTTTGCAACTCAGGAATTGTGCATTTTCCAATTCTCATAATCCCCAATTAATGCAAGTGCTCAACATACTCCAGGGGCCTAAAACCATTTGTAGGAGATGGAGTTTGGGTTGATTTGAGTTGTGCTTTGCCAACTTTCAAGGATAAGGTGAGCCTTTTGTATGTAGAATTGAAGAGATCAACATTTGCAGATCTGGTGCATTGTGAGCAATAACACTGCATCATCTAAATCAAGAGTTTCTGATACAAACACAAAGATGCCACAGAAACTCAGCATTCGTGGAGAAAAAAACAGTGGTGATGTTTCAAGTTCAATGTGATTCTTCAGAAGAACTCTGGTACTGTATTTGGCATTTGATTAGATTTATCACATTCCTGAGGTCAGGGAGAGGCTTTTTGCTTTCTCTAAATATTGAGGTTTAATGTATAGATACATTACATAACAGATATCAAACAGCTTAAAAAGATCCTGGACCTGATAGGATGTATCCTCGAATACTAAAGAGTGTACTTACAGAGATAATGGATTCCCAGGAAATAATCTTTCAGGAATCCTTATATTCTGGACAAGTTCCAGAGGATTGAGAAACTACAATGTACCACCTTAATTTAGAAAAAGATGTATGCAAACAAAAGGTAACTATAGGCCAATTAGCTTACCATGTCATTGAAAAGTGTTTGAGTCTATTATAAAGGATGTAATAGGATGTAATAACAGAGCATTTTGCAATGCATAACATACATCATGAAGGGGAAATATTGCCTGATAAATTTGCTAGAATTCTTTGATGACATAATGAGCAGGATAGACAAAGAGGAAGCAGAGGTGATCTGTCACAGGGAAAATGTTAGAATCTATTATTAAATACATTATAACAGGTCATTGGATACTTTCACGTTAATCAGGCAATACCAATATAATTTTCGCAAAGAGAAATCGTACTTAGCTAATTTATTGGACTTCTTTAAAGAAGTAACTTGGCCTACAACTAAAGAGGAACCAGTGAATGCATTGTATTTAGATTTCAGAAGGCATCAAAAGTTATTGCATAAATCTTAAGTTATTGCGCATGGTTTAGGGGGTAACATGCTCACATGGATACAGGACTGGCTGGCTAGCAACAAAAGTTAAGTAGCTGGATCCTTTTCAGCTGTACTGTAATAGGGATCCATGCTGGGGCCACAACCCTTTACAATTAAATGAATGCATTGGATAAATGGATTAAAGGTATGTTAACTAAATTTACTGATGATACAAAAGTAGGTAGGAAAGTGAGTTGTGAAGAGGACGTAAGGAGCTTACAAAGGGATATAGATGGGTTCGCAGAGTGTAGGGTCAAGAGTGTGGTGCTGGAAAAGCACAACAGGCCAGACAGCATCCGAGAAGCAGGAGAATCAACTCTTCGGACAGAAGCCCTTCATGAGGAATGAGTGAGTGGACAAAGATCTGGAAAATGGAGTATAATATGCAAAAGTGTGAAATTGTTCATTTTGTCAGACAGATTGAAAAAGAAGCATTTTATCTAAATGATGAGAGGTTGCAGAGCTCCAAGATTCAGAAAGATCTGGATATCCTAGTGTATGAATCACAGAAGATTAGTGTGCTGATATAGAAAGTAATCAAGAAAGCTAATAGAATATTATGTTTTATTGCAAGGAGAATTGAAGACAAGAGTAGGGAGGTTATGCTTCAGTTATACTGGGTATTAGTAAGACCACTTGTGGAGTACTGTATACAGTGATGGTTACTATACTTATGGAAGGATGTTAGTTCTTTGAAAGCAGTACAGAGAAAGTTTACTAGAGTAGTACCCGGAAGGGGATTGCCTTATGAGGAAATGACAGAATAGACAAGTTAAACGTATAAACTCTCGAGTTTAGAAGAGTAGAGGTGACTTAATCAAAGTATATAAGATCCTGAGGGGCCTTGTCTGTGTGGATGTTGAAAGAATATTTTCTCTTGGCGGAGAGTTTAGAATCATGGGTCATAGGTTAAAAACAAGGGACACACACTTAAAACAAATTTGGAAATATGTTTTCTCTCAGAAGGTTGTGAGGTTTTTTTTGGAATTGCCTTTCTCAAAAGGCAGTGAATGCAGTATCTTTAAATATTTTTAAGGTAGAGGCAGATAGATTCTCGATGACCAAGGAGATGAAAGATTATTGAGGATATACAGGAATGTAGAGTTGAAAATAAACCAAATCAGCCATGATCTTATTGAATGGCAGAACAGACTCAAAGGGCTGAGTGGTCTAATCCTGTGGTGTGTTTGTATGTCCATAGCATATTGTAGTTGGATTTTCAAAAATCATTTGATAAGGTATCACACATTAGGCAATTTAATAAAGTAAGACCCCATTTTGTTGGTAGAAGTATATCATCATAGATAATTGGCTAACAAATAGACAGAGAGTTAAGATAAAGGAACATTTTTTAAGATGTCAAACTACAGGATTCATCCTGAGGCCAGAATTATTTACCATGTATGTTAAAGACTTGCATGGGGAAATGAAATGTAATAAAGCCAGGTTTGCAGATGACACAAAAGGAGGTGAAAAGTCAAGTAGTGAAGAGTATCCACAGAGATACAGACAGATTAGATAAATGGACAGAAATTTGGCAGGTGGACTATAATGTGGGAAATGTGAGGTTATGCACTTTGGCAAAAAGACTAGAAGAGCTTAATGTTATGTAAATAGCGAAAGATTGCAGGAAGTTACAGAACAGAGGGAATCGAGACTCCTCACCCATCAATCACAAAAATCTAGTCTCCAAGTTCAGTGGGTAATGGAATGAAGGCCTGTATTTCAAAGGGATTGGAAAATAAAAGTAGGAAGGATTTGTTAAAATTATACAGGGCACTGGTCAGACCATAATGTAAATAGGGTTAGGGTTAGGATTATGGTTTGTGTGAGGATTACAGTTACGATTAGAATTAGTATTTGTCAAGAAAGACATCATTGCCAAAGAGGGAGTGAAACTCAGAGTCACCCAACTTGCCCTGGGATAGTGTAACTGTCCTTTGATGAGTTAGGGTGAGGGTGAGGGTGAGGGCGAGGGTTTGTCTTGCGTTAGGGTTTGGGTTATGAATAAGTTTAGGTTTAGTGTTAAGGTTAGGGTTGTGGTTGGCATTATGGTGAGGACTAGGAATAGGTCTAGGGTTAGGTTTAGTGGTTGGTTTAGGGGCAAGGTTTGATGTAGGGTTAGGGCGAATTGTGGTTTAGGACTAGGGATAGGATTAGGGTTAGTGCAAGAGTTAGGGTTTGAACTAGGGTTACAATTAGTGTTAGGGTTTGCATCAGGGTTAAGGTTAGGGTTAGGTTTCAGGGTAGAGTTAGGGTTCAGGTGCAATGAGAACAATCTCTCTTTCAACCTTGGCAAAACTAAAGAAATGGTTATTGAATTCAGAGAGAAATGAGGAGAAAACACCCCATCTGCATCAAGAGAACTGATGTTGACAGGGTGGAGAGCACCAAGTTGCTCAGAGTGATGATAATGGACAATCTGCCCTGAACCTCCCATGGAGATGTGACGGCCAAGAAGGTACAACAATGCCTGTTCTTCCTCAGACAACTCGGGAAATCTGGCATGTCCACAAGGTCCCTCACTAACCTCTACAGAAGCATCATATTGTCTGAGTGCATAATAGTTTGGAATGACAAATGTGATAGAATTAGTGTTAGTGTGTGTATGTTCTGGTTCATGTTAATGTTAAGTTTGGGGCTAATCTTAGGTTTAGGTTTAGGATGTGTGTTAGGGCTAGTGTAAGGGCGAGGGTTAGTAATTAATGGTGCGAGGTTTAGGGCTAGTTTCAGGGTTAGGGTTAGCATTAGGACTCAGGTTAGGGTTAGGGTTAGGGTTATGGTTAAAGTTAGCATTAGGACTCAGACTAGGGTTAGGACTTGGTTTAGTTTTACTGGTAGGGATAGGCTTCGGGCTCAGGCTGGGGCTAGGGTTAGATTTAGGCACAGGGTTAGCGTTAAGGTTAGTGTTAGTGAGTGTTGGGTCAGGCTGTGGATTACAGTTTAGGGCTAGGTTTAAGGCTAGTGTTTGGATAGAGTAAGGGTTACAGGCATCAGGGCTAAGTATAGGGTTAGGTCTAAGGTTAAATTTAGGGTACAGGCTAGGGCTAGTGATAGGGTACAGGTCAAGGTTAAGGTTTGGTCTGAGGCTTGGGGAAGGGATAGAGCTAGAGCTATGGTTACAGTTATGATTAGATTAGATTACCTACAGTATGGAAACATGCCCTTCAGCCCAACAAGTCGACGCCAACCCTCTGAAGAGTAACCCACCCACCTATATTTACCACTGACTAATGCACTTAACACTATGGGCAATTTAGCATGGCCAATTCACCTGACCTGCACATAATTGGATTGTGGGAGGAAACCCACATAAACACAGGGAGAATGTGCAAACTCCACATAGACAGTTGCCCAAGGCGGGAATCGAACCTGGGTCCCTGGTGCAATGAAGCAGCAGTGCTAACCAGTGAGTCACCATGCCGCCCTATATGGTTATGGTTAGGTTTATGGTTAGGGCTAGGGCTGGGGTTACCTCTAGGTTCAGTATTAGCATGAGGGTTAGTGTTTGAGTTAGGGTTAGGATTTGGGTTAGGGCTAGGGTAACAGCTAAGATTAGGATTAGGTATAAGGTTAAATTTAGGGATAGGGCTAGGGTGAGGGTTGAGGTGAGAGTTAGGGTTTGGTCTAGGGCCAGGTAAGGGTTAGGGTTCGGGTAAGGGTTACAATTATGGTTATGTTTACGGTTAGGACTAGGATTATGGTCATGGATAGGGTTAGGTTTTGGTCTAGATCTGGGGTAAGGGTTAGGGTTAGGGCTATGGCTAAGGCTAAGGTTAGAGTTATGCTTAGGTCTAAGTATTGATTGAGGTTTAGGGATAGGGTTAGGTTTAGAGTTGGCTTAGGCTGATGTTAGTGTTAGGTTTAGGGTTAGGGTTAGCATTGGATCGGGTTCAGATCAGGGCTATGTTTAGGATTAGGATTAGGGTTAGCATTAGGATTAGGGCTAGGGCTGGGTCTAAGTTTAGACTTTGGATTAGGACTAGGGCTACAGTTAGGTTTTGGGTTACGGCTGGAGTTAGGGTTAGGGTTAGATTTAGGGTTTGGTTTCAGGCTAGGATAAGGTTTAGGGTTGAAGTTACAGTTAGGGAAAGGGTCAAGGTTTTGTGTGGGGCTCGGGTGAGGCTTATGTTCAGCTTTAGGGTTAGGTTTAGGGTCAGGATTAAGCACAAGGTTAGCGTTAAGGTTAGGTTAGGGTTAGGGCTAAGGTTACACTTCAGTTTAGGGATCATTCTAGGGTTAAGGTTAGTTGCTTGGGTCTGGGCTAGGTTTAGAACTATGTTTAGGATTAGCTTGAGTATTAGGTTTAGGATTAGTGTTGAGGTTAGGTTAGTGTTAGGTTTCAGGCTAGGGTTAGCACTATGGTTGGGTTAGGGTTAAGGTTGCTGTTAAGTTCAATTTGGATGTTTGAGTTACATTTAGGGATTGTGTTAAGCTCGGAGCTAACGTTAGCTTTAGCCGTGGGTTTGTTTTAGGGTTAAGGCAAGGATTAGGATTAGGGTTTGCACTAGGATTAGGATTTGGGTTAATGTTATGGCTAGGGTTAGTGTTTTGGTTAGGGTTAGGGCTAGAATTAATCTTAGGGTTACATTTAGGATTAGTGTTAGGGTTAGGGTTTAGTCTAGGATTACATTTATGGAGAGGGTTAGGGCTTAGTCTTGAGCTAAGGTAAGGGTTAGTGTTAGGGCTATGGTCAGGGCTGAGGTTAGGGTTAGGCTTAGCTCTTAGTATTGACTTTGGTTTAGGATGGGGGCTAGAGTTAGATTCATGTTTAGATTTAGTGATTGGTTGAAAACCAGCGTTACTGTTTGGTCTGGGATTAGGGTAAGGGTTAGGATTAGCCTTAGACTGAGGTTAGTGTTAGGTTTAGAATTAGAGCTTGTGTTCATTAAGGTTAGGGTCAAGGTTAGGGTTAGGGTTAGCATTAGGTTTACATCTGGGGTTTAGAGCTTACCTTAAGGCTACGGTTAAATCTAAGTTTAGATTTAGGATTAGGGCTAGGATTAAGTTCAGGGTTAAGGTTAGATTGAGAGTTTGGGTTAAGGTTTGATCTAGGCTGAAATAATTGTTAGGGTTGGAGTTACGATTAGAGATAGGGTTAGGGTTTTGACTCGGCCTATAGTAGGGTTATGTTTAGAGTTGGGCTTAGGGCTAAGGTTAGGGTTACAGTTAGATTTAAGGTTAGATTTAGGATTAGGGCTTGGTCTCGGTTTAGGGTTAGGGTTGGGGTTCGGTGCAGTGTTAGGGTTAAAGTTAGGCTAGGGTTGGGTTAGGGCTAGGGCTAAGGTTATACTTGGGTTAGGGCTAGAGCTAGGGTTAGGTTTAGGGTTAGGTTTATGGTTAGTGTTAGGATTATGTTTCAGGCTAGGTAAGTGTTAGGGTTTGTGTTATGGTTAGGGTTAAGATTAGTGTTAAGCTCACGGCTAGTGTTAGTTTTAGGCTTAGAGTTAGGGAAACGTTTATAGCTAGGTTTAAGGACAGGGCTCAGATCAGCATTAGGTTTAGGTTTAGCGGTAAGGGTATGGTTAGGGTTAGAGATAGGTTAGAAACAGTTTTAGGGCTAGGATTAAGATTAGGGTTTGACTTAGAGTTGGTCATGTTAGTGCTCGGGCTAGCTTTAAGGATAGGGTTTAGTTTACAATTAGGGTAAGTTTTAGGGTTAGAGTTAATGTTAGGGTTACATTAGGGTTCAGGTTAGGTTTTGGGCTAATTAGGGTTAAGTTTAGGATTACAGCTAGGTTTCAGATTTGAGTTAGGGAAGGCATTAGGATTAGCGTTAAGATTAAAGTTAAGTTTTGAGATATGGGTTACTGTATCTGTAAGTAAGTATTGTAAGTAACAAAACTTACAATATCTTGAGTTATGGGTAAGGTTAGAGTTAAGGTTAGGTTTCATGATAGATTTAGAGTTAGTGCTCAGTTTAAGTGTAGGGGTAAAGTTTAAGGCTAGGCCTAGGATTTGGCTTAGGACTAAGTTTATGGTTAGAGCAAGATTTAGGGTTAGGGTTAGGTTTAGAGTTAGGGTTAGGGTTAGGTTTATAGTTAGCATTAGGGTTATGTTTACAGTTAGGGTTAAGCTTGAGGTTAGGGTTAAGTTTAGGGTTAGGGTTAGGTTTAGGGTTAGGGTTAGGGTTGGGATAAATCTTAGGTAAGGTTGAAGGTTAGGGTTATTATTGATGTTAGATTTAGAGCTAAAGGTTAAGGTTAGGGCTCAGGTTAGGGTTAAGTCTAAGGATAGTGTTACGTTGAAGATAAGGTTAGTGATTGGGTTAGAATTAAAGTTAAGGTCAGGAATAAGCTTAGGGATTGGGTAGGTAGTGGGGCGGGTTAAAGTTAGCGTTAGAGTTAGGGTTAGTATTATTGTTAGGGTTTCTCAGGAAATCCTAACAATAATACTTCGCAATATTATTGTGAAGGACGAAGTGAAACTAATGGTCGCCCAACTTGGTCCCAGGACAGGGATAGGTTTAAAGTTGGAGTTAGGAGGAGAATTGTTGTTCATCTTCAGATTACAGTTACATTTAGGGTTAGAGTTTCCCAGGAAAGACATTATTGCCAAGGGTTAAACTAAGGGCTAACCAGCTTGAACTCAGAATAGCATGTATATCCTATGAAGAAGTTGGGATTAGTGTTAGGTTTAAGGTTATGGTTAGGGTTAGAATTTCTCAGGAAACATTTTATTTGCAATAGAGCGTGTGAAACTAAATGTCAACTAATTCGCCCCAGGATAATGTAATTGTCCTATGAAGTGAAAGGGTTAGGGTTGGTTTATGGTTGGGTTAGGGTTATGATTAGTGTTTAGGTTAGGGTTAGGTTCAATAGAGATGGGGTTAATTTTAGGGCTACAGTTAAGGTTTCTTAAGACTTTATTGGCAGAGAAGCTGTGAGAATAAGAGTCACCCAAATTGGTCAAAAGATAATGTAATGATTAATGTAAATGTCTTATGTAAAGATAGGTTAGGGTTAGGGTTAGGGTCAGGTCACATTTAGGCCTTGGGTCAGTTTTAAGGTTGGGGTTAAAGGTTATGTTTAGAGTTAAGACTAGGAATAGCTTTTCACTGGAAAGACATTTTATCAATAGAGTTACAGGTCACGTTATGGTTAGGACTAAGCTTGGGGTTAGGATTAGGTTTAACATTCGGATTGGGGTATGTGTTAGGACTAGGTTTGGGGATAATGTTTGGAGTAAGGTGAGAGGTAAGGTACGGGTTAGCGTAAGGATTAGGGTAAGGCTGAGTTAGGATAGTTAGGGTTTCTCAGGAAACACACTATTACAAAAGAGGTTTAGGTTATGGCTCGTGTTAGCGTTATGACTAGAATAGGTTAGGGTGCTTGGCTTATGTTAAGTTAGGGTTCAGAGTTGATAAGCGTGGCGAAGGAAAAGGTACAGCAGGTCAGGCAGTATCCGACAAGCAAGAGGGTTGATGTTTCAGGCAGGACAATTCGAGTTATGGTTTGGATTGGGATTATGGCTTTTTAGGAAAGACATTATCATAATGCAGGGACTGAATCTAAGGGTCAGCTAATTTAGCCCCAGGTTACTGTGAGTGTCCTATGGAGTGAAGGGGTTAGGATAATGTTAGAGTTATGGTTAAAGGAAGGAAAGGGTTAGAGTTCGGTTTAGGTTTAATGTTACGCAGGAAAGATATTATTGCCATGTAGGGGGAGAAATTAAATGTCACCCAACTTGGGCCGTAAATACTGTGACCATCCTACAAAAAGACAGGTTTAGGATTCGGGTTAAGGATAGGGTTATGGTTAGCATTAGTCTAACAGTGAGGATTATGTTTCAAGTTCATGTTAGGGTTATAGTTGGAATTACAGTTAGGGTTAGGGTTCAGGCTAAGGCTAGTTTTTCTTTGGAGAGACATTATTTATTTAGAGGGAATGAATCTAAGAGTCACCTAACTTGGCCTGAGGATAGTGTGACTGTTCTATGAAGGATTAGAGTCAGTGATGGGTACATTGTTAAGGTTGGGGTTGGGATTAATTTTAGTTTTACAGTTAAGGCTAACTGAGGGTTAGGGTCAGCATGAAGATTATGGTTATGGTGGCATTAGAGTTAGGGTTGGGATTCAGTTTAGAGTTAGTTTTAATATTAGGGTTAATTTTAGGATTGGATTAGGGATAAGGTTAGTGATAGGGTTAGGATTAAGATTAGGGTTAGGGTAGTGTCAGTGGTAGCATTGTTTTTTTGTTTATTCTTTTGTGGGATGTGGGTGTCACTGTCTGGGCAGCATTTATTGCCCATCCTTGGTTGTTCTTGAGAAGGTGGTGGTGAGCTGCCTTTTTGGACGGCTGCAGTCTACCTATCAATCATTGTGGTTGACCCACAATGCCATTAGGGAGGGAATTTCAGGATTTTGAACCAATTACATTTTAAGGAACATCGATTTATTTCCAAGTCAAAATGGTGAGTGGTTTGGAGGGGAACTTGAACTTGCTTCCCATGTATCAGCTGCTCTTGTTCTTCTGGTCATGGGTTTGGAAGGTGCTGTCTTGAGGATCTTTGATGAATTGTTCAGTGGGTCAAGGATTATTGTGGGATGAATCAATGAAGGTCAGGCGATAGTGTGGGTTGAGTCATTGAGGGTTTGAGGTCAGTGGGATTGTGGGGGAAGCGTCAGTGCAATGTAACCACCATTACATTCAGGAACAAGCTCATCTACATGACCCACCAACACATCATGTAACTTTGGTAATGGTCATGATATGTTGGTGGGTCATGTAGATGAGCACAGAGCCACTCACCTTCATTCAACACGGCCAGTGAAATGCCAAAGAACAGGTACATGGTGCTGTGCTGTCAGTTCATTAATTTGACCCAGGATTCTCTGTCTACACTCAGTAAGTGTAGGTGAGGCCCATCAGGCACAAACTGCTCAGCCAGAATTCTGAGAGATAGACATGTGCACAAAGAGGAGAACTGAAATCTCTGACATCTGTCCATTGCTGATCAGTTAGAGCAACCAGTAGAACAGGGCACCATCTGAATTGTGACCAGTATTGGTGACCAGTCTCACTGTTGAATGTGGATTATAATTTCCTGTCTAAGATCATAATCAATTGAGTCAGATCTGTTCTGGAATTGAAGATTTACCCTGACCAACCCTGCGCTTTACCGAGCAGGACGATTTCTGAGAATCTCTGTGTAGGACAGGGAGGTGGATGTCGGTCATCAGTCTCAACCAGAAAAAGGCCTTTGACAGGATATGGCACACGTACATGTGGGATGTACTCTCCAACATGGGCTGTGGAGAAGGAATCCTCAACATGCTCTAACCAATAGTGTTAATGCAGTCTCAATCCACGGTGTGAATTGGGAAATTTCCCAATCAGATCGGGAGTCCAGTGAGGCTGCCCCCTGCCTGCTGCCTTGTTTGTGTGCTGTGTAGAACCTTTTGCCATGTCCAAGACAAAGGACGCAATCCTGAGAAGGGTGATTAATCCAGGCAGTGGAGACCTGCAGGTCAAAGCCTCCCTGTACATTGCCATTTCTGCTCAGATCCGCCGTCGGTGGACAGACTCATGAGCATCTGCAACTGGCCTCAGCACCCAAGGTAAATCAAAGCAAGAGTGAGGCCATGTTCTTTGGGAACTGGGCTGATAAATCCTTTGTCTCCTTCGTGAAGGTGGTAGGAATGTGGTTCAGAGAGGCTGGGGCATGTGCGAAAACCTGGGAAGAGCGTACTCCCAAGATGGGACAGAAACTGAGAGGATGGGAGTACCATTCCCTTTCTATTGCAGGTATAAACCTGGTCATCAGGTGTGGGGTACTCTCGGTATTCTTGTACGTGGTGTTGGCCTTGCCTATTCCTAGAGCCTGCACCACTTCAGTCACCCCAGCCATCTTCTGCTTCATCTGGAGGTCAAAACGGACCATATCCACAGGGACACCATGTACAAAGCTCTGGGTAAGGGGCGGGGAGGGAGAGTTGGGGGTAAGAATGTACCCAATGCTGCCCTCACCCTGATGGCCATCTTTGTGTGTGGCTGTGTCAAACTGTGCATAGACTCTCGGTACGTAAATACTAAGTGTCACCACGTACCGAGTATTATGTGTCCTCAGTGTTATGAAGAATAGGTATGGCCTTGTTGCCGTGGAATGCTTCAAGTGGTTGGACCATTCCATTTCACCTGTCTCTCATGGTAAAATAAATATCTTTGATCACAAGTCCATCTGGAAGTGGTCAGCACATAGTGTCCTCAACAGCCTGTGGGGAAAGAAGAGGGTGGACCCTGTTGGGTTGTTCCCTGAGCAGGCTCTCAAAGCCATTTGGCAGAATGCCTCATCACCAGAACTCGTCCGAAAGCACCAAGATGTAGCTTTGCTAGTTGTGTGAACGGCTTTACCCATCTGATCGTCATGCCCCGTTTCTGTGCACCAATGTGCACTGCCCTTGAAGCAGCTGTGGGGGTGGGTTGTTAGATACTGTCACACATTTCTGTGCCTTTGCAAAGAAAGTCTGGAGAAAGATTCTGTTGAGGTTAATCCCGTGCAGCTCCATGATGCAGGGTGCTGTGCTCTACAGACTGTTCCCTGTGACACACACCAAGACAGACATCGACTGCACCTGGAGAGGCATCAACTCAGTGAAAGATGCTCTTTGATCTGCCCAAAACATGTTGGTCTTCCAGAGCAAAGGCTTAACCTTGGCCAGGTATTGCAGACTGGCACATTCCAAGGTCCAGGCCAAGTGCTGAGGGATGCATTAAAACATGGGGCAGCTGGCACCAAGGTGTAGTGGGGAAAGATCACCACCCAGGGTCTTACTGCCAAAGTGTAACCAGGGTCCATTCAGTTGTCAGATCCTCTTAATGCCTCAAAATGAACATAAGTAGATTACTGACAATGACTTTGATGATGACAATGACTTTGTTTTTGCAACTGTACAGAAGCTCAGAGAAATTTTCAAAATTCCAATACTTCGCTTATTTTTTTGTCTGTTCAGAGGCTGTGCAGAACTTAGTGTTATATGGGTTGCTCGTCTCTTCAATTCCATTTCATCCTGTGGCTCATTCGCCCTGCTAACACAAATTTTTTTCTTTTCCTTCCAGGCATCAAGGCCCACCAGGTACAGCAACTCAGAGACACCCATGGCTCTCTAGAATCTTCCTCTCCTCCCCTTCCCTCCTACTCCATCTCCTCCCCCAACCCCACCTCCTGTATTCACCATCTTTCTGAACCTTCCACTCTCCAATGCTGAACGTTCTGTACTCAGCAAAGGTCTCAGCTTTATCCCTCTGTGGCCCCATCTTAATGAATTTCTGACACAATATGATATCGAACTTTTCTTCTATCATCTTCGCCTCCGTGTCCATTTCTTTGAACAAGAGTCCTTTCCCCATTCAACATACCCCTTCGCCCACCTCCAACAGTCTCCCTCCAACTGGACCCCTCCCTCTGGCCTTCTGCCTGCACTCAATTTGTTCATTGAGAACTGTGAATGTGACATTGGTTACCTCAATTTCTCTGCCCCCTCTACCCATTCCAACCTATCTCCCTCCGAACTGACTGCACTCTGTGCACTTAGATCCAATATCAGTAAGGTGTTTGATAAGGTCCCCCACGGTAGGCTACTGCACAAAATACGGAGGCATGGGATCGAGAGTGATTTAGAACATAGAACACAGAAAAATACAGCGCAGTACAGGCATCACAGTGTTATATTCCAATTACTTCAGATGTATACATTCAGGAAATGATAGTAATTGTCTGATCTTCAACCAAATGAATCACAGATTATTCCAAATAGAGAAATAAAATCTGGGCTAAATGGCAACAGTATCTGTGTTACACTGCCACCTACTGGCAAGCAACAGACCCCCACCGCATGAATCAATTGCCTTAAAAGGATATAGTTACATTTATGTTCACTTATGTTCAAACTTCAGTTAGTATCAAATTATAGAACGATACAGTTAGACAAAGGCCAGTCCCACTGCCTGTTTTGTTGAGTAATACAGAGCAGCCCTACCCTTGGTCTATTCTCAGATTCCTTTCTTTTTCTCTGAAATATTTTCTAATACCCTTTTGAAAGTACAATTGAATCCACATTCATCACCCTATCAGATAGTGCTTTCAGAGTCCCAAGTACTCTTTGCAAAATTAAACATTTTATGTTGCCTTTAGGTCCAATTGTAATCAAGCACATTCTGTGCACTGAACAATAAGTTCTTCAGCCATCGCTCTGCATTTATTTTATCAAAATTTTTGTAGGAATAACATTAGAAGCTTGAGGCATACAAGGAATGTAAAAGTTAGTGTAAACCAGGCATCACAGTCCCAGGATGCAAGGTAGACCCTTTAGAAGTGAGATAGGAAACATTTCTGCACTTGGAATGGTCACACTATGGAATTTGCTCCACAGAAGACTGTGGAGGCTCAGTCACTGAATACATTCAAGAAAGAGATTGTTTTTTTTCAGATATTAAAAGCATCAGGGGTACAGAAAGAAAGTGGGAATATGGCATTTAGATATAGGATCAGCCATAATTATATTGAATAATGGAGCAAGTTCAAAGGCATGGATGGCTTACTCCTGCTTCTAGTTTTATATTCCTATCTTACCATTTACTGCCTGTAAGCATAACAATGCCAAAGCACTATTTTCTATTGGGTCTCAGTACCTTTGATCCAAGGAGCCAAGCTCCATTTGCACATGCTCTGTAGCTATTGACAAAAATGTTGGTGGATATGATCCTTTGGATGCGGATACCAGCGCCATGAAAAGTGAATTCCAAGGAGACCCTATTGGATTCGAAGAGTGTGGTGCTGGAAAAGCACAGCAGGTCAGGCAGCAACCGTTGATCTGGAGAATCGATGTTTCAGGCATAAACCATTAATCAAGACTGAGGCTTGTGGGTGGGGGACTAAGAGATAAGTGGGGGGGGGGGCTGGAGGGAAGGTCGCTGGGAATGAGATAGGTCGATGAAGGTGGAGGTGAAGGTAATAGGTCGGAGAGGAGGGTGGAGCAGATAGGTGGGAAGGTAGGACAGTTCAGGAGGGCGGTGCCGAGTTGGGAGGTTGGGACTGGGATAAGGTGGGGGAGGGGAAATGGGGAAAGTGGTAAAATCCACATTGATCCCATATGGTTGGAGGGTCCCAAGGCAGAAAATAAGGCATGCTTCCTCCAGGAATTAAGTGGTTAAGATTGGTGATGGATGAGGGCCAGGACCTGCATGTCCTTGGTGGAATGGGAGGGAGAGTTGAAGTGTTCAGCCACAGGACAATGGGGTTGGTTGGTGCAGGTATCCCAGAGATCTTCTCTAAAACAACCCTCATGTTGGCATCCTGTGTCCCTGATTTAGAGGAGACCACATCGGGTGCAATGATGCAGTAGATGACATGTGTGGAAGTACAGGTGAATTTCTGTCGGATGTGGGGCCTTGGATGGAGATGAGGGGGGAGATGTGGGCACAGGGTTTACACTCCTGCGATGGCAGGGGAAGGTGCCAGAGGGAAGGGTAGGTTGCTAGGGTGTGGAACTGACAAGGGAGTCGCAGAGGGAATGCTCTTTCTGAAACAGACCATGAGGTTGGAAGCTATGGGTGGAAGATTCCCTGAGGTGATGAGGTTGTGGATGGTCTCGGGGATAATGGTTTGGTGATGAGAGGTGAGGTCATAGTCAAGGGGGCAGTCAGAGGACATGTCTGCGAGTTGGCATCTGGCTTCAGCCGTGTAGAATTCAATGTGCCAAAATACCTCTAAGCCCCTCTTGTCTGCTGGTTTGATGGTGAGGTTGGGGTTGGGGTGGAGGGCTGGGCATTGCAAAGGTATGAGGTTGGAGCGGGTGAGTGGGATGGGCACGTTGAGGCGGTCAATGGCACGGCGGCAGTTGGAAATGAAGAGGTCAAGGGTGGGTAATATACCTGAGGAGAAAAGTGGACTCTGATGTGACCCCCACCACCATTTGTGCAATCTCCAGCAGGATGCCACTTCCAGACACATAGCCCCAACCCCTCCCTTACGAACATTCCACAGGGACAATTCCCTTCAGGACACCCCATGGCATCTTTTCATGCAATTGTAGAAGATGTAACACCTGCTTGTTTCCTGCCTCTCACTATCCAAAATTCAAATGCAGTTTCCAGTTGAAGCAGTAGTTTACCTGCACCTCACTCAATCTGCACTACTTTATTCACTGTCTACAACGTGGTCTCCTCTACACTGGGGAGACAAAATACAGAATGAGTGACCCGTTGCAGAACACTTTTGCTCTGACGGCAAAAAATGACCCTGAACTTCCTGTTGCCTGCCACTTCAACAGACTACTGCATTGCCATGGCAACATTTCTGTTACAGCGCCCCCTGCAGAATAAAGTAAACAGCAAAGAATGACTAGAGACAAACGGTAGATAAAGTATGAGAGAAATCTGGCCAGAAATATTAAAACAGGCAATAAGGGTTTCTACAGATATCTTAAAAAGAAAATAGATAACAAAGTGAGTGTGGATCACATGGGAAGTGAGTCTGGAGAATTAATGATGGAAATAAGGAGCCCGATGCTGAATGAACAGGTATTTTGCCATCAACCTTCACTATGAAGCAGTGGTGCCCAATCTTTCTGTACTGACAGGCCACAGAGACTTACACAGAACACAATGATACATTCTTAATCTTGTATATAACTGTAAAAGTTATAAAGATATTTATTAGTTTTTAATGCCCATCAATTTAAAGTCAGACTTATTTAATTTAATGTACAGTATTAACAGATTCTTACAATTCTCTCAGATTTTTTTACAATTTGTGTTTACAGAAGATAATAAAGGAGAAAAAAGTCTGCCTGATTAAAAGCATTATACTTACTGAGTTTAGTGGGATGTCTCAGATTGTCTGAGAAATAGATGAAACAACATGCTGGAAGCTTACGGTACATCTTTTCATTTCAGATCAATGTTCATAGGAAAACAAGGACCTCTAATAAAACACAGTACTCACAGGTCAATGTACAGCTAGCAGCTGCAGCATTTAGCATGATCTCCAATTGCTTCCTGTAGCATCAAGATAGCAGTGGAACTGTAGAATGGGACAGACCGTCTCTGGGTCCAAGATCACATCTACTCCGATTACATGCCCTGCTGCTTTGGGAGGTGGCAGCTCAGACTCCAGACTATGTCTGATCTGGAGAATGAAATTATGGTGACCAGGCCCCACCCGTCAGGACTAATTAGATTAGATGACTTACAGTGTGGAAACAAGCCCTTCAGCCCAACAAGTCCACACCGACCCGCCAAAGTGTAACACACCCAGACCCATTCTCCTACATTTATCCCTTCACCTAACACTACGGGCAATTTAGCATGGCCAATTCTCTTAACCTACACATTTTTGGGTTGTGGGAGGAAACCTGATGAAGGGCTCTGGCCCAAAATGTCGAATTTCCTGTTCCTTGGATGCTGCCTGACCTGCTGTGCTTTAACCAGCAACACATTTTCAGCACCCAGAGGAAACCCACACAGACACGGGGAGAACGTGCAAATTCCACACAGAGAGTCGCCTGAGGCGGGAATTGAACATGGGTCTCTGGCATTATGAAGCAGCAGTACTGACCACTGTGCCACCGTGCTGCCCACTTAGAGTATTGGGCTGTAAATCAATTAGACTATAACTGCAGGTAAACAGATATGAATAACTGGTATATTACTTGACTAACTAAAATTCTAATCCCCAAATGAATTTCCCTTTACATGCATACAGACAAATAAAAAGGGAAAATATACTGTTGATGGGGGAAGTGAAAACTGTGTTCAGTGATCTTTGCTTCCTGTTTCTGAGGGTAAGACTACTTCAGCTAGCCAAGCCCTTATGCTCGGTTGTTTATCTCTGGAAGATTCCATTGGATTGTAAGAGGGTGAACTGCAGAGAGTGAAAATGCAGACAGGTGAACTAACTGTGGGAGTTTAAATGTATAGATTTAATCCTTTGCATTCTTAAAATCTAAAACTGGGTAAAGGAAGGGTAGGTATTTAAGAGTTTAATTCTCTCTTTTCAGGCTAAGGAAAGTTTAAACAAGCTCAGCCAATTTGTGCCTCATGCCTTCATAATTTCCCTTATTCAAATTTAATGGCATTGCTTCAGACTGAACTACCAGTACAGACCTGATGGAATAAAGGCCTTTTTGTTGTGCTGTGGACCTCCATTACTTTCAAATATAATTTAAAAGTATAGCATATTGTGGCTATTCATCCCTAAAGGGTCTTTTATAACAAGATTGTGAATTAGGGAAGGCAATGGCCTAGTGGTATTATCGCTGGACCCAGAAACCCAGGTAAAGTTCTGGGGACCTGGGTTTGAATCCTGCCATGGTGGAATATGAATTCAATAAATATCTGGAATTAAGAGTCTAATGGTGACCATGAGTCTAGAAAAGCAAATTACTGCAGATGCTGAAATCTGAAACCAAAAGAGAAAATACTAGAAAATCTCAGCAGGTCTGGTAGCATCTGTAAGGAGAGAAAAGAGCTGATGTTTTGAGTCTAACTGAAACTTTGTCAAAGCTAAAAAAAGGAAGAAATAGGGAAGTATTTATACTAGGCTGAGAGAAGGTGAGTCATGGCTCCCGAAGCAAAGGTAGGAATAAAGAGGTGATAATGACAGTGCATAGAGAGTTTATAGAGAGATAGGAGCTGTGAATGACCAAGGCTAAGCCAGTGCTATGTGACAAAATATGTGGGGGATGGGTGAAGGAGAGGCAAGATGGAAAACAGGGGAGAAGGGTAGCAAAGGGGGAAGAGGAGAGGAAAAAGGTGATGAGAGAGTGGGGAGTGAGAGAAAGAGGCACAGGCAAGAAATAAGAGATATAGAACAGTGAAAAAAATTTAAAAAGTTTAAGTAAAATAAAATTACGGAGCAGAATGAAAACAGAGGGGTCGAGATGGGATAATCACCTGAAGTTGTTGAATTCAATGTTGAGACCGGCAGGCTGTAACATGCCTAGTCGGAAGATGAGATGCTGTTCCTCCAGTTTGCGTTGAGTTTCACTGAAACATTGCAGCATTCCTGTTCCAATGAACTACCAGTACAGACTGGTACTTCCCCCTTTGCTACACTTTTCCCCTGTTTTCCATTTTGCCTTTGCTTCACCCATCCCCCACATATTTTGTCACATAGCACTGGCTTCAGCTTTGGTCATTCACAGCTCCTAATCTCCCTATAATCTCTCTATGCACTGTCATTGTCACCTCATTATTACTACCTTTGCTTCTGGAGCCATGATTCACCTTCTCTCAGCCTTTTAACAGCAGCTTCTCACCAACCAATGCTCCCTATTTCTCCCTTTTTTAAGCTTTGACAAAGAGTCAGTTAGACTCAAAACGTCAGCTCTTTTCTCTCCTTATAGATGCTGCCAGACCTGCTGAGATTTTCCAGCATTTTCTCTTTTGGTGACCACGAGTCCACTGTCGATTGTTGGAAAACCTCATCATTTCACTCATGTCCTTTATGAAAGGAAATTTCCTTAGCTGGTCTGGCCTACATGCGACTGCAGAGCCACAGCTATGTGGTCAACTCTTAACTGCTCTCTGGGCAATTAGGGATGGTGAACAAATGCTGCTGAGCCCCTGATGCCTTCATCCCACGAATGAATAAAAAACAAACCAGCCGTTTCTCATCACATAATACTAGATCTGAAATAGCATGTATAAGTGAGGATCAAATGCCAAGTCCCAAATCATGTGATATTCTCGTCCATGAAGACTGATCAAAACAAAGCAAGAAAAGATTGACCTCAGAGCTGCAACGATGCTGACAACTCAAACCAAGCTGCAACGGGCAAATTCAGATAGTTACTGAAACAAACCATCAGTCACATGCAGACCGTGTGGAATCCAATCTAATCTCATACAACCAGCCCATCAAGCCTGCTCTGACATTTAATACAATCATGGCTGATTGAACACTTGAATGCTTTTATCCAGCCCATCTTGTATTATCAGTGACTTCCCCTTCAATTTCTTCTTGTGGGTCCTTTGTAAGCATTGAATATCCTTTGGTTTACTTTATTATTGTATTTTACTTTGACATGATTAAACCTTTTGGTATCATTCCTTACTGAAATCTAAGTAGTTACATTTTCTTTAGAAGTGAACATTTTTCTAGTTTTAAGCAGAAACTTTTAACTGCAGCTTCTCACCAATCAATGCTCTTCCAGTTTCCCCTCACTCTGACTTTGTTCACACTCAACCCAGCTGTGGAGTAGGCCCAACTAAAGGGTATCTCAAGGCTGGTTGTCGCCGTCCCAGACAGGAAAGAAAGTCCTGAGTCTTACCCTCTCTTTATCTACTTATCTGATCTCCCAGACATCCCACCATCTCTAGCATGAGAAAATATAACACCCTGAACAATTTCAATCATTGTTTAACAAATTTCTTCATACAAACATTTCAAACTATTTATTTGGAAAAGCAGAACACTGCTCGTGTTCTTGAGTCGAGAGTGTGGTGCTGAAAAAGCACAGCAGGTCAGGCAGCATCTGAGGAGCAGGACAATCAATATTTCAGGCAAAAGCCCTTCATCAGGAATGAATCTGTCTCAGAGAGCTCTGAGTTCAAGTCCCATTTGACCAAGATGTTAAGAGTTTAGTCATTACAAATGGATTGGTAGTTTGCTCAAATATTTGTAGGGCAAGTGTAAGAAACCATTGCCCTATTCACTCCTCATGAATCCAGATTTCTTATTTACAAACAACCACATCTGGCTCACATTTCTTGAGAATTGGGAATAGAGGTCAAAATAATTGTTGTTTTGAGGGCTCTTCCTGTGACTGCCTTGAAGGTTCCTTTTTAATTTAGAAATTGATTACGTTGTGCAGTTACATCGTAACAGCACATTTTCAGCTCTGATCTCCAGCATCTGCAGTCCTCACTTTCTCTTTGGATGCTGCCTGACCTGCTGCGCTTTTCCAGCAACACATTTTCAGCTTACATCGTAACAACACCTCCTGTATTGTCGGGTATTTGATTAGATTAGATTAGATTACTTACAGTGTGCAAACAGGCCCTTCAGCCCAACAAGTCCACACCGACCCGCCGAAGTGCAACCCACCCATACCCCTAACCTAACACTACGGGCAATTTAGCATGGCCAATTCACCTGACCCGCACATCTTTGGACTGTGGGAGGAAACCGGAGCACCTGGAGGAAACCCACGCAGACACAGGGAGAACGTGCAAACTCCACACAGACAGTCGCCTGAGTCGGGAAATGAACCCGGGTCTCAGGCATTGTGAGGCAGCAGTGCTAACCACTGTGCCACCGTGCCGTGGATTGGTACAGGAGCAGAATTGGATGAATTCAACTATATCCTCCACAATTTTAACTCTCCATTAAATTTAAAGTCACAACACAATATTCAGTTGGCACAAAGTAACAGGTGTAAGCTGGCAAGAGGTTTTTAAAAATAAATTAAAACCAAAGCCATCACCATAAATAAAGCTTCCAGACTTGAGAGGTCACAGCTGATCTGTACCCATCATACACGCAGAAATGCTGAAAATTTTGACTAGTCAGTTACTACCATTTTCATTGCATATCATACCTCAATCCCAGATCTACACTTTGTAATTGACACCGTGTTCATTACAGTAACACTCACTAACTTTACCACTCCCATCTGCCCCCCCGGCTCTCCACATATAACTCCTGAATAAATGCAACCTTAAGCTAAAGATTCCATATTCTTTTGCAAATAATGTATTGCTTTTGTGATATAAAGTTTTCTGGTTCTTAGTTATGAAGTGTTATTTTGTTAATTGCCCTTTGCAGCTTCCTACTCCTCCCTCCCTTTACAACCTCCTCTCCCTTATAGTCTCCTCTCATTTACTCTCTCGTATTCCCAAACCCAGTGCAGAAATTCATGTCTCTGGCCTTGTGGCTCCTCCAATCATGTGCCTGCAGCTGATGGCTTCAATAGTGGGCCTTTCAACAGGAAACAAGAGAGAACTAGCCTATGATTGAAGAAGTAAATTCTCAGAGAATCTGACAGTTCCGTTTACAGAACTGGGGGAGAAAACTTCTCTCCAATTGGGGACCCCTCCCCCCATCATTAAATTTTCACATGTATTTTGGGAATTAATTGTCTCTCCATCCTCTATATATTGAGCAATGTGATTTGGCTACTTTGCTGTCACTGCACCCCCCTCCCCCTTAGTTGGAAGCTGAGAAGGGAAATGGCTAGGGGCTAGGGGCTAGGGGCTAAGGACTAGGGGCTAAGGGCTAAGGCTAAGGCTAAGGCTAAAGGGGCTAAAGGTTAAAGGAGCTAAAGATTAGAGAGTTGGGAACTGAGATCCAAGGGCTGGAAGCTGTTGTTTTGCAGGAGGCAACAAAGGGTCTATAGGAGGAAGACACGAAGTCTGGTAATGGGAGGCAGAGAGGAGATAGTAAGTCCAGTATGGTTAACAGTGCCATCAACCACATCTGACCCATTACCTATGGTCTACCCTTGTCCCTTCCCATCACTCACAACAGTGTGATCAGGTCCCCATTGTCTTCACTTTTTATCCCACTAGCCTCCACATTCAAAGGATCATTCTCTGCCATTTCATACAACTCCAACAGAATTCCATCACCAAACACATCAACCTCTCTGTGATGGCCTAGTCTATTCCTTGACTACCACCTCCATCTCCCCTTCCCACGGCACCTGCAGAAATAACTGCAGAAGGTGCAAAAACTGCCCCTTCCTCTCCTCCCTGCTCAACTTCCAAGGGCCTAAACAGTCTTTCCAGGTGAAGCAGCATTTCACCTGTTCCTCCTCCAATCTTGTGTTTTGCATTCACTGCACCCAATGTAGCCTACTCTATATTGGAGAAACCAAATGAACATACAAGGTGATCGCTTTGCAGAACACCTCTGGCTTATGCACGAGAATGACTCCAACCTTCCCATAGCCTGTCATTTTAACACAGTGCTTTGCTCATATACCCACATATCTGTCCTCAGTATGCTGAAACTTAATGTTTAATTTAGAATTTTTTTTTGAAATTTAGAATCCCTACATATGGAAACAGGCCCTTTGGCCTAACAAGTCCACCAGAACCTCAAGAGATTCAGGGCAGAATGATAGATGGAATAAAGGAAAGAGATAGAGTGTTTGGGCAGCATGGTGTAAAGGTAATGTCATCCAAATGAATGAGCTGGTTTTGACTTGATATTCCAAAGAGTATCCCATCCAGACCTATTCCCTCACATTTACTCTTAACTCATGCACCTAACCTATACATCCCTGAACACTAGGGGCAATTTAGCATGGCCAATTCACCTGACCTGTACATCTTTGGACTGTGGGAGGAAACCGGAGCACCCGGAGGAAACCCACGCATATACGGGGAGAATGTGCAAACTCCACACAGACAGTCACCTGAGGCTGGAATCAAACCCAGGCCCCTGGCACTATAAGGCAGCAGTGCTAACCACCGTGCCACTCAAATATTTTAACAAATCACAACACAAACTGGAGGAACAACATTTCATCTTCAAACAAGGCAATTTACAGCCTTCTGGACTTAATATTGAGTTCAACACCTTCAAATTGTGAACTAACTCCCATTTCTTCCCTTTCATTTGGCTTTACTTGTTGCATTCTGTGTCACCATGTCTTCTCTCCCCACTCCCCACTCCCCACTCCAATGTGACTGCCTGTTCTTTCCTGTTTGGCAGTTAGACACAACATTGCTCTATGATTCTCACATTTCAATCATTTAATCTGCACTATCATCTGCCTCTCTCTCTACCTTCACTCCACCCCCAACTCCCAACCCCTCCCCCAATACCCCACAAATGCATAAATGCTGCCCCCTTCACACTTCATGTCAGTTCTGATGAAGAGTCATCTAGACTCCAAATGTTAGCTTACTCTCACTCCATGGATGCTGCCTGACCTGCTGTCATCTCCCGCATTTGTTGTTTTCAGTACAGATTCCAGCATCTGCAGATATTTGATCTTATATCCACATAATGCCTTTCCTTTTTGCACTTGATTTGATTTGATTTAATTTGATTTATTATTACCACATGTTCCTAGGTACGGTAAAAAGTTTTGTTTTGTGAGCAGTCCAGGCAGATCATACCATACAAAATACATTAGGGTAATCAAACAAAGCAAAGAATACAATGTTACGGCTGCAGCAAAGGTGCATAAAGAGTGAGATCAACATTAAATTTAAAATCTGAGAGCCCTATTCACAAGTCTAATAACAGTGGGGAAGAAGCTGTTCTTGAATCTGTTGGCACGTGTATTTGAGCTTTTGTATCTTCTACCCGATAGAACAGGTTCGAAGAGAGTATAACCAGGGTGAGAGGGATCTTTGATTAGATTCCCTACAGTATGGAAACAGGCCCTTCGGCCCAACAAATCCACACTGACCCTCCAAAGAGCAACCACCCAGACCCATTCCCATGCATTTACCCCTGACTAATGCACCTAACACAACGGGCAATTTAGCATAGCCAATTCACCTGACCTACACAGCTTTGGACAGTGGGACGAAACCATAGTACCCGGAGGAAACCCATGCAGACATGGGGAGAACGTGCAAACTCCACACAGATAGTTGCCTGAAGTGGGAATTGAACCCGGGTATCTGGCGCTGTGAGGCAGCAGTGCTAACCACTGAGCCACCGTGCCGCCCTATGACGTTGGCTGCCTCCTTGGGACAGCGAGAAGAGTAGATGGAGTCAATAGATGGAAGGTTGGCTTGCATGATTGACTGCGATGTTTCACAATTCGCTGTAGTTTCTTACAGTCCTGGGCAGAGCAGTTACCATACCGAGCCATTATGCATCTGGATAGAATGCTTCCTATGGTGTATCTATAAAAGTTGATATGAATTTTTGTGGGCATTCTGAAGTTTCTTTGCCTCCTTAGGAAGTAGAAGTGTTGTTGTGCTCTCTTTACCATAGCATCAACATGGGCGGGCCAGGACAGATTGTTGGTGATCTTCACTCTTAGAAAATACCTCCACCTTAGCATCATTGATGTAGACAAGGACATGCCTTCCACCTTGCTTCCTCAAGTCAAAACCAGCTCATTCATTTGGATGACATTACCTTTACACCATGCTGCCCAAACCCTCTATCACTTTCCTTTATTCCATCTATCATTCTGCCCTGAATGTCTTGAAGTTCTGGTGTGCTGATGGTGTCTTCAAGTGTGAAAGCCAACGCTAAGTACCTATTCGTTACCTCTGCTATTTCTTTATTCCCCATTACTACTTCTGCAGCCTCACTTTCCAGCAGTCCAATATCCATTCTTGCCCATCTCTTACCTTTTAGATACCTAAAAAACTCTTGCAATCTCCTTTTATATCACAGGCTAACTTACTCTCATATTTCACCTTCTCCCACCTTACTGCTTTTTTGGTTATCCTCTGTAGGTTTTTAAAGGCTTCCCACTAATATTCACCACGTTGTTTGCTTTGTTCTTTTGCTTTTATGCTCTTCTTGACTGCCTTCATCAGCCATGGTTGCCTTATTTCTTCTTCCTTGGGATGAATTTCTGCTATGCCGCTAAAATTACCTTCTGAAACTCCTGCCAACACTGCTACGCCGTCTTTTCTGCTAGGCTTCCTTTCCAATCAACTCTGGCAGCTCCTCCCTCATGTCTTTGTAATACAATTACATCTGATTCCAGATTTCCCTCTCAAATTGCAGGGTGAATTCTATTATATGATTGTCCTTCACTTTCAGCTCCCTAATTAAATCAGCCTCATTATCAATCAACAAACCCAGAATTGCCGGTTCCAAATAGGCCATACCACAAGCTGTTGCAAAGAAATCTGAAAGAGCAGAGAACGACATTGAACTTTTTTCTACAATGCTAGGAAATTTTCCAGATAGTTGAGACTGCTTTAACTAAGGGAGAAGATGGCCTGGTGGGCTTTTGCCTAAACCATCGATTCTCCTGCTCCTCGGATGCTGCCTGACCAGCTGTGCTTTTCCAACACCACACTCTCGACTCTGAACTTCAGCATCTGCAGTCCTCACTTTCTCCTGGTGGTATTACTGCTAGGCTATTGAAACTTAGCTAATGATCCAGGGACCTGAGTTCAAATCCTACCATTGAACTTTGCCCTTAACAGCATGGGATCTTATCTTATTGAGCAGCACCTGGAGCAACTCTGGCAGTATCTGTGGAGAGAGAAGAGGAGTTAACATTGAGTCAAATGACCCTTCTTCGGTTCTGAAATCTGAAATGTTAATTCTGTTTCTCTTTTCAAAGATGCTGCCTGACTTGCTGAGTTTCTCCATCAATTTAGATGTATAAACTTATGAACGGCATAGATAGAGTAGACAGGAAGAAACGTTCTCATTGATGGAGGAATCAAAGATCTGGGGGTTGGAGGAGGTGGGACTTTGATTTGTAATAAGGGGCAGAAATATATAGGAAAGGTGAGCAAAGATGTTTTCAGGTGGGAATCTGGAACTCACTGTCTGTAAGGGTGGTAGAGGCAGAAACCCTCATAACTTTAGATGTGCTTTTGCAATGCCAAGGCTGTGGACCAAGTGCTGGAAAATGGGATTAGAGTGGTTAGGTACTTGTTTTTAACTAGCGGCAACTCAATAGACTGAAGAGAATTTTCCTGTGTTTTGATCTAAATGACTCTATAACCTGCCAGACCTCATCGTGAGAAAACCTTCAAAAAAATGATGTAACTCAGACTTAGTGAAAGTAAGATTTAATTCAGATTTCATCTCTCTATTGGTCATTTCTCAATCAGACATTAAGGTTAAAATATGCCCCTAAATCCTGATCAGAGTTCATGTTGATACAATGTTTGGTTCTGGGCACACAATGAATGAACAGCAGAGACAGTAGGTCAGGCTACAACTCCATAGGACTGGGAAACCAAGGACAGAGAGAGAAGGGATCTCACCAAAGGAGACATAACTAATCGGATTTAATAACAGAACAGAGAAGAATTTAAAGGTTTTGCCTGGATATTGGAAGAAGAAGCTGTGGTAAGAACTGGATAAACACATGAAGAAAAATATAAGACTATGGAGAAAAGAAAAGGGCACGGGCCTAATTGGCAAAGAGCAGAGCACAGGCATAATGGGCCGAATGGTCTTGCCTTCTCTGCTTCAATGTTTCTATAAACAAATAATTTACAGGAGGCACTGAGAAGAATTTCCTGACACAGAGTGTTGCTAAAGCATTTCATGGGTCCTGGTTACAATTGTGGAGGAATTCTTTTGTTGATTGTTTTTAAAGAACCAGTTTGATATGATGAAGGAAGCCATTACGGATGGGTGAGTGTGCATGTACTGGGTGGAGTTCCACTGTCAGACAAATGTTCTGTCATGCCAGCATGGTCCAAGTGGTGGCAGTCTTCTATCAGGCTGGCTTCAGGGAGTGGCAATGTAACACACAGCTCCTTCCTGGGAGGCAGGTGTACCCTGCACCTGTTATTGTGAAACTCGGGAAGATCTGGAGACGTGTGAGCAAGTTAACAAGTCAAAAGAAACGAGGATTTCATTTCACAGCACTTCAATAAACTCTAACAACCATTGGTAAGTTTGCATATGTGTGTGGACTGTGTGTGTGTCTGCTCTGTTTGTCTATCAGTAGCTGCCCAGGTTCTGACACGAAAATATGAGCCAGAGGTTATTGAACTGGACAGAACAAGGAACTAAAAGTATTCAAGGTTCAGAATCTGTACTAAGTTCATCAACTCCATCAGTATTTTGATTTATAAAGAAAATCAATAATTAATTTTGAAGTAATTTAGAAACTTCTGAAATGGAAGCACATATTTAGAATGGAACAAGTTCAAATCTTTTGAGTTTTGGCAGTGGGACAACAACACAGCAGAGAGCCTGCAGTAGGGAGGGTGGCGTGAGTGAGTACGCACACATTTTTACATCATTATAATTGAAGATAAAGTAAAATGCATTACTTTACATATGATGAAGATAACTTTAATTAACAAATTTTAAAAATAGCTCTTGCAACTAGTTTATGTAGTGTGACTGAGACAGACCATTTTGGGGTGGGGGATGTTTCAAACTTCAGTCTGTGTCGTTTCCATGCAGTGAGGTAATAGGAGGAGCCTTGCTGGTGAGGAAAAGCTGATGAGAGGTCAATCCCAAGAGCTGAGTGCATGGCAGAGTAAGTCATAGCAAAGGATCCACTCAGATTCTTAAGTGTCTTTTCAGATTAAATTTGAGAAAGGTGTGAAAAGACTGAAACTGGGATCTTAAATTGAATATCTAATAGAGGTATGACAGCAACATTTACTGAGGGTGATTAAGAAACTAGGTGAATAGATAGTTAAGCAATGGCTAACCTTTAAAGAAATAACTCAATGTTTCAAGAAAGTATCTTAGGGATTAAAAACTTCTCTGAGAAGGTGGTCCAGCCGTGGCCAAGTAGCAGGGTGGTATTAAATTAACAGAGTGTTACCATGTTGTTAAAAGATTAGTAAACACAAGAACTGAAAGGGTTTTTAAAATCAGAAAAGTGCAAAAGAAGTTGCTGAAGAGGGGGTAAGTAAAATGCGAGGAAAATAACCAAAACAAAAGAATAGATTTGAAGAGCTTCTCCAAGAATGCAAAACGGAAAAGTCTAGCTAAAATAACTGGGCACTTCACAGGTTGAGACAGAAGAAATTACAATCACAAAAAAGTTACAGCATGTTAGGAGGCCATATCGTGCCTGAAACAGATGGGGAACAGTAGCGAGAGCATTAAACAAATCTTTAGTTTGGAATAATTGGGACCAATTCTAATAAGAGTGAGGGATCTAATGTAATCACTGTTATTGAAGTGAAAATAATGGAAAATGAACAAATTCTTTGTTTTGGCCAACCATCATCCTAAAATGTTTGTTTTAAATAGGCAGCTGCAGAGAAAGTGGATCTCTGAGTCTTGTTCTTCTAGAATTCCCAAGATTTTGCAATGTTTCCATGGATTAAAAGGCAGTAAACCTAACCCTGCAGTTCAGGGAAGGAGCAGTTATGGACCAATTAGCCTGACCTCAGTTGGGGGAAAATGCTAGGATTTGTCATTTAGGAATTTGTAACAGGTAATTTGGAAAGCCAAAGTATGGTAGTCAACATAGTCAAATGAAAGGGAAATCATATTTGATGAATCTCATATTGTTTGTTGAATGTGTGACCAGCAGACTTAGAAAAGGATTGGCCGATAGATATAGCACATTTAAATTGTCAGAAAGGAAATCAGGTTCCACACAAAAGTTTGCTCAACAAGATTAGGGCTCATGCATTAGAACAATATATTAGCCTGGCTTAAGGATTGCTCAATGAACTGAAAACAGAGAGTAGGAATAACCAGGACCTTTTTGCAACAACTGTGCCACAAGGATTAATATTGGGGCTTTGGCAATTCATAATCAACATCAATAACTTCACGGAAGGAACTTAGAGTGATCGTTTTCTAGCCCTGCTGATGATTTCATTGAAATATTCAGTTCTTAGCAACTTGACAATGTAAAATAGAATGTAATCATCACTTATTGTCACTTGTATTATTTTACAAAGAAAATGTGACAAGTGCTTCAGGTGGGAGGTAAAAGAGGTGGAGGAATTGTACTACTGGTCAGTGAGAATATCACAGCTGTGCTGAAGGAGGGCACTATGGAAGACTCGAGCAGTGAGGCAATATGAACAGAGCTCATAAATAGGAAGGGTGCGGTAACAATGTTGGGACTGAACTACAGGCCTTCCAATAGTGAATATGAAATAGAGGTTCAAATAGGTATACAGAACATAAAACATCACAGTGCAGCACAGGCCTTCAATGTTGCACCGACCTGTGGAACCAATCTGAAGCCCATCTATCCTACACTATTCTATTCCATTCATATGTTTATCCAATAACCATTTAAATGCTCTTAAAGTTGACGAGTCTACTACTGTTGCAAGCAGTGTGTTCCACACCCCTACAGATTATGGAAAGATTAGGAGCAACAGAGTGTTGGTGATGGGGGATTTTAATTTTCCCAACGTTGACTGGGATTTACTTTGTGTTAGAGGTCTAGATGGAGCAGAATTTGTAAAGAGCATCCAGGAGGGTTTTCTAGAGCAGAATGTAAATAGTCCAACTTGGGAAGGGGCCATACTGGACCTGGTGTTGGGGAATGAGCCGGGTCAGGTGGGTGAAGTTTCAGTCAAGGATTACTTTGGAAATAGTGATCACAATTCCATAAGTTTTAGAATACTCATGGGCAAAGACGAGAGTGGTTCTAAAGGAAGAGTGCTAAACTGGGGAAAGCTAACTATAGCAAAATTCAGCAGGAGCTGGGGAATGTGGATTGGGAGCAGCTGTTTGAGGGCAAATCCACATTTGATATGTGGGAGGCTTTTAGCGGTTGATTAGAGTGCAGGACAGACATGTCCCTGTGAAAATGAGGTATAGAAATAACAAGATTAGGGAACCATGGATGACAGATGAAATTGTGAGACTAGCTAAGAGGAAAAAGGAAGCATGCAAAAAGTCTAGGCAACTGAAAACAGACAAAGCTTTGGAAGAATATCGGAAAGTAGGACCAATCTGAAATGAGAAATTAAGAAGGCTAAAAGGAATCATGAAATATCTTTAGCAAATAGGGATAAGAAAAATCCCAAAGCCTTTTATTCTAATATAAGGAGCAAAAAGGTAACGAGAGAAAGGGTTGGCCCACTCAAGGATAAAGGAGGGAAGTTATGCGTGGAGTCAGAAAAAATGGGTGAGATTATACATGAGTACTTTGCATTGGTATTCACTGAGGAGAGAGACATGATGGATGTTGAGGTTAGGAGTAGATGTTTGATTACTCTAGGTCAAGTCGGCATAGGAAGTGTTGAGTATTCTAAAATGCATTAAGGTGGATAAGTCCCCAGGTCCAGATGGGATCTATCCCAGGTTACTGAGGGAAGCGAGAGAGGAAATATTGGGACCTTAACAGATATCTTTGCAGCATCCTTGAACACAGGTGAGGTTGCAGAGGACTGGAGAATGACTAATGTTGTCCCTTGTTTAAGAAGGGTAGCAGGGATAATCCTAGTAATTATAGACTTGGTGAGCCTGATGGCAGTGGTAAGGAAGCTGCTGGAGAAGATACTGAGGGATGAGATTCATTCCTATTTGGGAGAAACTGGGTTTATCAATGATAGACAGCATGCTTTTGTGCAGGGAAGGTCATGTCTTACTGACTTAATAGAATTTTTTGAGGAAGTAACAAAGTTGATTGATGAGAGAAGGCTTCAGTAAAGCATTTGATCAGGTTCCCCATGGTAGGCTGATGGAGAAAGTGAAATTGCATAAAGTCCAGGGTGGACCAGATAGATGGACAGAGAACTGGCTGGTCAACAGTAGTAGTGGAAAGGAGTTTCTTAAAATGGAGAACTCTGACCAGTGGTGTTCCACAGGGATCCGCATTGGACCATTGTTGTTTGTGATATACATAAATGATTTGGAAGAATGTATAGGTAGTTCATTAACCAGTTTGCAGATGACACTAAGATTGGTGGAGTAGCAAATTGTGAGGGGAACTCTCAGAGAGTGCAACAGAATGTAGATGGATTGGAGAGTTGGGCAAAGAAATGGTAGATGAAGTTCAATCCGGGTAAATGTGAGGTGATGTATTTTGGAAGGTCCAGTTCAAGAGCCAACTATACAGTAAATGGAAAAGCCCTGGGGAGTATTGATGTACAGATAGATCAGGTCAATTGTTCCCTGAAAGTGGCAACGCAGTGTGGTGGAATGGTCAAGAAGGCATATAGTACGATTTCCTTCATCGGACGGGGTGTTGAGTACAAGAGTTGGCAGGTCATGTTCCAGTTTTATCGGACTTTAGTTCAGCCCCATTTGGAATACTGTGTACAGTTTAGGTCACCACATTACCAAAAGGATGTGGATGCTTTGGAGAGGGTGCAGAGGAGGTTCACCAAGATTTTGCCTGGCATGGAGGGTACTAGCTATGAAGAGCGGTTGAGTAGATTAGGATCATTTTCATTAGAAAGACGGAGGTTGAGGGGGGACCTGATTGAGGTCTACAAATTCATGAGAGGTATAGACAGGGTGGATAGCAAGAATCTTTTTCCCAGAGTAGGGGACTCAATTATTAGGATCACACGTTCAAAGTGAGATGGGAAAAATTTAACGGAGATATGTGTGGAAAGTTCTTTATGCAGAGAGTGGTGGTGCCTCGAATGTGTTGCCAGTGGAGGTGGTAGAGACGGGCACGATAGCATCATTTAAGATGTAGCTAGACAGACACATGAATGGACAGGGGGCAGAGGGATACAGATCCTTCGAAAATAGGTGACTGGTTTAGATAAAGGATCTGGATCGGCACAGGCTCAGAGGCCAAAGTACCTACTTCTGTGCTGTAATTTTCTTTGTTCTTTGCCATACCCATGGTGCCTATATTCTTAACAGAAGGCGAAGATAAAAAAACTTACAAAGAACAAAGACAAAGTCCATCTTAATTCAATTCCTGGCTCTTGATTGTGGGAAACTCAGTACCACTGCAACACCTCCATGCCAGACTGCTGGAATATTGGGCCAGAAATCGCCACCAAAGCAAGCCATCCACACCACGCTGCTGGAACTCCAGGCCACAAGTCTCTGCAGAAGTTGGCCCAAAGGCCAAACTTGTTGCCCATCCCGGGAAAGAAGGCACTGCAAAAGCCACTCAAAGGAATTCCCAGGCTGCTGGATGCTGGGTCAAAACCATGCAATGCCGAAGCCCCCATCAGCCTCTGCTGATGTAGCAGCCGATACTGGGTCCCCATGCTCAACCCTCTGCCAGCAGCCTCCTCCATACTAATTCCAGAGTTCCTCTGTGGACTACTGACTCACTATCGTCCTCGAGGTCACAGACTCCAGACTCACCAGCTGCCTTGGTGCTGTCTATCAGAGTCCTCCTGCAGGCACACCAGCTGCCTCCATGCTCCAGACTGCAAAGAAGACACCTTCATTCCGCTTTCTGCCAAAGAGAGAGTAAAAAAAGAAAAGGAAAGATAGAAAAAAAAAGCAGATGGAGTAGATTAGCCCTGGGCACAGGAACCTGGATGTTGCCTCCTCCTTCACTACCATTTTAGAAAGGACCTGGGTCTAGGTCTGAGAAAATAGTTCCCTTGGCTGGGACCCAAAAACGTGAAGTCAGGGTCTCGGAGTAGAGGGTCAGTCATTGAAAGGAATGATCTCAGGGAATCAAAAGCTATGTCGTCCAGTCAGGAAAAACAAGTTGAAGGTCAAGATCAACCATGATTGTATTGGATAGTACCAGACTGAATGGGCCAAATGGGCCAATTCTGCTCCCACGTCTTGTGTTTTAGTGTTTGGTGAGCCCCAATATCTGAACTCCCAGTGAAAGTTTTCACTGGATAATAAATATGAAAATATTTCTGTTACTATTATACTTGCTGGAAATTGTATTGTAATTTTAACAAATTTGGAATAGCACATCAGGCGTTCCACAAAGTTGGAGCCCATTATCTGACATTCTTAAATAAACAATAAACACATGAACATAGGAAGAAACTGTATCCACTGGAGTGGACTCTACCCAATCAACAGGATCAAAGTTTACACAGGAAGGATAAATGTGTGGAAAGGACTTTAAATCAACAGAGAGGGAGGAGATTAGACAAAGCAATAGTTAAACCTAACAACCTAAAGATAAGATTTAAAAACTGAGAATTAATCACAAACAGTGATTGAGATAGTATCCACATTCAGAGCAATGTATAGAAAGTGATAAACAAAGCTGGTAAAAACAAAATAGAATTGATGAAATTGAGGGAGCAAATGGTTACAGCTGAGTTAGATGGAGAAGTAACTCATTTCTCTTTCTCTTTGTTCATTGTCTTGCCTGTTGTGAGTTGTGTGGTATGTGGAACATCTTTCCAGTCCTATTCAGGACCCTCCCAACAACTCTTTCTCTAATACATCAATGACATTATCAGTGCTCTTTCCTCGTTCATTCTTTAGAAAAAAAAATTATCAATTTCCTTTCTAATTTCCACCATGGCCTCACCTTCATCTGGTCCATCTCTAATTCTTCTCTTCCCTTCCTGGACATCTCAGGGATGACATGGTGGCTCAGTGGTTAGCACTGCTGCCTCACAGTTCCAGGGACCCAGGTTCAATTCCAACATTGGGTGACTGCATGTAGGTTTGCATATTCTCCCCGTGACTGCGTGGGTTTCCTCCCACAGTCCAAAGTTGCGCAGGTTAGGTGAATTGGCCATGCTAAATTGCTCGAGGAGAAAGTGAGGTCTGCAGATGCTGGAGATCAGAGCTGAAAATGTGTTGCTGGAAAAGCGCAGCAGGTCAGGCAGCATCCAAGGAGCAGGAGATTCGACGTTTCGGGCATAAGCCCTTCTCCATTCCTGAAGAAGGGCTTATGCCCGAAACATCGAATCTCCTGCTCCTTGGATGCTGCCTGACCTGCTGCGCTTTTCCAGCAACACATTTTCAGCTCATGCTAAATTGCCCATAGTGTTCAGGGATATGTAGGTGAGGGGTAAATGGAGGGAAATGGGTCTGGGTGGGTTACTATTTAGAGGATCGGTGTGGACTTGTTGGGCCGGATGGCCAGTTTCCACCCTGTAGGGATTCTATGATCTCTGTTTTCATGTCTGGAGATAGGCTCGTCACCTGATACAAACTCACCAACTCCCACAGTTACCATGTCTATACATCCTTACACCCTGCTTCGTGAATGGGCTCTATTCCATACTCCCAGTTACTCCATCTCCAATGTACCTGTTCTGATGATACCACCTTCCACAGGGGAGACCTTAGAAATGTCCACCTTTTTCCTCAACCAAGGTGCAGTGGAGGCATTCAAAAAGGAGCTGAGGAGAGTACAGGTCCAACATGTACTGTTTAGAGGTATATTTAGGAGCAACAAGTTCACAGAATCCTGGATGTCTAGAACAATTCAGAACTGGATGAGGAAGAAGAGAAGGACTTTTAGTGAGTCTAAAGGGAGAAATTCAGCTGCGGCCCATGGAGGCAAACAAGAAGTGCAGGAGGGAACTTAAGAAAGCAATGAGAAAAGCAAAAAGGGGGCATGAGAAAAGACCTGCAAACAGGATCAGGGAGAATCCTAAGATATTTAATAAATACATTAAAGGGAAGAGGTTAACCAGGGAAAGGGTAGGGCTATGGGGACAACCCATGTGTGAAGCTGCATGATATTAGAAAAGTATTAAAGGAATATTTCTCATCAGTCTTCTCGTTGGATTTCAGGAAAAGAGATTGTGAGGAACTTGCACAGTTTTAAATAGGAAATGGGGAGAAATTACAGGCTCTGTCAGACTTAGGAATGGTCAAATCCCTTGGCTTGGATGAAATGCATCCCAAGCTGCCATGGGAGGTGAGACAGCGGCTCTGACACAATTTTTTAATTCCCCTCCTGTCACGGGGGAAGTGCCAGAGGACTGGAGGACAGCTGATGCGGTTCAGTTTTTTAAGAGGAGTGGCATAGATTGTTACAAACCAGGCTAGACCCCCTCAAAGCTTTTCAAGAAGGTAGCCCAGGCCCTAACTTTTCTAGTTGTCTTAAGAAGGGGTAAAGTGGATATTCCAGGAGTGATGCAGCTGGCCCAACCACTCAGCTTTAAACAAAACAGATTTTATTTACAGACTACTGAATTAAACGCAAACAAAAGAAAACCAATTTTAGAATAACATAACCTATCTGAAAAGTTAATTGACTCTAGCACAATTTAATGATGCTGCTCCAAATACTTGCAACATCCCCATAAACACTCCGTTGGTAAATGAAGGTAAAATCAGACACAGATTCTTACAGGAGAGATGTCAGAGAGAGAGAAGTACCATGAAGCCGCTTCTTTGGGTCAGCACCATCTCTAGGCTCCCAATTAAAACCTGAATGGCAGCTACAAACAGACTGCTTCCTAAAACCAAACCAAACCAAACCAAACCCACCTGGGACAACTGGCCACTCCCCTTTTTTCAAGTATTTTCAGACATATCTGAACCTCAGCCTTTATGACCCCTCTGAATAAAAGAAAAGGACAGAATAACCTTGTTAAAGGAGCATCTTCATCACAACATGAACCAGAAAATTATAGACCGATGAATCTCATGTCAATGATTGGGAAACTATTAGAGAAAATTCTGAAGGAGCAAATTAATACCTACTCAGAAACACATGGGTTAATTAGGGCTATCAGCATGGCTTTGTCAGAGGGAGATCATGCCTAACAAATTTGTTAGAATATTTTGAAAATGTTATCAAGTGTGTGGATGAGGGAAGTTCAGCTTATGTAGTTATATGGATTTTAGCAAAGCTTTTGACAAGGTGCCACATGGACACTGATTGAGAAGGTTAAAGCACATGGATTTGAGGGAAACGTGGCAAGATGGATCCGAAACTGGCTAAGTACTAGGACACAAAGGTTAGTGGTAGAAGGCTGTGCAAGTGACTGGAGGCTGATGTCTAACAAGGGTCAGTACTGGGACCCTTATTGTTTGCTGTATACATAATGTTATAGATGAAATGTAGGAGATAATGTTAAGCAAAAGGTTGGTAAAGTGGCTAATAGTGAAAAAGATGGTTGTAGGTTACAGGAAGATATAGATGGGTTGGACAAATGGGCAGACCAGTGACAGTTGGTATTTAAAACTGATAAATGTAAAGTGATGTATTTTGGAAGAAGAAACAAGATGAGGGAATATTTAATCAATAGCAGGACACTGGGTAGCTTAGAGGAACAGAGGGATTTTGAGGTAATTAGTCACAGATCACTGAAGTCAGCAGAGCACATGAATAGGATAGTTAAGAAGGCATATGGGGCACTTGCATTCATCAGTCATGGCATAGAATATATGAGCAAGATGGTAATGTTGGAGTTGTACAGAACTTTGATTAGGCCATAGCTGGAGAACTGTGCGCAGTTTTGGTCACCTCACCACAGGAAGGTGATAGTACTGTAGGAGGAACAGAAGAGGTTCACCAGGATGGCGCCTGGGATGTAGAAATTGAGTTATAAGGAGAGACTAAATAGATTTGAATTGTTTTCTTTAAAGCAGAGAAGGCTGAGGAGGGCATGGGTGAGGGGTAAGTCCAGGGTGGATAGAGAGCAAGAGTTCCCCTTAGTTGAGGGATCAATCATGAAGGCGTATAGGTTTAGGGTAAGGGGCAGGAGATTCAGGGGGTGTTTGGGAAATATCTTTTTCACTCAGCGGGTGATGGGAAACTGGAATACACTGCCTAGGAAGGTAGTGGAGGTCAGAAACCTTACAATATTTAAAAAATGTTTGGATGAGTACTTGAAATATCATAACATCCAAGGATATGGGACATGTGCAGGAAATTGGGAGTAGCACACCTTTAGTGGCCCAGGCCATTCTGTTATAACATGACAGTCGTGTTCCTTTGCAACCTTGTGCTTGTAGAAAATCGCACTATGGAAAACCTCTGTGGAAACTCACTCTGTAGAAGATCGCTAATAGAAACTCGCTATACCCATACAGTACAAAGTTTGCGTTATCCAAATAATATCTACAATTCATCAGTCGCCACTTTGTGCTGACAAAATGCAAGTTATAGCAGACTCGATGGGCTGAAGGGCCTTTTCTGCCCTGGATGATTTCCCCACCATTATGATTGACAGGGCCATCAGCCATGTCTGACCCATCTCCTGCCCTTCAACACTGAACCCTTCTCTTCAAGCGATAGGTCCCCGGTCCTCACTTGCCATCCCAACAAGCATTCAAAGGATCATAAGCCACCATTTCTGTTACCTCCAGCAGGATACCACCACCAGACACACAGACCTGGGTGGCACAGTGGCTCAGTGGTTAGCACTGCAGCCTCACAGCACCAGGGCCCAGGTTTGATTCCAACTTCAGGCGACTGTCTGTGTGGAGTTTGCACATTCTCTCTGTGTCTCACAACTTCCCCCATGGGTTTCCTCTGGTGCTCTGGTTTCGTGTGCAGGTCAGGTGAATTGGCCATGCTAAATTGCCTGTAGTGTTAGGTGCATTAGTTAGAGGGAAATGGGCCTGGGTGGGTTACTCTTTGGAAGGTCAATATGGACTTGTTGAGCTAAATGGCCTGTTTCCACACTGCAGGGAAATGAATCTAGATCCTTTCCCATTTTGACAACATTCCATAGGGACCATTCCCTCCAGGCCAGCCAAGTTCATTTGTCCTCAATCCCAAAATCTCCTCACACCCCATGCAGTTACAGAAGGTATTATTTACTTCCCATTTACTGCCTCCCTCTTTACCATCCAAGGCCTCAGATACACCTTTCAAGTCAAGCAGTCTTTCTATTCTACCGTATTTGCTGCTCACAATGTGGTTTGCTCTACACCGGGCAGACAAAATGCAGACTGAGTTACTGCTTTGTTGAACACCCACACTCTGTATATAAAAGTGACCCTGAGATTCCTGTTGCCTGCTACTTCAACATACTACCACCATGTTCCCACGCCAACATTTCTGTTTCAGAAAGCAAAATAATTCTAAGTATATATAAACCACGGTAGTGGCATGATGTCCCGGTGGTTAGCACTATTGCTTTGCAACACCAAGAACTGGGTTTGATACCAGCCTTGGGCAATTGCCTGCATGGAATTTGCACATTCTCCCTGCGTCTGTGTGGGTTTCCTCTGTAAGCTCTGGTTTCCTCCCACAGTCCAAAAAATGTGCAGGTTAGGTGGATTAGCCATGCTAAATTGCCCATAGGGCTCAGGGATGTGTAGGTTAGGTGCATGAGTCGGGGTAAATGTAGATGAATGGGTTTGAGTGGGATACTCTTCAGAGGTTAGGTTCAACTTGTTGGGCCAAAGGGCTTGTTTCCACACAGTAGGAATTCTAATTCTGAAACACGGAACTAGTTTATTGTAAATAAAATCTACTTAAGTAAAGTTGTAAAGATTATTAATAAAAAGTTTAAGCTGGAAATATGTATAATGACCCTTCTTGAAACCTAACATATAACCTCAAGTCTGGTGAATTAATAGAAAATTCTGCAAAAGAGTTACCTTAAGAATAAGTAACAGGAAAATTCAGGAAAAAAAACAACAACTGATTATCACAAATGCTGATATATGGGCAAAGTTTCTTTACACACAAAGTGGTGGTTCTGGGTTTCTTTGGGATCAGGTTAAGCTGCTCATTTTGCATTTCTGTATGAACCCACTTTTTCTGGTGATGAGGTCTTCCAGTAGGTTTCAACTGTCAAACTGTGGGGCCTTTTACTGAAAGACTAAGGTAAAAGGCTATTCCTTTGAAGGGAAGTTAACTCAGACTTTGACGGTGTTCAACAATTAAATAACTTCATTGCACCCACTATAGGTGACATCTATGGAGACATAGCATAGACTCAGTGACTCCTGTCAAACAGCTTGTCTTCTTTGCAAATGAAACATTTTCCTTGTTTCAGCCTGTCTCCTTTGCTTTGTGAAGTTTTAATTCCAAAAAATCCATAACATATTGATACATTCAGCCAATGAAATCTTAAATTAATATATCAGACATTCTCATAATACTAGGAAACATCACCCTTTGGGTAAAATCATTTTTCTTCATATTTCCTCAAAACCTTCTGCCCCTTATCTTGAATATATGACCCCTGGTCATTGATCCCTCCATCAAGGGGAATATTTTTCTTTCTGCCTACACTGTCTATGCCCCTCATAATTTTATACGTCTCAACTACATTCCCGCTCAATCTCCCCTACTCTAAGGAAAACAATCACAGTTTGTCCAATCTCTCTTCATAAGTGATAATCTCTAACCCAGGCAACATCCTGGTACATCTCTTCTGCACCCTCTCCAGTGCTATCAATACTGTTCTATAAAATGCACAATACTCTAGCTATGACTTAACCAACATTTATATAGTTCCAGTATAATCTCCATGTCCTTAAACTCTATGCCTCAACTAATATACCATATGTCTTCTTAATCATTTTTTCCATCTGTCCTGATACCTTAAAGGACTGGTGTACATGCGCACCAAGGTCCCTCTGATCCTTCCCAGAGTCCTATCATTCATCATGTATTCCTTTGCCTTGTTTGTCCTGCCCAATTGCATCACCTCACATTTATCAAGAATGAATTCCACTTTCCACTGATCAGTCCATCTGACTAGTCTATAAATCTCCTCCTGTAATCTAAAACTATCCTCACCACTATTTACAACCCCACCAATTTTTGTATCATCTGGGAACTTACTGATCAGCCCTTCAACATTCTAGTTTCAGATGACAAAAAGCAAGGGTCCTGACACTGATTCCTGTGGGACCTCACTGCACACAGACCTCCAGCCAGAAAAACATCCCTCAACCATCACCCTCTGCTTCCTGTCACTCAGCCATTTGTGGATGCAATTTGCCTAATTTCCTTGGGCATCATGGGCTCTTACGTTACCTCAACAAAAGTCTTGCTGAAGTCCAAGTAGACTACGTCTAAAGCATTACCCTCATTGACACACCTGGTCACCTCTTCAAAAAATTCAATCAAGTTGGTCAGATATGACTTCCCCTCAACAAAACTATACTGACTACTCTTAATTAATCACTGTGTTTCCAAATGCAGATTAAATCTGTCCCTCAGAATTGCTTCCAATAGTTCAACTACCACCGAAGTTAGGCTAAATGGGCCTGTTGTTTCCCGGTTTATCCCTTGCCTCGTTCTTGAATAACAGTATCACATTGGCTGTCCTCCAGCACCTCTCCTGTGGCCAGATGATAAGGGAATATTTTGGAAATTGAAAATTTTTGAAAACATCTTGCTATTCCCTCCTTTGCCTCACTCAAATAACCTGGGATACATTTCATCCAGCCCTAGAGATTCATCTGATTTTAAATCTGCCAGAACACTCAGAACCTCTTCTTGTCTGTGCTAATGTCTTTAATTGTTTTACAGAGCATGTCCCTGATTTCTATCAAGTAGAAAGATAAGCAGCAGTTAGCATGTGTGCAGGGTTTAAGTTCGAGGCAGACGAGGAATGAAGCACAAAGGAAGGATAACTAAGGACATATTACTAAAGGTGATGGAAATCAAGAGTATAAGAAAATTAGCATTAATGTGCTTTATCTGAATGCTCATTGTATTCAAAACAAAGTCGATGAATTAACAGCACAAATCATTGTAAATGATTATGATGTGGTAGGCATCACAGAGACATGGTTGCAGGGGGTTGAGGACTAGCAGTTAAACATCCAAGGATTTACAACTTATGAAAAAGACAGAGAGATGGGCAGAGGGGGTGGAGTTGCCTTGTTAGTTAAGAATGAAATTAAATCTATGGCATTGAATGACGTAGGGTCAGATGATGTGGAGTCTATGTGGGTGGAATTGAGGAACCACAAAGGCAAAAAAAACCATAATGGGAGTTATGTACTGACCTCTCAGCAAGATGTACCAGGAAATAAATAGGGCATGTCAAAAAGGCAAGGTCACAGTGATCATGGGGGACTTCAATATACAATGGACTGGGTGAATAATGTTGCCGGTGGATCCAAAAAAGGGAATTTATGGAATGTTTACAAGATGGCTTTTTGGAACAGCTAGTGATGGAGCCCACAAGGGAACAGGTTATTTTGGACTTAGTGCTATGTAATGAGGAGAAAGTGTGGTCTGCAGATGCTGGAGATCAGAGTTGAAAATGTGTTGCTGGAAAAGCGCAGCAGGTCAGGCAGCATCCAAGGAGCAGGAGATTCGATGTTTCGGGCATAAGCCCTTGTTCAGCAGAATCTCCAACTCCTTGGATGCTGCCTGACCTGCTGCGCTTTTCCAGCAACACATTTTCTGCTATGTAATGAGTCAAACTTTATAAAAGATCTAAGGGAACACTTAGGAAGCAACAATCACAATATGGCAGAGTTCAGTCTGCAGTTTGAAAGAGAAAATGCAAAATTGAATGTAATGGTGGTACAGTTAAATAAAGGTAATTACAGGGGCATGAGAGAAGAACTGACAAAAATCATTTGGAAGCAGAGCCTAATGGGGAAGACAGTACAGCAACAATGGCAAGAGTTCTGGGTGTAATTGAGAACACAGTACAGAGATTAATTCCAATGAAAAGAAAGATTACCACAGAGCGGGGTCGGGAGGTGGGGTGGAGGAGGGGGGATGGACTACACAACCATGGCTGACAAAGGAAGTCAGGAAATATATCATAGAAAAAGAGAGAGCCTATAAAGTGGCCAAGAACACTGGGAAATCAGAAGATTGGGAAGACTACAAAAATAAACAGAGGATAAAGAGAGAAATAAGGAAGGAGAGGATCAAATATGAGGGTAAGCTAGCCAGTAATATTAGAAATGATAGTAAAAGTTTCCTTCAATACATAAGAAACAAATGAGAGGCAAAAGCAGAGATTGGACTGCTCCAAACTGATGCAGAAAAGCTAGTGATGGGAGATAAGGAAATAGTTGAAGAACCTAATAAATATAATTAAGGAGAGTCAAGGGGCAGGGTTGAGTATGGTAGCCATTAAAAAGAGAAAGAACTTGAAAAGCTAAAAGATCTAAAAATGGATAAATCCTCTGGCTCGGATGGGCTACATCCTAGAGTTCTGAGGGAGGTGGCTGAGGAAATAGCGGAGGCATTGACTATGATCTTTCAAAACTCATGGAGTCAGGGAAAGTCCCAGACGATTGGAAAATCACTATTGTAACCCCCTTGTTCAAGCAAGGATCAAGACAAAAGATGGAAAATTATAGGCAGATTAGCCTAACCTTGGTTGTAGGTAAAATTCTAGAATCCAACATTAAGGATGAGATTTCTAAATTCTTGGAAGTGAAGGGTCGCATTAGAGCAAGTTAGCATGGATTTAGTAAGAAGAGGTCACGTCTGTGAGAATTCTTTAAAGAGATAGCAAGTAGGTTAGACCAGGGAAACCCAGTGGATGTTATCTACCTAGACTTCCAAAAGGCCTTTGATAAGGTGCCTCATGAGAGCCTGATGAGTAAGTTGAGGGCCCATGGGTTCGAGGTGAGCTACTGACATAGATTGAGGATTGGCTGTCGGACAGAGGGCAGAGAGATCGGATAAAAGGTTCTTTTTCGGAATGGCAGCTAGTGAAAAGTGATGTCCCACAGGGTTCATTGCTGGGGCCACAGCTGTTCACTTCAAATATTAATGATCTGGACAAAGGGACTGGGGGCATTCCGGCAAAGTTTTCTGATGATACAAGGTTAGGTGGACAGGCAGGTAGTACTGAGGAGGTGGGGAGGCTGTGGAAAGATTTAGATGTTTAGGAGAATGGTCCAAGAAATGGCTGATGAAATGCAATGTGAGCAAATGTGAGGTCTTGCACTTTGGGAAAAAGAGCATAGGCATGGACTACTTTCCAAACGGTGAGAACATTCATAAAGCCAAAGTACAAAGGGATCTGGGAGAGCTCGTGCAGGATTCCCTAAAAGTTGACTTGCAGGTTGAGTCTGTGGTTAAGAAAGCAAATATAATGTTGTCATTTATTTCAATAGAGTTAGAATGTAAAAGCAGTGATGTGCTTCTGAGACTTTATGAAGCTCTGGCTAGACCCCATTTGGAGGACTGTGTCCAGTTTTGGGCCCCAAACCTCAGGAAGGACATACTGGCACTGGAGTGTGTCCAGTGGAGATTCACACGGATGAACTCTGGAATGGTAGGCCTAACATACGATGACTGGCTGAGGATCCTGGGATTATATTCATTACTGTTTAGAAGATTCAGGAGAAATCTAAAGAAACTTACAATATAATTCATGGCTTAGAAAGGGTGGACGCTAGGAAATTGTTTCCAAAAGGCAGGGAGACTAGGATCCATGAACACAGCCTTAGAATTAGAGGAGGTCGATTTAGAATGGAAATGAGGAGACATTTCTTCAGCCAGAGTGTGGTGGGCCTGTGGAATTCATTGCCACGGAGTGCAGTGGAGGCCAGGACATTAAATGTCTTCAAGGCAGAGATTGATAAATTCTTAATCTCGCAAGGAATTAAGGGATACGAGGAGAGTGCAAGTAAGTGGTGTTGAAATGCCCATCAGCGATGGGCCAAATGGCTTTACTTCCACTCCTATTTCTTATGGTCTTAGGTCTTATCCACATATTGTCCCTCTCACTAGTGAAAACCAACTCAAAGTATTCATTTAGAATCCTACCTACATTCACCGGACCCACACACAATTTAGCACACTGGTCCTTAATGGACCTTACATTTTTCCTTGTTATCCTTTTACCCTTAATGTACCTGTAAAAACAATCTCAGATTTGCCTTCATTTTACCTGCCAGTATCCTTTCCCATCCCCTTTTAGCTCTCCAAATCTCCCTTTCAAATTCCCTCTTGCACACTGTCTATTCCTGTAGGGCTTCTGCTGTTTTGAGCCCTCTGTTCGTGCCATAAGCCTCCCTTTATTTCTCTCAGTCCAATAAAATGTGTCTCTTGATATCCAGGATTCACAGGATTTGATAGTCCCAACCTTTTTTTTATTGGAATATGTTGGCTTTGTATTCTCCATATTTCCTTCTTGAATGCACAACTCCAAGGTGGATCATACTCCTCCTGTTACAATTACCTCCCACCCTGCATCTACCTATCACCATCCCACTTACCTTTCCCCAAGATCCACCCCCAACCCCCCCATTTATCTCTCAGCACCCGTCCCCTCCACATTTCTGATGAAGGGCTTGTGACTGAAATGTCGACTTCCTGCTCTGCGGATGCTGCCTGACCGGCTGTGCTTTTCCAGCACCACACTCTTTCAGCTCTGACTCTTCAGCATCTGCAGTCCTCACTTTCTCCCAGATATCTCAATGAAGTTTTTTTTTTAGATTACTTACAGTGTGGAAACAGGCCCTTTGGCCCAACAAGTCCACACCGACCCACCGAAGCGCAACCCACCCATACCCCTACATTTACCCCTTACCTAACACTATGGGCAATTTAGCATGGCCAATTCACCTGACCCGCACATCTTTGGACTGTGGGAGGAAACCGGAGCACCCGGAGGAAACCCACGCAGACACGGGGAGAACGTGCAAACTCCACACAGTCAGTCGCCTGAGTCGGGAATTGAACCCGGGTCTCTGGTGCTGTGAGTCAGCAGTGCTAACCACTGTGCCACCGTGCAAGTCAGGAGAAGTCAATAATTAGGGAGATCAGGAAAACATTGAGCAAAAAACAAAGAAAATACAATGGAAACCTTTAACTTTCACATAAATTGAAAGAAACAAAAGTAATGAGGGCAATTAATTTCTTGGATATATTTGGGATTGCTTCCAACTTAAAATGATATACAACATATTAAATCTAATTTTGAGTAACAAACTAGAATTAGCTAATGACCGGATGATGAGGGAACATATTGTGAATAGTGACTATAATACAATTAAAGTTGATTTTAGATTTGAGAGGGAAAATGTGAGTGATAAAACAAGGCTTTAAAGTTAATTGAGGCTAATTTTAAAAGCATGAGATGGTAACTGAATGGAGTAACCAAACTGAACAATTAGTGGACAAGTGTCTAGTCAAATGTATACAGAAAACATTCACAGGAGTATTTGGTATAATCCAAGAGCAGATTATATTTCTAAAGGCAGAAGATAATTAAATATTTTATTTAATTTAACATGAAGGGTATTGGAGAAAATAGTTAAAAATCACACAATACCAGGTTTTGTACAACTGGTTTATTTGGAAGCACTAGCTTTGTTTCCAAATAAACTTGTTGGACTGGAACCTGATGTTGTGGGATTTTTAACTTAATCTGCCACAGCCCAACACTGGCATCACCAAATCCTGAAGCAAATAATGAGACTTAATCTTGACAGTCTGATATTTCTTTTAAGAGACCTACTGGTTAAAAACTAAGCAGTAAATTTGAAGAGGTATTAGTTAAACTTACCAAAGTTTTCTTGATTTGGAATTTGTGCCATTGAATTGCAACGTTTCAAATGATACCATTGTCTAAAAAGGACAATGGGAAAAAGCAACTCTTGTCAGCTTAACATCCATCTGCCAATACTAACTGAGTATTTTGAAAAATTTGAATTGATGAAAGAATAGACCTGTGAAGGTGAGGTCACGTCTGTCTAAAGCTGGTGGAATATATAATGCAGAAAATGCAAGAGAAAATGATTAGATCTGGCAGTATCTGTTGCGCGAGAAACAGAGTTTTCACTGATAATTAAAATTCCCATCTTCTTTTCAAAATCCTTCACAATGTGAACTATCTGGATCTCTATGATTTCCACCAGCTACAGTCACCTCCAAGATCTCCTTTAATTTTGCTGGAATGAACACCCCAGATATTAATTATTCCCCCATTGGTGGCTGTGCCTTCAGCTCCCTATGACCTAAAATTCAGAATTCCCTCCCAAACCTCTTTTCCTCTCTCTGTTCCTTTAAGATATTCCTTGAAGTCCACTTTGTTGATCACTTATCCCAGTACCTTGCTCAAAGCCAATCTCTGCTCGGTGATGTTCCTGGGAGGTACATTATTATTATGTCAGTACATTAAAGATGCTACATAAATGGAAGTTGTTGTTAGCAATGGTTAATCCCATGTCTGCACATGATGAAAGATTAATGTGTGCCTGGACTCTCACAGCCAGCAATCTAATGGAAAATCTGTCTATACAGGGTTTGAGTCCAAATCAGCTCATGGCAAATTTCAAAGGACACGCACTGCCGGGCAGTTTCTTCCTTCTCTTCGGACTCTGGTGGTCTGTGAAGTATCCACTCAAATTCTTACTGAAGAAGAAGAAAACATCCCGACTATGCTTTGAGCGGGTGGAATTTGCTGAGGGGATAGCCAAAGCTGTTTTCTCACTTGTGGGTGAGTATTCTCAGTCTTTGAGGGATTGTTGCCAAAGAATGAACTGATCAGTTGGTGAGGAAGCTGGCATTTATCCTCAGAGTGGCTGTTCACACACACACACACACACACACACACACACACACACACACACACACACACACTCACTCTCACATACACACCTCCCTCACATACCCTCACACTCTCCCTCACACACACCCTCACACCTTCCCTCGCACACACGCACACTCACACCCTCTCTCATGCTCACTCTCACACACCCTCCCTCACACACTCTCATTTACCCTCTCTCACACCCTCCTGCACACACACTAACGCACTGTCACAGTGACCTCGCACAGACATACTAACACACTGTCATAGACTCATATAATACCTACAGTGTGGAAACAGGCCTTTTGGCCCAAGTCCACACTGACCCTCCAAAGCGTAACCCACCCAGACTATTATCCTATATTTAACCCTGACTAAGGTACCTAACATACACATCCCTGGACACTATGGGTAATTTAGCATGGCCAGTTCACCTAACCTGCACATCTTTGGACTGTGGGAGGAAACGGGAGCACCCAGAGGAAACCCACGCTGATACTGGGAGAATGTGCAAACTCCACACAGACAGTCATCCAAGGCAGGAATGGAACCCAGGTTCCGGGTGCTATGAGGCAGCAGTGCTAACCACTGAGCCACCATGCCACCCTGTCACTGTGATTCTGCACACACTAACACACTGACGCAATAGAATAAGGGAGTCCCTGGAGCCATACAAGGAATACAGGAGTTTATTGAAGGAGGAAGTCAGGAGGGTGAAAAGAGGGCACAAGATAACCTTGACTGAGAAGTTTAGGGTGAATCCAAAGAGGTTTTTTTAAGTGTATTAAAGGCAAAAGAATAACTCGAGACAGAATAGGGCCCCTCAAGGACCAAAGTGGACATGTGTATGTCAAACCAAAGGAGTTGGGTGAGATTCTCAACAAGTATTTCTCCCCAGTGTTTACCATGGAGAAAGACATGCAGACTTGCAAACTTGGGGAAGATAGTGGTGATATCTTGGGGACAGTCCATATCACAGTCGAGGAAATGTTGGATATATTAAAATGTATGAAGGTGGATAAATCTCCTGGTCCAAGAACACTGTGAGAAGCTAGAGAAAAGATTGTGGGCACCCTGGCTGATATTTCTGCATCATCATTAGCCACGGGTGAGATCCCAGAAGATTGGAGCCTAGCAGATGTTGTGCCATTATTCAAGAAAGGTTACAAAGAAAAGCCTGGGAACTACAGACCAGTGAGCCTAACATCTGTAGTGGATAAGTGACTTGAGAAGATTCTGAGCGATAAGTTATACATGCAATTGGAAAGACAGGGTTTGATTCAGAGTAGTCAGCATGGCTTTGTGAGTGGGAGATCATGCCTCACAAATTTGTTAAGAGTTCTTTGATGAAGTGACCAGGAAGGTTGACGAGGGCAAGCAGTAAATGTAGTCTGTACGTTTCAGTAAGGTTTTTGATAAGGTTCCACATGATAGGCTGCTCTGGAACATTAGATCACATGGAATCCAGGGGGTGCTGACAAATTGGATACAAAATTGGCTTAATGGTAGGAAGCAGAGGGTAACAGTGGAAGGATGCTTGTCGACTGGAGGCTTGTGACCAGTGGAGTACTGGGTCCATTGGTGTTTGTTATCTACATCAATGATTTGCATGAGCATGTACAAGGCATGATTGGCAGGTTTCCTGATGACACTAAAAAGGCAGTATCATGGACAGTGAGGAAGTTTCTCAGAAATTGCAGCAGAATCTTGATCAGCTGAGGAAGTGGGCTGAGAAATGGCAAATAGAGCTTAATATAGATAAATGTGAAGTCTTGCATTTTGGAAAGTCAAATCAAGGTAGGAGTTTCATGGTGAATGATAGGGCCTTAAGGAGTGTAGTGGAACAAAGGGATCTTGGAGTTCAGGTTCACAGTTCTCTGAAAGTGGAGTCACAGGTAGACAGGGCAGTGAAGAAGGCTTTTGGCACACTGGCCTTCATCAGTCAGGGCACTGAGTATAGAAGTTGGGGAGTTATGTTGCAGTTTTACAGAACTGCACTTGGTTGCACTAGGAGTATTGTGTTCAGTTTTGGTCACCTTGCTATAGGAAGGGTGTTATTAAACTGGGAAGACTACAGAAGAAATTTACGAGAATGGTCTGAATTATCAGGGAAAGTTGCTCAAGCTAGGGCCATTCTCTTTAGAGCATCGGAGACTGAGGGGGGACCTTATAAAGGTGTATCAGATCATGAGAGATATGGATAGGGTGAATGCACTCAGTGTTTTTTCCAGGGTTAGGGAATCGTGGACTAGCGGGCATCAGTTTAAGGTTAGAGGAGAAAGAATGAAAGGGAGCCTGAAGGGCAACCTTTTTACACAGAGGGTGGTACTCATATGGAATGAGCTGCCACGGAACTGGTTGAGGTGGGTACATTAACAACATTTAAAAGGCATTTCCACAAATATAGGGATAGGAAAGGTTTAGAAGGGTATGGGCCATGTGCAGGGAAATGAGGTTAGCGCTGATGGACATTTTGGTCAGCGTGGAGTATTTGGGACAAAGGGCCTGTCTCCATGCTGTAGGACTCCATGACTCAATGACTCTATAACTCTATATCCAACCACACCCACTATCACATTCAGAATGATACACGCTGAAGAATAGCAAGTTTGTTTGTGCAATAATGTTGTGAGCTCTCTGTTGTACTTGTTTTCCCCAAAAACACATGAATCAGTCCAAAGAGAGAAAGCTCCTGCCTTTCTAGACATTTAGTTTATGTTCAGTCAGATGGTAAACATTGAAAAGTCACAGGTTTGAATCCGTGATCCCTAGTGTGTTGCATGACCAATGACCAGAGTCTAGACAGTGATCATCGAAGCTGGGTCATGTGTTGGCATCTCCTGGAACATGTCCAGATTAATTGGGAACATTGTTTTTTACTGTCACATCTTGGGAAGTGCTCAATCAATTGAAATGAAACTCAATTTCTCTTCAAGTCTTCAGGAATCCATTTCAATCCTGCTGTAATACTACATATTGAATACTACACCACCTTTGGGCAAATACTGATGTACAGTTTAACAATATGGAGAATGAATGGGCAACTCAGAACAATTGTCATCACCCGGTCAATGCCAGCAATGCATTGTTAGCATTCATTTCAAGATTGCTAGATGACAAAGGAAGGAATGCTGAGGCTGTATAAGGCTCTGGTCAGACAACATTTGAAATACTGTGAGCAGTTTTGTATCTAAGGAAGGATGTGCTGGCAATGGAAGGGATTCAGAGGAGGTTCACAAGAATGATCCCAGGGATGAAGGACTAGTCATTTGAAGAGCAGCTGAGGACTCGGGGTCTGTACTCAATGGAGTTTAGAAGGATGGGAGGGATCTGATTGAAACTGAGAGACCTGGATAGGATGGTCATAGTGAAGATGTTTTGCTAATTGGAGAGAATATGATCTGAAGACACAAAGTGAAAGGATGACACTTTGGATTGGAGATGAGGAGGAATTTCTTCAGCCAAAGGCTAGTTAATTGATATAACTCATTGCCGCAGACAGTTGTGGAGGTCATGTTATTGAGTGAAGTTAAAACAGAGACAGATATGTTCTTGATTAGTAAGCGGATCGAGGGTTACAGGGAGAAAGTAGGGGAATGAGCTGACAAATAGATCAGCTATGGTGGAATGGAAGAGCAGACCTGATGGGCCAAATGGCTTAGTTCTGCTCCCATATCTTAGAGTGTATGTTATGGTTTTAGGAACCAGGCATATTGCCCTGAGGATGACTCTCATTCAGAATGTCTATCAGTTCCCTCAGTCTCACAGGTGGCAATTCACGTTCACCACGAGCCACATCCCAGGCCCAGGCCCAGACTGCAAATGGCCCCAAAACAGTGGGGGAGGGTCAAATGGGGACCCTCCCCATTGAGAAAAGTCATTCTCCATGAATAATATGTTTGGTTGGTAAAATGTTAATTATTGCTGGTTTTGTGTCTTCCCTGAGCAGATTTCTGATTTCCTGAAGTCTCTAGTCACTCTCTCAATCACAGCCAAAGTGGCTGCTGTTAGTCTAATTGCTGAATGGGAACAGAACCCAACAGAGAGGAGGATTATCCAGAATGGGAAGTGGAGGTCTTCTGCACACCAAGCTGGTGATCAGAATGTTCATAATCCAGGGGTATAACTTCTAATCCAAGAGTGGCAGATGGTGAAATTTGAATTCAATAAAATTTGGGAATTAAAATCTAAATGAATGTTAATTCATATAAAAACACATCTGGTTCACATTAATGTCCTTCAGCAAAGGAAACTTTGTCCTTACTTATAAGTTAGGCGCATTGTAGATAGTGTAGATGATAGCATGAAATTACAAAAGGATAGATGAAGTGAATGGACAAAACTGTGGCTAATGGAGTTCAACTTAAGGAAGTATAATGTTTTTCATTTTGGAATGACAAAGGATAGACCATACCATTCTTTCGTGATGGTATGAAGTAAAGTCCAGTGGAAGATGCTGAAAAAGGTTAGAAGAGATAGGATTTATAATCATCTGGAAAGGAATCATTTGATTAGGGGTAGTCAACACAGTTTTGTGAAGGGTAGATCGTGCCTCACTAACCTTATTGAGTTCTTCAAGAAAGTGACTAAATGGGTGCATAAAGGTAAAGCAGTTGATGTGGTGTATATGGACTTCAGCAAAGCGTTTGATAAGGTTCTATGCCATAAGCTATTGCACAAAATACGGAGTTTCAGGATTGAAGGTGATTTAGAGGTTAGAAATTGACTAGCTGAAAAAAGACAGAGGGCAGTGACTGATAGTAAATGTTAATCCTGGAGCTCAATTACCAGTAGTGTGCCACAAGGGTCTGTTTTTGGAGTCACTGCTGTTTTGTCATTTTTATCCAAGTGGGCATAGAAGGATGGGTTAGTAAATTTGCAGATGACACTAAGGTAGGCAGAGTTGTGAACAGTGACAAAGAATGTTGTGGGTTACAGAGGGACATAGATAAGCTTTAGGGCTGGGCTGAGAAGTGGCAAATGGAGTTTAATGCAGAAAAGTGTGAGGTAGTTCACTTCAGAAGAAGTAACAAGAATGCAGAGTACTGGGCTAATGGTAAAATTCTTGGCAGTGTAGATGAACAGAGAGATCGCATTGTCCAGGTGCATAAATCCCTGAAAGTTGCCACCCAGATTGATAGGGTTGTTAGGAAGGCATATGGTCTGTTGGCGTTTATTGGTAGGGGGATTGAGTTTCAGTCATGCTTCAGGTGTACAAGATACTGAAAAGGCTGCACCTGGAGTACTGCGTGCAGTTCTGGTCACCGCATTATAGGAAGGATGTGGAAGCTTTAGAAAGGGTTCAGAGGACATTTACTGGGATCTTGCCTGGTATGAAGAAGGTATTTCAAGGAAAGGCTGAGGGAACTGAGGTAGTTTTTGTCAGAGAGAAGAAGGTTGGGAGGTGAGTTAATCAAGACGTATAAGATAATTAGAGGGTTAGATAGGGTGGACAGTGAGAGCCTTTTTCCTCAGCTGGTGATGGCTAACACAAGGAGACTTAGTTTTAAATTGAGGCTTAACAGATTTAGGACAGATAATAGGGGTGGTTTCTTTACTCAGAGAGTAGTAGGGATGTGGAATGGCCTGCCTGCAACAGGAGTAGACTTGTTGACATTAAGGGCATTTAAATGGGCATTGGACATACATATGGATACATATGGATATGAATCGGTGTAGGTTAGATGAGCATCAGATTAATTTCACAGGTCGGTGCAACATTGAGGGCCAAAGGGCCTGTGCTGTGCTGTAATGTTCTATGTTCTATGCAGTGGATGTCTAAGGAGACCTGGGGACTCAGGTGCATAGATCTTTACAATGTCACAAACAGGTATATAAAATAATCTGGAAAGCTAATAGAATGCTGGCTTTTATATCTACAGCACTGGGATATAAGGATGCAGACGTTATTCTACAGTTATACAAAACTCTGGGTAGACCAACTTGGAGTACTGTGAACAGATCTGGGTCTCACACCTTAGGAAGCAAATATTGGCCTGAGAGAGAGTATAATACAAGTTTACCTTGATTATGCTCTGGTTATGTTATGAGGAGAGATAATACAAATTAGGACATTTTTCTCTAGAATATCTGATGAAACTCTTCAAGATATTAAAAGGAACAAACAGGGTAGTTAAAGATAAAATACTTCCAGTGGTTAGAGATTCTAGAACTGGGGTGTGCAGTCCAAGAATTGCTTAGCCTGTTCAGGAAAGATGTTAGTAAGCACTTCCACGCAAATGACAGTTAATGTTTGGAAGGACCTTCCACAAATAACAGTGGATGCTGGATCAGTTGTTAATTTTAAGTTCAAGATAGATAAACTTTTGTTAAGCAAAGGTATTAAGATATGTGGGCCAAAGACAAGGTTATGGGGTTAGATGCCACAGATCAGCCAGGGGCTTATTAAATGGTTGAACATGCTTGAGGAGCTGAATGGTCTACTCCTGTGTAATCATGGAATTGGACCTCAGAACAAAAACAGAAATAGCTGGAAAAACTCAACAGATCTTGCAGCATCAGTGGAAAGAAAACAGAGTTAACATTTCAAGTCCAGTGACACTGTTTCAGAAGGATACATCTTTTCCCACTAGCAGGCCAGACCCAGCATATGTGACAGCAGATTGGTACACAAATCACAACGGGGTTTCCCTGGGACTCCTCAATATTGACCTTGGACACCACGAAGTCTTGTGGCTTCAGGTTAAATACGGGCAAGGAAATCTTCTGCTGATTACCATCCTTCCATCCGCTGATGGATCAGTACTCCTCCATGTTGAAGAACATTTGGAGGAAGCACTGAAGGTGGCAAGGGAGCAAAATATACTCTGGGTGGAGGATTTCAACATGCACTAGCAAGAACGGTTTGGCAGCAGCATGGCTAATTGAACAGGCCAGGTTCTAAAGGACATAGCTCTAGACTGGGTCTGTGGAAGATGATGAAGGAACCAAAAGAAGGAAAACATGCTTGACTTCATCCTTACCAATCTGCTACTTGCAGATGTAACTGTCCATGACAGTATTGATAAGAGAAAACTAGGAGAAAGTAAGGACTGCAGATGCTGGAGTACCAGAGTTGAAAAATGTGGTGCTGGAAAGGCGCAGCAGGCCAGGCAGCATCCGAGGAGCAGGAGAATCGACGTTTCGGGCATAAGCCCTTCTTCAGGAATGAGGCTGGTGTGCCAAGTGGGCTGAGATAAAAGGTAGGGGGGACGGAATTTGGGGGAGGGGCGCTGGGAATACGATAGGTGGAAGGAGGTGAGGTTGAGGGTGATAGGTCGGAGAGGGGGTGGGGGCGAAGAGGTTGGGAAGAAGATTGCAGTCAAGAGGACGATGCTGAATCTGAGGGTTGGGACTGAGATAAGGTGGGGGGAGGGGAAATGAGGAAGGTGGAGAAATCTACATTCAGTATTGATAAGAGAAATCAAGCACAGTCCTGTCTTCACATTGAGGATATACTCCGTGTTGTGTGACACTTTCACCGTTCTAAATGGGACAGATCTAGCTACTCAAGGCTGGCCGTCCATGTGGTTCTATGGACCATCAACAGAAGCAAAATTGTACACCAGTACAGTCTGTAACCTCACAGCCCAGCATATCTCGCACTCAACCATTATCATCAAGCCAGGGGATCAGTGGACCGTGCAGGAGGAAATGCCAGGAGCAGTACCAGACATATCTAAGTGTGAGGTATCAACCTAGTGAAGCTACCAGACAGGACTACGTGTGAGCCAAACAGTATAAGCAGCAAGTGATAGACAGAGCGAAACGAGCCCACAACCAACAGATCAGATCAAAGCTATGCGGTTCTGCCACATCCAATTGTGAATGGTGATGGAAAATCCAACAACTCCTTAGAGGCCTTGGCTCTACAAATGTCCCCACCCTCAATGATGGAAGAGCCCAGCACATCACAAGATAAGGCTGAAGCCTTCGCAGCAATTCTCAGCCAGAAGTGCCAGATGGATGATCCACTTTGACCTCATCCAGTGGTCCTTAGCATCACAGACACCAGTCTTCCGCCAATTTGATTCACTCCACTTGATAGCAAGAAACAGTTACTGATATGAAGGCATTGGTTACTGCAAAGGTTATGGGTCCTGATATCACTCTGATAATAGTACTGAAGACTTGTGCTCAAGACTTGCCACTCTCCAAGCCAAGCTGTTCCAGGATAGCTACAACATTGACATCTACCTGACAATGCAGAAAATTGCCCAGTTATGTCCTGCACACAAAAAACAGGACAACTCCAACCTCGCCAATTATTGCCCAGTCAGCATTCTCTCAGTGCTGCCAAGCAGCACTTGCTCACAATAATCTGCTCACAGATGCCCAGTTTGGGTTCTGCTCAGCTACTCAGCTCCTGACCTCATGACAGCCTTTGTTCAAACAAGAACAAAAGAGCTGAATTTCAGAGGTGAGGTGAGAATCTGTCAATTCTTGACTTCCCAAAGCCCATCCATTATTTACAAGCCAGAGATGTGATGGAATATTTCCCACTTGCCTGGATGGGTATAGATTGAATAACACACAAGAAGCTTGGCACCATCTAGAACAAAGCAGCCCACTTGATTGGCACAACATGCACTCCCTCCAGTGCAGATGGTCAGTAGCAGCAGTGTGTACTATCTACAAGATGCACTGCAGAAACTCACCAAAGTTCCTTTGACAGCACTTTTCAAACTCACAAACACTACCAGCCAGAAAGACAAGGGCAGCAGATACATGAGAAGACCTTCACCTGCAAGTTCCCCTCCAAGCCACTCACCAGCCCGACTTGGGAATATACTGCTGTTCCCTCAGTATTGCTGGATCAAAATCCTGGAATTTCCTCCCTATGGATGTTATGGTTACAGCATGTGGACTGCAGCAGTTCAAGAAAGGAGCTCACCATACCTTCTGAAGGCCAACCAGGAAGGAGCATTACGTTCACATCCCATTTGTGAATCGAAACACATTAGTTTTGAAAACAATGCCCTGGGGTTCTCCCAAAACAGTGCAGATTCTGAGTGTTCCCACAGTGCAGGGCAGAATGAGGGTTTAGAGCATAGAATATTGTACATTACAGGACAATACCAGCTCTGTAGCCTTCAACGTTGCACCGCCCCGTGAAACCAATCTGAAGCCTACGCTATTCCATTTTCGTCCACATGTCTATCCAATGCCCATTTAAATACCCTGAAAGTTGGCCAGTCTACGACTGTTGCAGGCAGTGTTTTCCACACCCCGACTACTCTCTGAGTAAAGAAACCACCTCTGACATCTGCCTATATCTATCACCCCTCAATTTAAAGCTATGCCCCTCGTGCTAGCCATCACCATCCAAACTTCTGATTATCTTATATGTCTCAATTAAGTCACCTCTCAACCTTATTCTCTCGAACAAAAACAGCCTCAAGTCCCTCAGCCTTCCCTCATAAGACTCCCCTCCATACCAGGCAACATCCTAGTAAATCTCCTCTGAACCCTTTCCAAAGCTTCCACATTCTTCCTATAATGTGGTGACTAGAACTGTACGCAATACTCCAAATGCGGCTGCACCAGAGTTTTGTACAACTGCAGCATGACTTCATGGTTCCAAAACTCAATCCTTCTACTAATAAAACTTAACACACTGTATGCCTTCTTAACAACCCTATCAAGCTGGGTGGCAACTTTCAGGAATCTATGTACATGGACACCGAGATCTCTCTGCTCATCTACACTACCAAGAATCTTGCCATTCATCCAGTACTCTGCTTTCCTGTTACTCTTTCCAAATTGAATCACCTCACACATTTCTGCATTAAACTCCAGTTGCCACCTCTCAGCCCAGCTCTGCAGCTTTTGTAACCTACAACATCCTTCAGCATTATCCACAACTCCACTGACCTTGGTGTCATCTGCAAATTTGCTAACTCATTCTTCTATGCCCTCATCCAGGTTGTTTAGAAAAATGACAAACAACAGTGGACCCAAAACAAATCCTTGCAGCACACAACTAATAACTGAACTCAAGAATGAACATTTCCCATCAACCACCACCCTCTGTCTTGTTTCAGCTAGCCAATTTCTGATCCAAACTGCTAAATCACCCACAATCTCATGCCTCTGTATTTTGTGCAATAGCCTACTGTGGGGATACTTATCAAACGCCTTACCACATCAACTGCTTTACCCTCATCCACCTGTTTGGTTACCTTCTCAAAGAACTCAGTAAGATTTGTGAGGCACGACCTACCCTTCACAAAACCATGTTGACTATCCCTAATCAACTTATTCCTTTCTAGATGATTATAATAACACTCTTATAACACTTTCCAACACTTTACCCACAAGTAAGGCTCACTGGTCTATAATTACCAAGGTTGTCTCTACTCCCCTTCTTGAACAAGGGAACAACATTTGCTAGGCAAAAATGAGGACGGCAAATGCTGGAAATCAGAGTTGAGATGAGAGTGGTGCTGGAAAAGCACAGCAGGTCAGGCAGTGTCTGAGGAGCAGGAAAATCGAAGTTTCGGGCAAAAGTCTTTCATCAGGAATGAAAGCAGGGAGCCTCCGGGGTGGAGAGATAAATGGGAGGGGGTTGGGGCTGGGGAGAAGGTAGCAAAGAGTATAATAGGTTGATGGGGATGGGATGAAGGTGATAGCTCAGAGAGGAGGGTGGAGCAGATAGGTGGGAAGGAAGATTGGCAGGTAGGACAGGCCATGAGGATGGTGCAAACAACATTTGCTATCCTCCAGTCTTTGGCACTATTCCTGTAGACCATGATGACATAAAGATCAAAGCTAAAGGCTTGGAAATCTCCTCCCTGGCTTCCCAGAGAATCCTAGGATAAACCCCATCTGGCTCGAGGGACTTATCTATTTTTACACTTTCCAGAATGCTAACACCTCCTCCTTGTCAGCCTCAATCCCGTCTAGCTTGTATCTCAGTTTTCTCTTCGTCAACATTGTCTTTTTCCAGTGTGGATACTGACAAAACATATTCATTTAGTGCTTCCCCTATCTCCTCTGACTCCACACACAACTTCCCACTACCGTCCTTGATTGGTCCTAATCTTACTCTCATCATTCTTTTATTCCTTAAATACCTATAGAAAGCCTTAGTGTTTTCCTTGATCCTATCTGCCAACAACTTCTCATGTCTCCTCCTGGCTCTATTTAACTTTTTTCTTAGGTTGTTCCTGGCTAACCTGTCACTCTCAAGCCTTTACGTCTCATCCTAACATAAGCCTTCTTCTTCCGCTGGACAAGAGATTTAGCTTTCTTTATAAATCACATAATTCTATGTAAACTTCCTCTCTGTCTGACAAGTAGTGGGCGGCACGGTGGCACAGTGGTCAGCATTGCTGCCTCACAGCACCTGAGACCCGGGTTCAATTCCCGATTCAGGCGACTGACTGTGTGGAGTTTGCACGTTCTCCCCGTGTCTGCGTGGGTTTCCTCCGGGTGCTCCAGTTTCCTCCCACAGTCCAAAGATGTGCGGGTCAGGTGAATTGGCCATGCTAAGTTGCCCATAGTGTTAGGTAAGGGGTAAATGTAGGGGTAGGGGAATGGGTGGGTTGCACTTCGGCGGGTCGGTGTGGACTTGTTGGGCCGAAGGGCCTGTTTCCACACTGTAAGTAATCTAATCTAATCTGAAGTACATACTTATTAAGGACCCACAGTAGGTATTCCTTGAATAAGCTCCACATTTCAATTGTGCCAATCCCCGACAGTTTCCTTCCCAATTCTATGCTTCCTAAATCTTGGTTGAATTCAAGGGTAATCAGCTGTAATTTTGGGAAGGGTTAAAGAAACATGTCAAGAAGGTGTCTGGGGAGTTCAGTCAGTAAAACACCAGACTTTCACTCGTAGGATCCAGGGTTCACAACCCTGTATGGGTGTTGTTGGACTCAGCTGGCTCAGTTGGCTGGACAGCTGGTTTGCGACACCAACAGCACAGGTTCATGATGAGGTCACCATTGAAGTACTTTCTTTCTCAACCCCTCCCCTTATCTGTGACATGGTGACACTCAGGTTAAACCACCACCAGCCTCTCTCTCTCTCTCTCTCTCTCTCTCCCTCTCTCTCTCTCTGATATATACCAGAGACAATCATGACTTTACCATTTAAAGAAATGGGAACTCAGCACAAATGAACCTGTGGACATTGTAACACTCTCCAGGAAATTATTGGGATCCAGGACAATTATTGAAAACCCAGAAGCTGTGGTCTGGCTCCTCAGGTATAGAGTTTAAGACTCCTCAGGTATAGCCTCCAGTAGATTATTTCCTTTTTTGTAACCTTGGTTCTGTTTCATTCAGGACATGTTCTTCTTGAACTTCTGGAATGGAAATCTGGTCTCGGTCAGGTGATCACAGTACTGTTTCTATCAGTTTTTTTTTCTGATGGTTTGGTCATTTGGCCCAGGAAACGGAGCTCAGGTCTCGCTGATCCACATACCGTCTTTGATAAACTAAAGCTTTTCCATCTAGTCTCTGCATTTCAATTCAAGAGTAAAGGAGTCAGAAACAGTACTGTGAGAGCAGTCTTTCAAATTTGGCATTAGTTACAGGAAGAATAATTTCCACATTAATTATTTTCATCACTGTCATGAAAGAAATGGTCACCTGACATCAATACTCCATTTTGTTTGATTGGAAAGTGTCCATTTCAAACTGAGACTTCAATAATACATTCTTCTGGCTCATGGTGTACTGTGTGAGCAAAACAATGAGCACAGGCTGTCCGTCACCATGTACCACACCCACACGGGCAAGGAAACACTTCAGTTTCTTCCTCCATCAGTGAGAAACTCAGAGCAATCAGTTTTCGGTAGCATTTTTTACTTCCAAATATAGTTTATTCATCAAATATCATCACAAGTACATACAACAATGAGTTCTGTACAGTGTCTGCAGAGACAAAAAAATAATGAAAATGTTGAAATTTTTCAAATTTCTCAAAGGTTCTCTCTAGTTGCAAAAGCAAAGTAATTATGCAGAAAACTATTTATGTTCATTTCGAGGCATCAAGATGCTCTGACAACTGAATGGACCCTGGTTACACTTTGGCAGTAAGACCCTGGGTGGTGATCTTTCCCCACTACACCTTGGTGCCAGCTGCCCAATGTTTTAGTGCATCCGTCAGCACTTGGCCAGGATCTTGGAATGTGCCAGTCTGCAATACTTGGTCAAGGTCAACACTTTGCTCTGGAAGACCAACATGTTTTGGGCAGATCAAAGAGCATCTTTCACTGAGTTGATGCCCCTCCAGGTGCAGTCGATGTTTGTCTTGGTGTGTGTCACAGGGAACAGCCTGTAGAGCACAGCACCCTGCCTCATGGAGCTACTCGGGATTAACCGCAACAGAATCTTTCTCCAGACTTTCTTTGCAAAGGCACAGAAATGTGTGACAGTATCTAACAACCCACCCCCACAGCTGCTTCAAGGGCAGTGCACAGTGGTGCACAGAAACTGGGCATGACGATCAGATGGGTAAAGCACTTCTCACGACTAGCAAAGTTACATCTTGGTGCTTTCGGGAGAGTTCTGGTGATGAGGTATTCTGCCAAATGGCTTTGAGATTCTGCTCAGGGAACAACCCAACAGGGTCCACCCTCTCCTTTTCCCACAGGATCTCAAGGATACTAAGTGCTGACCACTTCCTGATGGACTTGTGATCAAAGATGTTTATTGTACCGTGAAGGACTGATGATACTGAATGCTCAAACTACTTGGAGTGTTCCACACCAACAAGGGCAAACCTATCCTTCATAACACTGGGGACACGTAGAACATCAGTTCGTAGTGAAACTTAGTATTTACATAGTAAAGGTGGCCGTCAGGGTGAGGGCAACATTGGGGATATTCTTACCCCGCCGCCTTACCCAGAGCTTTGTACACGGTGTCCCTGTGGGCATAGTCCATCTTTGATCTCCAGATGATGTAGAAGATGGCTCAGGTGACTGCAGTCGTGCAGGCTCTGGGAATAGGCAAGACCTACACCTACGGCACAATGGCACTGTTGCCTCACAGTGCCAGACACCCGGGTTCAATTCCCGCCTCAGGCAATTCTCTGTGTGGAGTTTGCGCATTCTCCAAGTGTCTGCGTGGGTTTCCTCCCACAATCCAAAAAATGTGCAGGTTAGGTGAATTGGCCATGCTAAATTGCCCGTAGTATTAGGTGAAAGGGTAAATGTAAGGGAATGGGTCTGGGATGGTTGAACTTCGGCAGGTTGGTGTGGCCGTGTTGGGCTGAAGGACCTGTTTCCACACTGTAAGTAATCTACACCACGTACAAAAATACTGAGAGTATCCCACTCCTGATGACCAAGTTTGTACTTGCAATAGGGAGGGAGTCGTACTCCCATTCTCTTGGTTTCTGCCCCATCTTGGCAGTACGCTCCTCCCAGGTTTTTGCACATGCCCCAGCCTCTCTGAACCACATTCCCAGCACCTTCAAGTTGTCTGTCGTGATGGTGAAGGGGACAAAGAATTGATCAGCCTAGTTCCCAAACAACTAAATCATGTCTCATTAACTCTATTGAAGTTTTTGAAGAAGTAACAAAGAGGATTGATGAGGATGGAGTGGTGGATGTAATCTATCTGGACTTCAGTAAGGTGTTTGACAAGGTTCCTCATGGTAGACTGGTTAGCAATGTTTAGATCACATGGAATACAGGGAAAACTAACTGTTTTGATACAGAACTGGCTTGAAGGTAGAAGACAGAGGGTGATGGAGGCCTGTGACCAGTGGAGTACCACAAGGATTGGTACAGGGTCCACTGCTTTTCATCACTTATATAAACGATTTGGATGTGAACATAGAAGGTATGGTTAGTAAATTTGCATATACACCGAAATTGAAGGTGTAGTGGACAGCAAAGAAGGTTACCTCAAAGTACAACAGGATATTGACCAGATGGGCCAATGGGCTGAGAAGTGACAGATGGAGTTCAATTTAGATAAATGTGAGGTGCTGCAGTTTGGAAAGGCAAATCAGGGCAGGACATATACACTTAATGATAAGATCCTGGGGAGTGTTGCTGAAAAAAAAGAACTTGGAGTGCAGGTTCAAAGCTCCTTGAAAGTGGAGTTGCAGGTAGATAGGATAGTGAAGAAGGCGTTTGGTATGCTTTCCTTTATTGGTCAGTGTATTGAGTACAGGAGTTGGGAGGTCATGTTGCGGCTGTACAGGACATTGGTTAGTCCATTTTTGGAATATTGTGCGCAATTCTGGTCGCCTTCCTATTGGAAGGATGTAGTGAAACTTGAAAGGGTTCAGAAAGATTTACAAGGATGTTTCCAGAGCTGGAGGGTTTAAGCTATCGGGAAAGGCTGAATAGGCTGGGGCTGTTTTCCCTGGAGCATCGGAGACTGAGGGGTGACCTTGTAAAGGTTTATAAATCATGAGGGGCATTGATAGGGTAAATAGGCAAAGTCTTTTCCCTGGTGGGGGAGTTCAGAACTTTGGATGAGGGGAAAGACATAAAAGAGAACTAAGGGGTAACTTTTTTCACGCAAAGGGTTGTGTGTGTATGGAATGAGCTGCCAGAGGAAATGGTGAATGCTGGTACAATTACAACATTTAAAAGGCATCTGGATGGGTATATGAATAGGAAGGGTTTGGAGGGATACGGGGAAGTGCTGGCAAATGGGACTAGATTAAATTAGGATATCTGGTCGGCATGGATGAGTTGGACTGAGGGGTCTGTTTCCATGCTGTACATCTCTATAACTGCATAACATGGCCTCACTCTTGCTTTGATTTATCTCGGCTGCTGAATCCAGTTCGAACTGTTGCAGATACTCATGGGTCTGCCCACTGGCAGCGGATCTGAGCAGAAAATCAACAATATACAGGGATGAAGGAGCAGCGCTCCGAAAGCTAGTGCTTCCAATTAAACCTGTTGGACTATAACCTGGTGTTGTGTGATTTTTAACTTTGTACACCCGAGTCCAACATCGGCATCTCCAATTCATGATGTACAGGGAGGCTTTGACCTGCAGGCCTCCGCTGCCAGGATTAGTCACCCTTCTCAGGATCATGTCCTTCCTCTTGGACATGGCAAAAGGTTCTACACAGCACAAAAACAAGGCAGCAGGCTGGGGGCAGCCTCACCAGACTCCAGATCTGATCAGGAAGCTTCCCGATTCACACCCGTGGATTGAGACTTCATCAACAGTATTGGTTAGAGCAGTCGGATCCAATTGGGGATTCCTTCTCCACAGCCCATGTTGCAGAGTACATCCCACATGTACATGTGCCATATCCTGTCAAAGGCCTTCTTCTGGTTGAGACTGATGACAGGCATCCACCTCCCTGTCCTACACAGAGACTCTCAGAAATCGTCCTGCTCGGTAAAGCACAGGTTTGGTCAGGGTAAATCTTCAATCCCAGAACAGATCTGACTCGATTGATTATGATCTTAGACAGGAAATTATAATCTACATTCAACAGTGAGACTGTCACCAATACTGCTCACAGTTCAGATGGTGCCCTGTTCTACTGGTTGCTCTAACTGATCAGCAATGGACAGATGTCAGAGATTTCAGTTCTCCTCTTTGTGCACATGTCTATCTCTAGGAATTCTGGCTGAGCAGTTTGTGCCTGATGGGCCTCACCTACACTTACTGAGTGCAGACAGAGGATCCTGGGTCAAACTGATGAACTGGCAACACAGCACCATGTACCTATTCTTTGGCATTTCTGGGATTGTGGACATGCTGACGTATTCCTCACTCCGGCTCCCCATTGGCCTAGATCGTCTTGTTCTTTCGCTGGCCGTGTTTAATGAAGGTGAGTGACTCTGTGCTCGACTACATGACCCACCAACACAAAATGTAGTACCATTACTTCAACATCTCTCAACTCTGATCTCCAGCATCTGCAGTCCTCACTTTCTCCATTACTTTAACAACATGGCGTGTACTAGCTCACAAGGTCAGCACTTGTCCTGGATGTAATGTTGCTTACATTGTACTGATGCTTCCCCCACAACCCCACTGACCCCAAACCCTCAATGGATCACCCCACACTAACCCCTGACCCTCAATGACTCGCCCTGCATGGACTCCTGACTCTGGCCCTCATTGACATCATCTTGACCCACACTAACCTCTGACCATCACTGGCTCTCACCACACTGTCCCCTCCCCCACAATGATTCGCATCACACTGACCCCTCACCAAATTGACTTGCTTGACACTAACCCTTGGTCCTCATTGATGTGCCCCATTCTGGACCCCCGACTCACACTGACTCACTCTACACTGACATCTGACCCTTATTAACTCGCCCCACACTGATCCCTCCCCAATTGACTTACTCCACACTGACCCTTGACCCTCATTGACTTTACTCCATGCTGACCTGTGACCCTCATTGATTCTACTCCATACTGACCCCTGCCCTCAGTGACTTACCTGATACTAATCCCTGACCCTCACTGACTTGCTCCACACTGACACAACGCCAGGTTATAGTCCAACAGGTTTAACTTGAAGTACAAGTCTTTGGAGAGCTGTTTCTTCATCAGATAGCCAATGGGGCAGGATCATAAGACACAAAATTTAAAGCAAAAGATTAAAGTGTCATACAACTGATGCAAAGTATTGAACACATTTTAGATTGCTGTTAAATCTTTAATTAGAATGGGAATACAGGTTTTGAGAGAATAATTTGTAAATCCCAGATCTTCTATCAAGTCACATTCCTGAGGTAACTTAAGGTTTTTTAAACAAAAGGTGACATCTCAGCTCAGACAGTGCATTAAAGGGGTGAGGTTAGAGTCCGTCTGTATCCCAATCTTGAGTCAGACTGGTCGTATTTTCAAAGTAGGAATTCATAAAATGTCACATGGGCTGGCTGCCTATAGATTGTGGGCATTTTGAACAGAATGGTGTGTGTGTGTGTGTGTGTGTGTGTGTGTGTGTTTGGGGGGTGGCGGGAGAGAGAGAGAGAGAGAGAGTGTGTGGGAGAGAGTATGCTTCCACTTCTCTTCTTTAAACAATGGCCATAACTCAAACAGAGTATTGTTCACAGCAAACTGCCCAGCCTTCAGGACATCGACCACAACACTGTACAACACTATCACAGCAACCACTGCAAGACGTGTCAGAGTGCCAACATGGATACTACCATATACGTGGGGACACCACCCACCATGTACACGGCAGGTATTCATGTGACCCAGCCAACGTTGTCTATCTCATACACGGCAGGCAGGAATGCCCTGACACATGGTGCATTGGTGAGACCAAACAGACATTAAGACAACTGATGAATGGACATTGCACAACAATCGCCAGACAGGGATATTCCCTCCCAGTCAGGGAACACTTTAGTGGTCAAGGACATTCGGCCTCAGATCTTTGGGTAACCATCCTCCAAAGTGGACTTTCGGATATGCAACAACGCAGAGTCACTGAATAGAGGCTGATAGCCAAAAGAACGACCTCAACCAGGATCTTGGATTCATGTCACACTACAGGCAACCCCACTACAATATACACATACACATACTCACACACAAGCATATATACACACACTCTTACACACAATCACACGACAGGCAACCCCACTACACTATACACACTTACACACATACTCACACACAAGCATATATACACACACTCTTACACACAATCACACTCACACAGACCCTCTCTCAGACACATACACATACCCTCCCAACTCACGCTCACGTGCACACCCTCTTACAAGCACACACTCTGTCAAACTCATGCACACACTCTATCAAGCATGCACGCACACACACTCCCTCTCTCTCCCACTTTCACACACACACACACACACACACACACACACACACACACACACACACACACACACACACACACTCCCCCTCTCTCTCCCACTCTCCCACACATACTCCCTCTCTCTCTCCCACTGTCTCACACACACACTCCCTCTCTCTCTCTCCTGTCTCACACACACACACACACATATATATATAAATAAGTCTATTCGGTGAATTTACATTTGCAGATTTGAATTTGTATTTTGTTCAAAAAGCCCACAATCTGTAGGTAATCAGCCCATGTGACATTTTATAAATTCCTACTTTGGAAACAGGACCAGTCTGACTCAAAGTTGGGATATAGACAGACTTTAACCTCACACCTTTAATGCACTGCCTGAGCTGAGATGTCACCTTTTTTTTATGAAACCTTAAATTATCTCGGGACTGTGACTTGAAAGGAGTTCTGGGATTTACATATTAATCTCTCGAAAGCTTCACTTCCATTCTAAATGATTGAAGACTAAACAGCAATCTCGGTTTGTTCAATACTTCGCATCAGTTGTATGACACTTAATCTATTCTGTGTCCTATGATCCTACTGTACTAGCTACCTGATGAAATAGCAGCGCTCTGAAAGCTTGTACTTCCAAAGAAACAAGTTGGACTATAACCTGGTGATGTGTGATTTTTAACTTTCTCTTGAACATTTGACATTTTTAGACCTCAGGCACACAAAACTTATGGTAAATCCTCTCCCCTGCTCTATTAAAGCCCCTGGGACACCAGTAGCATTCCATCATTGGAGCAGGAGGTTCCCTGTTCCCACAGAGAGTCAGCTGGCATCGACCAACTCAGAGAAATTGGGCTCGGAGCGTGGAAGGAAGCTTTTGCCCCACCCTATTCCACCCCATCACCCCCCCCACTCCCGATCCACCTACTGTATCGATGCAAAAAGAAACAGAAATTGCTCAAGAAACTCTGGAGATCTGACAGCAACTGTGGAGAGTAAACAGTTAATGTTTCGAGTCCAGTGACCCTTCTCCAGAACTTATTTTTGAAAACGTAAGAAACGGTGTTTTTTTACGATTTCCCTAAATAAATTCCCTAATAAATTTTAAAAATAAGAAACCAATGTCCCTTTTAAAAATGACAAATTCTGCCCAGTTGAAAATCACACAAAATAGCAAATAGAGTCATAGACATATACAACTCGTCCATGCCGACCAGATATCCCAATCTAATCTAGTCCCATTTGCCAGCACTTGGCCCATAACCCCCTAAACCCTGCCTATCCATATAACCATCCAGATGCCTTTTAAATACTGTAATTGTACCAGCCTCCACCACTTCTTTAGATTAGATTAGATTAGATTCCCTACAGTGTGGAAACAGGCCCTTCAGCCCAAACCGACCCTCCAAAGAGTAACCCACCCAGACCCGTTCCCCCTAACTAATGCACCTAACACTATGGGCAATTTAGCATGACCAATTTACCTAACCTGCACATCTTTGGACTGTGGGAGGAAACCAGAACACCCAGAGGAAAACTACGCAGACACAGGGAGAATGTGCAAACTCCACACAGAAAGTCGCCCAAAGCTGGAATTGAACCTGGGTCCCTGGTGCTGTGAGGCAGCAGTGCTAACTACTGACCCACCGAGCTGCTGCCTTCTGGAAGCTCATTCCATATATGCACCACCCTCTGCATGGAAAAATTGTCCCTTAGGTCCCTTTTAAATCTCTCCGGTCTCATCTTAAACATATGCCCTCTAGTTCTGGACTCCTCCAGTTCAAGGAGAAGGACTTGCCTATTTATCCTATCCATGCCCCTCATGATTTTATAAACCTCTATAAGGTCACCCCTCAGCCTCTGATGCTCCAGGAAAAACAGCCCCAGTCTATTCAGCCTCTCCCTGTAGCTCAAATCCTCCAACCCTGGCAACGTCCTTATAAATCTTTTCTGAACCCTTTCAAGTTTCACAACATCTTTCCAATAGGAAGGAGACCAGAATTGCACACAACATGCCAAAAATGGCCTAATCAACATCTTGTACAGCTGCATCATGACCTCCCAACTCCTATACTCAATGCTCTGAACAGTAAAGAAAAGCATACCAAACTAACCTATTTAACTGAGACTCCACTTTCAAGGAGCTATGAACCTGCACTCCAAAGTATCTTTGTTCAGCAACATTCCTCAGGACCTTACCATTAAGTATGTATGTCCTGCCCTGATTTGTCTTTCCAAAATGCAGCACCTCGTATTTATCTAAATTAAATTCCACCTGCCACTCCTCAGCCCATTGGCCCATTTGCTCAAGACCCCGTTGTACTCTGAAGTAACCTTCTTTGCTGTTCTCAACCCCCTCAAATGAGTTCTCCTCAGAGTCAAAACTATAATTTCTGCCATAGTTATAATCTATGAGAAATAAATGCAGCAGATCTCAAAACAGAAACCTAAAATCTATCAGAGCTGGAAGGAAAATATTGACTCTTTATCCAAAGCATTCCAGCTTCTGGAGCATCATGTTTTGGAAATCAGCATTGGTGTGATTCGCAGCATGAACATTGGGCTCCATGTGATTGCTTGTTGATGTCTACCTTACTTTCTGCAGGTTTTTTATTTTATTTCCATGTCCAACACCGACCCCCTCTCGATCTGCACATCCACTCCTTGCTGCTCACCGCGGTGTTCGGAGGCTCCATCATCATTATGTTAGAGGTTTTCCTGAGGGATAACATCATCTTGGAGTTATTCCGAACCAGTCTGGCAATTCTACAGGGCACCTGGTTCTGGCAGGTGAGTTGTACACAACATCCCCACCCCACTTGCCAACTCCAACTCCACGGACAGGGTTTAGCCATTGGGCTCAGCAATCCAAGGTGAGAGGGGTACAGCATCCCAAGGTGGGCAGGGTACAGAGCCACGAGGTAGGGTGGGTACTCTCAATTCTCACATCATCCAACTCCGCAGTGATTTTATCTGAATTGGTCATTGAAAGGCTATGTGTGGGAGAAGGCCAGATGGCTGGTGGGGATGGGGAGGGTCTGATGGGATGTGGGGGAAAGGGCTGGTGGGGATGGGGAGGGTCTGATGGGAAAGGGGGGGAAGGGGCTGGTGGGGATGGGGAGGGGCTGATGGGATGTGGGGAAAGGGGCTAATGGGATGTGGGGGAAGGGGCTGGTGGGATGTGGGGGATGGGTCTGGTGGGATGTGGGGAGAGGGATGGTGGGTTGAGGGGGAAGGGGCTGATGGGATAAGGGAGAAAGGATGGTGGGTTGAGGGGGAAGGGTCTGGTGGGATGTGGGGGAAGGGATGGAGGGATAAGGGAGAAGGGGCTGGTGGGATAAGGGGGGAGGAGCTGGTGGGATGTGGGGGAAGGGATGGTGAATGTGGGAGAAGGGGCTAGTAAGATGTGGGGGAAGGGGATGGTGGGATGTGGGGGAAGGGGATGGTGGGATGTGGGGGAAGGGGATGGTGGGATGTGGGGAAGGGATGGTGGGATGTGGGAGAAGGGGCGAGTAAGATGTGGGGGAAGGGGATGGTGGGATGTGGGGAAATGGGCTGGTGGGATGTGGGGGAGGGAAGGGATGGTGGGATGTGGGGGAAGGGGCTGGTGGGATGTGGGGAAATGGGCTGGTAGGATGTGGGGAATGGGCTGTTGCAGAAAACAAAAAATGCTAGAGATCTCAGCCGTTGAGGGTGGGGTAGGGTCAGGCAGCATCTATGGTGAGAAAGCAAGCTAATGTTTCGAGTCTAGATGACTCTTCATCAGTAGAAGTGAAGTGTGGAGGGGGCAGGGGGGAGATGGAGTGCTGGAGAAGAAAGGATGTTGACAGTGCAGATTAAGTGATTGGAATGTAAGAATGGCAGAACAATGGTGTATCTAACTGCCAGACTGGGAAGAACAGACAGTACCACTGGATTAAACAAATTTGTCAAGGTCCTGGCGGGAGCAATGAAGTGGCACCGAAACAGTCATTGATATACTGAGAAAGAGAAATGGGGGAGGGGGCTAGTGTAGCACTGGAACAAGAATTGTTCCACATACCTCAAAGAGGCAGGCATAACTGGGACCATGCAGATACCCACAGCCACTCTTCTAACTTGGCAGAAGTGAGATGAATTAAAGGAGAAATTGTTCAGTCAAGTTCAGCCAAGTGAAGGAGAGCGGTGGTGTGTGGGAATTGTTCAGGCCTCTGGTCGAGGAAGAAGCCAAGAACACTCAGACCATCCTGGTGGGAAATGGAGGTGTAAAGGGATTGGAGAGCCATGGTGCACAGTAGGCAGTTAGGGCCAGGGATGTGGGGAAGGGATGGTGGGATGTGGGAGAAGGGGCAGAGTGCATCAGAGGAATCGCAGATGTAGGTGGGCAAGGTCTGGACAAGTGGAGGGAGAATGGAGTCAAGGTAGGAGGAAATGAGCTCAGTGGGAAGGAACAGGCTGATACGATGGGCCTCCCGGAGCAGTCTGGTTTGTCAGTTTTGGGCAGGAAGTAAGAGCAGGCTGTCTGGGGTTGGGAGACTATAAGGTTGGAGGCAGTGGGGGGAAAGATCTCCGCAGATAATGAGGTCGGTGACAGTCCTGGCAACAATGGCTTGCTGTTCGGATGTGGGGTCATGGACCAGGGAAGGGAGGAAGATGTGTCCGAGTGTTGGTGTTCAGTCTCGACAAGGTAAAGGTCAGTGCAGCAGACTATAACGGCACCACCTTTGTCAAGGGGCAGGGTGTGTGTGTGTGTGTGTGTGTGTGTATGTGTGTGTGTGTGTGTGTGTGTGTGGTTAGGGTTGGACTTGAGAGAGCGAAGTGCAGCAATTTCAGAAGGGGACAGGTTACAGTGGGTGGGGGGAGCAGAGAAATTAAGACAGCCGCTGTCACATTGGCAGTTTTCAGCGAAGAGATCGAGGATAGGTAAAAGGCCAGAGGAAAGGATCCAAGTGGAGGATGAATACTGGAAGTGGGTGAAGGGATGAGTGGAATGGGGTGTGTGTGGGAGGGGTCCTGGCTGTGGAAGTGAGCACGGAGATGGAGGCAGTGGAAAAACAGATCAATATCATGACAAACCTGAAATTCAGTGAAGATGGTAGCCTAGGGCAGTATGTTTAACCTCAAACAGGGGAAGGTCAGGAGGTATGGTGAAAATACAGCAAGTGCTGGGTTGGGGGGAGTAACGTCCGGGGAACAGAAAGGTATGGCATCTGAGGGCTGAGTGCTAAGGGACATTAAAGGGTCAGTTCTGAGTGACGGGAGAGGATGGGGTCTGAGAGTGTGGGAGGATGGCGCAGAATGGACATTGGAGTCTATAAGTTGCAGGAGCTTGCACCTTGTTGCCTGAAAGAAACAGCCTTTTGTTGAGGCAATGATGAAGTGAAACTGGGGAACGGCACAGCTTTGAGAGAAGGTGAGTCGATGTTGCTGCAGAGTAGAGTCGAGTGTGCGCATACGATGGTGCATGGTTTTGATTGTGGATCACATGATATGGCAGGAACGGCAGTTTGAGGAACATCATCTCTCATGGAGACACTTATAATTCTGGGTGGATTCTGGGTGGAGAGATGACTCTTCAAGTTTAGGTGACTCTTCATCAGAGCTGAAATGAAGTGTGGAGGGGACAGCATTTATGCAATAGTTTGGGGTTGGGGAAGAAACATTGTTGATAGTTCATTCCTTCCTTTCCTTTAGCTTTGCTTGTTCCATTCTCTGTCAGTATGTCCTCTTTCAAACCCCCCCCCCTCCATCCCCCACCCCAGTGGTACTGTCTGTCCTTCCCAGTCTGACAGTCAGACACACTATTGTTCTGCCTTTCTCACATTCCAATCACTTAATCTGAACTGTTGGCATCCTTTCTCCCCAGCACTTCAATCCTGCCCCCCCGCCCCCCACACTTCATTTCAGCTCTGATGAAGAGTCATCTAAACTCAAAACATTAGCTCTCTCTCTCTCTCTCTCTCTATGAATGTTGCCTGACCCACTCTGATCTCCAGCATTTGTTGTTTTCAGTACAGATTCCAGCATCTGCAGTAATTTGCTCCTCAGGGCTGGTGCAGTGTGGGACAGGAGGTAGCAGGTGTGGAGGAGGAGAGTGACAGATTGTGAGCAAGGAACTAACTGGATGAGGGAGAGGGGACTGACAGGGTGTGGAGATATGTTGGGGAGTGGCAGGGGAACCAGGGAGGCTCCTGTTTAAGCTTTAGCTGGAGTCTTCTCTGAAGCAGCTGCAGGCTGCAGGTGAGGTAAGGGGCGGGGGGAGCATATCCATTCAGAGGCACCCTCCCACGAATTTACAAAACCTTTTGGGTTCAGAAAATTCCAGTCATCCCCCAAATGGGAGCTGAGCTGCAGCTGAGACTTGGAAGGCAGGGTAGGCCTCAAAGCCTGCCTGGAATGTTAGGTAAACCAGGAAAATTGAAAATGTGTTGAGGAACCTAGGAATAAAACATATGGGAAACCGCATATCTATTGCACTTCCTGTCCATTCCAATTTGAAATGTTTTGGCCTCAGTCTGTACCTGATATCAAACATGTATAATATTTATAATCATAATTATTAAGGGTATATGCTAACTTGAGACACATTGCATTTTCTTGCAAATGCTGGAATATTCAAGTTGAAATATTTTTGCAATGTTTTGTTTACAAACCTTTGGGGAATAAAGATAACCGTGCCTCCACTCTGCCAAGGCGAGACTGCTTCCAGGCAGCTGTCCCTCGGTCCCATGTCTCAGGGGTTAACAGACCAAGAGGAAACCTTCAGAGCTTCCATTCTCTGTATACCCACCATTCTGCCCATTGTTCACACTTCGAGAAAACTGGCTCACAGTAGAAAGGGGTGCTGACCTGTAGCATAAACATTCAGAGCCAACCACTTCTTACTCAGTTCCCTATTAAGGTGTCTGCATTGGGGCAGGGTGGAGTTTAACAATATTTGCTAAGGGATGTATCTGCTCTTTTCAGATTGGCTTTGTGCTGTACCCCCCCAGCGGTGGGCCCAAGTGGAACGAAACTGACCATGGAAATATCATGTTCATTACACTGTGTTTCTGTTGGCATTTTGCAGTGGCACTTACTATCATGGCTATCAGTTACACACTGATGTACTGGTGAGTTCATACTGACAACGGGTATGAAACAGGGTTGGAACAGATCAGCACACACTGTGTTTCGTCGAACTAACAGAAAAATGTTAAACACGATGGTTGTCATTTCAAAATTGTTATAAAGTTTTGCTCTGCCAGTGGGAGAGTCAGAATCATTGGTGACCTTTAAGCGGCAATTGGATAGGTACATGGATAGATGCTTAAGCTAGGACAAATATTCTGCACAACATCATGGGGGGAAGGGCCTGTTCTGTGCTGTGTTGTTCTATGTTCTATGTTCTATGTCTGCTAAATGTGTCAGTGACAGGAAACATTAGTCAGGAGACAGTCGTCACTAACAACCCCACTTCACCCTCTCAAACACTCTCACAATATCCAACATGACCTCAACACTGGGTCCAAATCATAGAACTCCTTCCCCAACAACACCTTCATCACATGGACTGTAGCAATTGAAGAGAAACTTTATCACCACAACACCATAGATATAAAAGCAGAAATAGACCATTCATACCATTGCGTATGGTCTGACAACTCTGGCAACTAGAGATGGCTAATTAATGCTACAAGGGTCTTAGTACCCATGGTACAGGTACTGACACTGACTCCGAGACAGAAGATGTCTGTGACTAGGAGTTCTGTCAATGCATATCTGCAACATTGGGAGGGTGGAATGTGGCGCTGGTCATCCTATTCTTGAAGCTGCTATTCTCCTGCTTTCTTTGTAGGTTTGTAAAGATAAAGTCCCGGAAGTCTGGTGCAATGGAGCTGGGGGAGTTAAAGAGCTCAGAGAGGAACTCTCATATCAATCTGCTGAATGGTTCTGATGAGGAATGAACACCCTGATCGAGAAGCAGCCAGTAGATATTCCTCAATCAACATCGAGAAGCTAATCAATTTTATCCAATTATTTTGAACTGTGAACTTTAAAAAAAACTGCTTCCTTCTGCTGATTTGCTGATTGCTGTGGGGAGAGGGAGAGGGAGAGGGGGTGGGAGTGGGAGAAAGAATGAGCAGACGGGGCATGCAGCAGCAGCAGCTTGGGACTGATGCTGACCCCTGGCAAGCAGCATTGGAGCTCAGACAGGGATTGGCCTGGAAATGTCAGCCTTGCCTTCGCCAACAGATTAGATTTCACAGGGGCATTAAGGTTTTCAGCAATCAGACAGGAGCAGGGTTTGAGTTAGAATTCCTTCCTCAATGATGGAATCTTTGAGAGAATATTAGAATTTACAGGAACAGGAAAAAAACGTGCAGACACCCAACACCCTATAATCGCATCTCCTGGGTTAAGTGTGAAGAGTTTACAGGTGACTGAATCACTGAATTTAAAACGCTAGGTTAGACTGTGTGTCGGTCTTTGCTCCCCCCGCCAACCTCCTCCTCCTCCTCCACCCCCACCCCCGTGGATTCGCCTTGTGTCCTCATACCCTTATTTCTCAATAAGCAATGTAATATTTCCATTAAAGATTTGCATGAAGTGTAAACCTCACTGCCCTGAGGCAAGTGCAGATTCAAGGAAAGGATCCTCCACTGATAGAATTCTGATCACACTCTTGTTTTAATTAATAATTCTCTACTTTTGTCTCTAACTTATGTCAATAGTTTTATTACTTGTCCAGTTTATATACGGTGTTATGTAAATTGAAGTACCTCAGACTTCTTCAATATTTTCTTTTAGGATGTGGCTGCAAATTGCTGGCATTCTCATTGTCTCCAAAACAATGCAACCTTAACTTTAAATAAATGAGTGAATTGTAATGACTGTGTGAACTAACTTGATTCTAAAGTTTTCCATTCACTCCTCTCCATGCACTCCAGCCATTTTGGTCTGAAAATGAAATTGCTGCAATTGGTACATTTTTTCCAGAATTATAATGTTGTCAGTGGCAATTACAAAAGAGACTGGATCTGCCCAAAAGCTTCCTTTTGGGACATTCAAATTGGCTAAATTCTCATGAGGTCAGGTTATAGGAACAGGAATAAGCAACTCAGCCCATCAGGTCTGCTCATTTTAATGTGATTATGGCTGATTAGATTAGATTAGACTTACAGTGTGGAAACAGGCCCTTCGGCCCAACAAGTCCACACCGACACACCGAAGCGCAACCCACCCATACCCCTACATTTACCCTTTACCTAACACTACGGGCAATTTAGCATGGCCAATTCACCTGACCCGCACAGTCTTTGGACTGTGGGAGGAAACCGGAGCACCCAGAGGAAACCCACACAGACAAGGGGAGAACGTGCAAACTCTACATAGTCAGTCGCCTGAGTCGGGAATTGAACCCGGGTCTCAGGCGCTGTGAGGCAGCAGTGCTAACCACTGTGCCACCGTGCCGCCCACAAATTGAACACTTCAGTGCCTTTTGTCTGCATTATCCCATAACCATTTACAGTATTGCTAGTTAAAATACATTAACCTCTACTTTAACGAATCTCAAGAACTGAGAATCCCCAATTTGCCCAATCTGTCTTCACAGTAGAGTCCCACCATTGCAGGAACAAGCCTTGTGAATATTCATTTCACTCGCCCCATGGCAATCAGATTTGCCCCGAAATAAGGAGACCGAAATTGCACACAGTTCTACAGGTATGGTCTAACCAAGCTCCAAACCAGCTTTTACTTTCATTAGTGAACATAACAAGATACAGTTCAGTTGGTGCTGTAGAATGTTGTTGGCTCATAAGGCCCAGCTTCAAAACTTGCCTCACTATTTAAAACACTTTTCTTATGATATTTTTAGTTGTTATTTGTCCCTGCACTAAGCCTACACTTATACAATTAAATTCCTTTTCTCCATACACATTTCCATGTTCTACTGATTGATCGAAAGGATTCTGATCTTCTTGACAAAGCTGGTCATTCAAGTAAAAAAAATTGAATTGAATTGAATTGAATTTATTGTCAGGTGTACAAGTGAGAAGGGCAGAGTGAAAAGCTTTGTCTTGCGAGCAATACAGGCAGATCACAGAGTTAAGTAGCATAGAAAGTAAATAATCGTTAACAGCAGCAAAAACAAAAACACAGGTACAGACGAATGTTAAGAGTTTGTGAGCCCATTCAGTATTCTAGCAACAGTAGGGTAGAAACTGTTTTAAGACTGGCTGGTGCATGTGTTCAGGCTTCTGTACCTTCTCCCAGTGGTAGATATTATAGAAAAATATTGCCAGGGTGGGATGGATCTTTGAGAATGCTGGCAGCCTTTCCTTGACACCGGGCCTGGTAGATGGATCCTATAGATGGGAGGTTGGCCTTTGTGATTGTCCGGGCTGAGATCACCATTCTGTGTAACCGTCTCTGATCTTGAATGATGCAGTTGCCGTACCAGGTAGTTATACATCCAGACAGAATGCTCCCGTTGGCGCACCTGTAAAAGTTGGCAAGGGTATTCACTATCATGCCAAATTTCCTCAGCTGCCTGAGGAAGAAGAGATGTTGCTGGGCCTTTGTAACCAGTACATCCACATGAAAAGTCCAAGAAAGCTTATTGTTGATGACCACTCCCAGGAGCTTGACACTCTCTACTTGCTCCCCCTCTGTGATGTTAATGTGTAGGGGGCATGAGTAACATCCCGCCAAAAGTCAATAATGAGTTCCTCGGTTTTGCAGGCATTGAGAGCTAGGTTGTTCTCAGTGCACCATTCCTGGAGACATCCGGTTGAGGTGGAATCAATAACTCATATTTCAGATTGATGAGATTTTGATTTCTTCCCCTGCTCTATCGATCCATAAGATTTCTCTGATGTAAATTGATGCAATCATTTTTTAAGAAATATTAGAAAAGATGTTTCTGAATATTAATGTGGATGGATATTACTAAGGTGAAGTTTAATATTTTTTGTTGCTGGATTAGTAGGGAACAAAATTTCCCTTTCTTTGACTCAAAATAGTTAATTGACCCTCTAATTGTGACTAAATTCATAGATTCATAGAGATGTATAGCACAGAAGTAGACCCTTCGGTCCAACTTGTCCATGCCCACCAGATATCCTAAATTAATCTAATCTCATTTGCCAGCATATTTGGCCCATATCCCTGTAAACCCTTCCTATCCATATATCCATCCAGATAGCATGACAATTTAATTGAAGAGTGGTAGAGCTATGCATTAAGAATAAGCTTTAATATTTTTGTTGTGATCAAGAGGTGAGAAAGAGTGGAGTGACTTGCCCCTCCTCAGTTGGTCAGGACACTCACTAACTTTGGACATAGGAACCTCTCCACCATCGGATATACTGGACCTCTCCACCGCATCCATTCTTTTACACACCAATCCAAACAACGTTCTATTCAATCTTATGTCCCTCATACACTCCATGCAACCCATTCCCCCATTGTCCCTAAGCCATCGATGGTCACAGGTGAGGTGCCGGAAGACTGGTGGTTGGCTAACGTGGTGCCATTGTTTAAAAAAGGTAGTAAGGACAAGCCAGGGAACTATAGACCAGTGAGCCTGATATTGGCGATGGGCAAAGGTTGTTGGTGGGAATCCTGAGGGACAGGATGTACATGTATTTGGAAAGGCAAGGACTGATTAGGGATAGTCAACATGGTGTTAGGCGTGGGAAATCATGTTGCACAAGCTTGACTAAGTTTTTTAAGGAAGCAATAAAGAGGATTGATGAGGGCAGAGCTGTAGATGTGATCTATATGGTCTTCAGTAAGGCATTCAACAAGGTTCCCCGTGGGAAACTGGTGAGCAAGATTAGATCTCATGGAATACAGGGAGAACTTGCCATTTGGATATAGAACTGGCTCAAAGGGAGAAGACAGAGGATAGTGGTGGAGGGTTGTTTTTCAGACTGGAGGCCTGTGACCAGTGGAGTGCCACAAGGATCGGTACTGGGTCCACTACTTTTCATAATTTATATAAATGATTTGGATGTGAGCATAAGAGGTACAGTTAGTAAGTTTGCTGATGACACCAAAATTAGAGGTGTAGTGGACAGCGAAGAAGGTTACCTCAGATTACAAGAGGATCTTGATCAGATGGGCCAATGGGCTGAGGAGTGACAGATGGAGTTTAATTCAGATAAATGTGAGGTGTTGCGTTTTGGGAAAGCAAATCTTAGCAGGACGTATACACTTAATGGTAAGGTCCTAGGGAGTGTTGCTGACCAAAGAGACCTTGGAATGCAGATTCATTGCTCCTTGAAAGTGGAGTCGCAGGTAGATAGGATAGTGAAGAAGGTGTTTGGTATGCTTTCTTTATTGGTCAGAATATTGAGTACAAATTTGGGAGGTCATGTTGCGGCTGTACAAGACATTGGTTAGGCCACTGTTGGAATATTGCATGCAATTCTGGTCTCCTTCCTATTGGAAAGATGTTGTGAAACTTGAAAGGGTTCAGAAAAATTTTACAAGGATGTTGCCAGGTTTGGAGGATTTGAGCTATAGGGAGAGGTTGAATAGGCTGGGGCAGTTTTCCATGGAATATTGGAGGCTGAGGGGTGACCTTATGGAGGTTTACAAAATCATGAGAGGCATGGATAGGATAAATAGACAAGGTCTTTTCCCTGGGGTGGGGAGTCCAGAACTAGAGGGCATAGGTTTAAGGTGAGAAGGGAATGATATAAAAGATACCAAACAGGCAACGTTTTCACTCAGAGGGTGGTACGTATACGGAATGAGCTGCCAGAGGAAGTGGTGGAGGCTAGTACATTTGCAACATTTAAAAGGCATCTGGATGTCGGAATGGTTTGGAGGGATATGGGCCAGGTGCTGGCAGGTGGGACTAAATTGGATTGGGATATCTGATCTGCATGGATCTTCGAGGTGGATCGAAGGGTCTGATTCCGTGCTGTACACCTCTATGACTATGCCAATTTATTGCCAACTCCCAGCACATTGCCCCACTCTCTCTAACCTCTCCGCCTCATGAACTCATGGTCACATAACACAGTGTCGACCACCCAGACCCATGCAAGGGAATGGCTGTCACTTCTCGACTTCTTAATGGAAATATTTACCAAGTTGAGAAATGGTTTATAGGAGACGTAAGAAAACAACATTTTTACTTCGAGAGAGGTAGAAATATGGAATACGCTGCATGTGAGAGTGTTGGAGCCAAAACTAGGATTGGTGTAGTTTGGTGTTTGCTGGTGGACATAAACTTGGTGGGCTGAAGGACCTGTTTCTATGTTGTGTGACTCTATGGCTCAAACATAAAACTGTGGCTTGCAACCATCTCATGAATTGTAAAACAACATATCACATATAAAACAAAACTGTTGATCAAGGCATGTAAAGAAATCAGAGCTGGAGAGCAGGTTTCCTGGCATTAACCAATGTGAAGTAATTGTTTCCTGATTTCCAGGAGTGATGTTTATCTTAAAATGTTAAATTAGACTTTCATGGATAATTTACTGATAATTGTTTTACTAATTCATTTGATGATATAAATTCACAGCTCAAAAAAGACCTTTCATCCCATTGAGTCTGCATCAACATAACCGCCGCTAAAAGTGTTTCTTTTTACTAATCCCAATTTCCTGCACTTGTCCCATGTTCTTGAATTTTATGATATTTGATGTACTCATCCAAATAATTTTAAAATGGTTTTAAGGTTCCCAGCCTCCACCACCTTCCCAGATAGTACATTCTAGATTCCCACCACCCACTGAATGAAAACATTTTTCACCATATCCCTTCTGAATCTCTTGCTCCTTATCCTATAACTATGCCCTCTCATGATTCACCCCTCAACCAAGGGGAACAGCTGTTCTCTATTCACCTTGTCCATCCCCCCCATAATCTTATACACTTGAATCATGTCCTTCCTCAGTCTGCCCTGCACTAAGGAAAACAATACAAGCCCATCTAGTTTCTCCTTATAGCTCAATTTCTCCATCTCAGGCAACATCCTGGTGAATGTCCTCTGTACCCACTCTAGCGTTATTCCATCCTTCTTGTTGTGAGGTGACCAAAATTGTACACGATACTTCAGTTGTGGCGTGACCAACTCTGCATTACCTCCTTGCTCTTATATTCAATGCCATGACAGATGTAAGTGTCCCATATGCCTTCTTAACTATACTATTCATGTGCTTTGCTGACTTCAGGGAATTGTGAATAATTACTGCAAGATCCCATTGTTTGTCGAAAGCTACCCAATGCCCTGCATTCATTAGATACTGCCTCATCTTGTTTCTTCTTCCAAAATGCATCACCTTGCACTTATCAGGATTAAGTACCATCTGCCACTGGTCTGCCCATCTGACCAACCCATCGATATCTTTCTGGAACCTACAACCGTCCCCTTAACTATGTTAGGTTATAATTGCTATAATACTAATCCAAGTAAAATTTAAAGGTGCCTCACTCAAAAATGTTTTAAAAATATAGTACTTTCATTAATTCTAAATTTAAAGCTGCATATTCTCAGCAGATCCCTCCTGCCAAAACAGGATGGCTCTTAAGGGATCTGTGTTCAATAACTGAAGCTTATCAAGAACAACAGCAATTGCTATTGTTTGTAAAAGATTAAGAATAAATGCAATAATGAGAGCTCAGAGATGCTGAAGAAAACACGGAATGCCCTCACAAAATGTTAGGAAATACAAGTACAAAGTTGAGCACAAGACATTTAAATTTACTGAGTAATAAAGAACAGCAGCATTTGAGCTTGTGTGGACAGAACTGATTGGCCTTATTGAGTCAGATGATCAGTACTTCAGGGGATTATGAGAGAATTTGGACAATTAAACGCAAACTACAAGACAAGAAGACAACACTTAATCATATGTCAACAGATGTTAATGCTGGATGGAGCCTAACATCTCATTAAAGAAGCTGAATATGAAGGAATTCATATGACACTTAGCAGTTACATCACAGATGAACCATGGTATTTTTGGAGCTATAAACTACTGCCTAGATATTATAATCTCTGGTAACTGTAAGGAGACCTGAATTGAACATAAATACCTAGAGACCAGCGTGGCTAAATCGCCTGTTTCTGTGTTCAGTCTCTCATTTTTCTATGATTCGAGCTCCCCTTCCTTTGTCCTTTTGGTTTCTCCTGATATTGAGAATTTGACTCTCAAACAGCTTTGTACTGAAATTCCTTTGCAGGTTAAATGGATTGTGCCTGATGCACATATGAAAATTGTTGTTTGACTGGTTAGGCCAGTTTAGCTCCAGCACTGTGGGTGGTTATGTTAGTGATAATTAGAATTCTATCCCATACTCACTCAAGAAACAGCAGCTCCTACTAACATATATCCTCCACTGGCCATGACCTCAGCTTGTACCAAATCCTACTGTTCCTGCAGTGCCTGGGGGAAAAATGACATAGAAATCAGAGACAGCAATAAGAAACTAAATATGAGGAAATATACAAGACAACAGCAAACAGAAACCTCACAGCAACCAGCACCATCTCAGATACCAAAACAGCATTAGCAGATGTTGTACAATTTATGTAAAGATAAAGTCACCGTCCAGACTAGAGGGCTGTCCTCTTATTAGAAAGAAGCATCTCGTGGTGGCTTAACCTGATGATCACCACACCTTGGTGAGGGCAGAGCTTGAGAAAGATAGTCCTTCATGGTAACTCAGTTGGTACAAGAATTGAACCCACACTCAGAACTATTTATGTAGGCTCTAGATGTGAACAGGGATCAATGTCAGAGCAGACAATTTCATTGTAGGCTGTGGATATGCACCATATACAACTCCATCTCATACTTACTATTATTTACCAAAATATCCTGGAAACATGTTACCATGAAGGGAATGGAGTGTGGACTTGATATGCAATGGAGAGTCAGGGAAACCTAAATTTATACATGCCAATTAAGATTCAAAGAGCTGGGACTTTTTGTTGCAAACATTTTGTCCCCTTTCTAGGTGACATCCTCAGTGCTTGGGAGCCTCCTGTGAAGTGCTTCTGTGATGTTTCCTCCGGCATTTATAGTGGCTCGTCTCTGCCGCTTCCGGTTGTCAGTTGCTGTCCGCTGCAGTGGCCGGTATATTGGGTCCAGGTCGATGTGTTTGTTGGTAGAATCTGTGGATAAGTACCATGCCTCTAGGAATTCCCTGGCTGTTCTCTGTTTGGCTTGCCCTATAATAGTAGTGTTATCCCAGTCGAATTCATGTTGTTTGTCATCTGCGTGTGTGGCTACTAAGGATAGCTGGTCATGTCGTTTCGTGGCTAGATGGTATTCATGGATGCGGGTTGTTAGCTGTCTTCCTGTTTGTCCTATGTAGTGTTTTGTGCAGTCCTTGCATGGGATTTTGTACACTACGTTGGTTTTGCTCATGCTGGGTATCGGGTCCTTTGTCCTGGTGAGTTGTTGTCTGAGAGTGGTTGTTGGTTTGTGTGCTATTATGAGTCCTAGTGGTCGCAGCAGTCTGGCTGTCAGTTCAGAAATGCTCCTGATGTATGGGTAGTGTGGCTAGTCCTTTGGGTTGTGGCATGTCCTCGTTCCGTTGTTTCTCCCTTAGGCATCTGTTGATGAAATTGCGCGGGTATCCATTTTTGGTGAATACCTTGTATAGGTGTTCTTCTTCCTCTTTTTGCAGTTCTGGTGTGCTGCAGTGTGTTGTGGCCCTTTTGAATAGTGTCTTGATGCAACTTTGTTTGTGTGTGTTGGGGTGGTTGCTTTCATAGTTCAGGACTTGGTCTGTGTGTGTGGCTTTCCTGTATACCTTCGTGGTGAATTCTCCGTTCGGTGTTCTCTGTACCATCACGTCTAGGAATGGGAGCTGGTTGTCCTTTTCTTCCCCTCTTATGAATCGGATTCCTGTGAGTGTGACGTTGATGATCCGGTGTGTGTTCTCTATTTCTGTGTTTTTAATGATTACAAATGTATCATCTACATATCTGACCCAGAGTTTGGGTAGTAGTTGCAGTAAGACTGTTTGTTCTAACAGCTGCATTACTGCTTCTGCTATGAGTCCGGAGATCGGTGAGCCCACGGGTGTTCCGTTGATTTGTTCCTATATCTGGTTGTTGAATGTGAAGTGTGTTGTGACGCACAGGTCCAGTAGTTAAGTATGCCGTCTTTGCTAATAGGTTCAACGTCCTGTTGTCTGTTCTGTACGTCCAGCAGGTTGGATATTGTTTCTCTGGCTAGGGTTTTGTCGATAGAGGTAAACAGTGCCGTTACATTGAATGAGACCATGGTTTCTTCCTTGTCTATGTGTATATTTCTGATGATGTCCAAGAATTCTTGTGTTGACTGTATAGAGTGTCTGGATCCGCTGATCAGGTGTTTCAGTTTCTGCTGTAGCTCTTTAGCCAGTTTGTGTGATGGTGTCCATGGTAGTGATACTATGGGTCTGAGTAGGATGTCTGGTTTGTGCACTTTAGATAGTCCATAGAATCTGGGGGTGTTGTTGCTTTCCGGTTTCATTCTTTGTAGGTCAGACCTGGTTATCTGTCCGTTTTTTTGTAGATTCCTCAGTGTGTTGGTTATCCTATTGGTGAGCTGTGGGGTGGGGTCAGACTCCCTCTTTTGGTAGGTGTTGGTATCTGCAAGTAGTTTTTGTGCCTTTTGGATGTACTCTGCTTTGTCCAGTATGACCGTCATTCTGCCTTTGTCTGCTGTAGTATGATTATGTTCTTATCGTTTCTTAGTGATTTTAGTGCTTCTTTCTCCTTGGTGTTGAGTTTGTGTGTTTGTCTTTTCCTTGTTATCAGAGGTACGATACTTTGTCTCACTGTTTGTTGTGTCTCTTCTGTCAGTCCATTGTTGCTGAGTGTGCATTCTAGTGCTGCTAGGAAGTCTGCTGTCTTGGCATCCCTGTGGTTGTAGTTGAGTCCCTTAGCCAGTGATGTTCTTTCTGTGTCTGTGAGCTGTCTGTGGGAGAGATTTTTAACCCAGGTGTGTGTTGTGGTGTCCGCTTCGTTGTGTGTTAGTTTGGCCATTTTTTCTTTTAGTGCCGTTTTTTTGCAGTGTGATCCTGTTCTGTACTATGGTGACAGCCTGTTCTATGGTCCGGGTCCATTCCTGATTGGTGGTTTTTGAAATTAACGATTTTTGGCGCGCAATTTCTTGTCTGTATTTGTGAAGTCTATTGTGAGCGTCTGTAATCATTACCTGGATCATCCTGAATCCGTCCTGTCTGGCTGTGTCCCTGGCTTGTGGATTGTTGACTGGTGGTCTGTATCTGACACATGGTGGAAGGATTCGATTCTTTTGGCATTCATGCAGAAAGCCTAAGGGAGAGACAATGGAACGAGGACATGCCGCAACCCAAAGGACTAGCCACACTACCATACATCAGGAGCATTTCCGAACTGCCAGCCAGACTGCTGCGACCACTAGGACTCATAACAGCACACAAACCAACAACCACTCTCAGACAAAAACTCACCAGGACAAAGGACCCGATACCCAGCATGAGCAAAACCAACATAGTGTACAAAATCCCATGCAAGGACTGCACAAAACACTACATAGGACAAACAGGAAGACAGCTAACAACCTGCATCCATGAACACCAACTAGCCACGAAACGACATGACCAGCTATCCTTAGTAACCACACACGCAGATGACAAATAACATGAATTCGACTGGGATAACACTACTATTATAGGGCAAGCCAAACAGAGAACAGCCAGGGAATTCCTAGAGGCATGGCACTTATCCATAGATTCTATCAACAAACGCATCGACCTGGACCCAATATACCAGCCATTGCAGCGGACAGCAACTGACAACCGGAAGCGGCAGAGACAAGCCACTATAAATGCCGGAGGAAACATCACAGAAGCGCTTCACAGAAGGCTCCCAAGCACTGAGGATGTCACCTAGAAAGGGGATGAAATGTTTGCAACAAAAACTCCCAGCTCGGCAAACAGAACCAGAACAACAAGCACCTGAGCTACAAATCTTCTCCCAAACTTTGAAGATTCAAAGAGGGAAAGACTGCAGCATATGAAGTAAAAGTATGAGAGAGATGGGCAATTGAACTAAACCATTCGGCCTCACAAGTTTTGAATGCATTGCTATTCATTAAGATCATGGCTAATCTATTTGTATTTCAAATTCCACATTCACATCTAACCCCATTAACCTAGCTAACTGGCTAGCCGATATGTTGGTGTACCAGGTAGGGAGAGTAGTCAAGGAACTCCACCAAAAACTAAAACACCTAATTGAAGATTCACACCACCCCATTCACTCCACTCAAGAATTCTTGAACACCATCAAAGACACCAAGATAGAAGAGGATGAAATAATGGTCTCCTTTGACGTTATAGCCCTCTTCACATCAATTAACATCAATCTGGCCAAAGAAACACTGGCATCACTACTAGGAAAACCAGGACTACAAACACCAGACATCCTCAAGCTAGTGGACTTCTGCCTCACCATCCACTTTCAATAACATTCAATACATTCAATAACAAAACCTACAAACAAGTCAACGGAGCACCCATGGGATCACCAATATCAGAGCTCATAGCGGAAGCAGTAATGCAGAGAATTGAACAAGCTGCCCTCCCATTTACCCAACCCAAACTTTGGGTCCACTACGTAGATGACACCTTTGTCATCACAAAACAAAACAAATTAAAGGAAACATACAACACCATCAACAATATCCTGACAGGCATAAAATTCACAAAAGAGGAGGAGAACTACAACAGACTCCCATTCCTAGATGTACAGTTAATGGAGAGCTTCAAATCAGCATCTCCAGAAAAACAACAAATACAGACCAAGTACTTAGCTTCAGAAGCAATCATCCCAACACCACAAACAGAGTTGCATCAAGACATTACTTCAACAAGCTACATCACACTGCAGCACCCAAGAACTACAAAAGCAGAAGAAAAATGTCTGTATCCAATGAGCACAATTTTCCAAATCCTCAGCAACAAACCCAAACAAGCAGACACAACACAACAAAAATCTATAGCCACATTACCTTACATCAAAGACGTATCAGAAATGACTTCTAGACTACTCGGACACCTTGGCATCATGGTAGCCCACAAACCAACCAACACATTTAAACAGCGACTAATGAACCTAAAGGACCCATTAGACAATATCAGCAAATCTAACGTTATTTACAAGATACTATGCAAGAACTGTAAAAAAACACTACATGAGACAAACAAACAGGAAACATGCCATCAGGATACATGAATACCTAGTGGCCACAAAAGACACAATCCACTATCACTAGTTTCAATACATACAGATAAAGAAGGACACCACTTTGACTGGGACAACATGCACATCCTAGGACAGGTGAAACACACGAGAATTTTTAGAGGCATGAAATTCTAACCAGAACTCCATCAATAAACACATTGATTTAGATCCTAACTACCTTCCCTTGAAAAAAAGAACCGGAAATGACATCATTCACCTAAAGAAATAGAGAGGCAGGACATACCACCACCACTTCACCGGAGTCTCTCACTGATGATATTACCTTGTTTGGAGATGAAAACAAATCTTTCAGTTCAGTGAGCTAACTTACATACTTATCATCAACCTGAGCTACAGATCTTCTCAAAAATTGCTGTATGTTACTTCCTCAAAGAATTCTAGCAGATTTGTCAGGCAAGACTCCCCTTGATGAAACCATGCTGACTTTGCCCAATTTTACCATATACTTCCAAGTATTCAAAAATCTCACCCTTCACAGTGGATTCTACGACCAAGGTTAGGCTAATCGGTCTATAATTTTCCATCTCTTGCCTTATTCCCTTTTTAAACAGGGCTGTCACGATAGTGATTTTGCAGTTCTCTAGGATCCTCCCTGATTCTAGCAATTCCTGAAAGATCACCACTAACACCTCCATTATCTTTTCAGCTATCTCCTTTAGAACTCTAGGGTGTAGTCCATCTGGTCCAGGTCATTTATCTACCTTCAGGCCATTCAGTTTTTCTAGCACCTTTTCCTTGGTGATGGCCATCATACTCAGCTCCGCCCCCTCACTCTCTTGAGTTTTTGAGATATTCCTCATGTCTTTCACCATGAAGACTGACAAAAATAATTGTTCAGTTCCTCAGCTATTTCCTTGTTCCCCACTACTATCTCCCCAGCATCATTTTCCAGTGGCTTAATGTCCACATTTGTCCTTTACATAGCGAAAGAAACTCTTATATATTCAAGATGTGGCCTCAGCAAGACCCCGTATGACTACAACAACTCATGCATGCTCCTGTACTCAAAACCCTTTGCAACAAAGGCCAACATACCATTTGCCTTCTTTACTGCCTGCTGCACCTTCATACCTGCATTCAGCAACTGGAGCTCAAGGGGACCCAGGTATTGCTGCACAATCCCTCTCTTAATTTACAGCCATTCAGGTAATAATCTGCCTTCTTGTTTTTGCTTCCAAAGTGAATAACCTCACATTCATCTAAATTAGACTGCATCTACCATTGATTTGCTCCCTTACCCAACCACATCAAGATCTCTGCATCCTTGTCATACAGTTTACCCTCCCAACTTGGTATCATCTGCAGACTTTGACATGTTACATTTTGTTTCTTGATCCAAATCACTAATATACATTGAGAATGGCAGGATTCTCAGCACCAATCCCTGTGCTGCATCCCCCCACCCCATCCACTAGCTACTAGGCGAAAGTGAGGACTGCAGAAGCTGGAAATCAGAGTCAAGATTAGAGTGGTGCTGGAAAAGCACAGCAGGTCAGACAGCATCTGAGGAGCAGGAAAATTGACGTTTTGGGCAGAAGTCCTTCATGAGGAATGGCTTCTGCCCAAAACATCAATCTTCCTGCTCCTTGGATGCTGCCTGACCTGCTGTGCTTTTCCAGCACCACTCTAATCCCCACTAGTTACTGCCTGCCAACTAGCCTTGCTCCCTCTCTCTGCCAACCAGTTTTCTATCTATTTCAATACACTTCCTCCAATCCAATGGGATATTACTCATACATATCTTGCACAGTAATCCCTTATTCAGGACTTTGTCAAATACTGTCTGAAAGTACAAATATACCACATCGCCCAATCTAAATGTAGATTAAAATTATCCATGATCGTCGATGTTCCCTTCTCACATGTAGCTCTAATTTCCTGTTCATTGTCATTCCCACCATCACCCCTGCAGTTTGGGGGTCTCTATATGACACCCAACCAATGTTTTTTGCCCCTTGGTATTTTTCAACTCATCCCATTCAGAGTCTACATTGCCAGTGCTAATATTCTTTGTCACTATTGTGTTAATTTCCACTTTAACCAGGAATGCTACTCAGGACTTTTACCCTTTTGCTCGTCCTTCCTAAATACTGAATACCTTGGGACATTCAGTTCCCATCCCTGGTCACGCTGTAGCCATGCCTCTGTAATCCAATGATATTGTACACATTTACATCTATCTGGTTGATTAGTTCATCGACTTCATTTCAAATGCTTCATGCATTTTGGTAGAAGACTTTTAAATTCATTCCACTGTTAAATTTCCCTACTATTTTAGAATTCTTTGGAGCATAAAGATATTGACCTGTTCTGTCTCTCACATTTATGGTCTGGTAAGCATCTGCCAAATCACTAACCTGCACTCTTACCTCCTCCTTTGATTTGGGTTTTCTAGTTTTCCCTATAAGTGAACCCCTCCTCCCGCCAACCTCTATGCCATCCGCTCCCCCCCCATTTAGTTTAAAGCTCTATCTACACCCCTAGTTATGCGATTCGCTATGACTCTGGTCTCAACATGGTTCAGATGAAGACCATCCCATTGGAACAGGTCCCATTTTGCCCTGTGCTGGTGCCAATGTCCCATGAATTCAAGCCTATTTCTCCCACACCGATCTTTAAGCAATGCATTTACCTGCTTAGTCTTATTGACCCTGTGCAAAAAGCTCGTGGCTCAGGTAGGAATCCAGACATTATTACCTTTTTAATTCTGCCTTTTTATTTAGCTCCTAGCTGTCCATATGTCCTTAGCAGAATCTCAGCCCTAGTTTTATCTATGTCATTGGTGCCTAAGTGGACCACGACCACTGGATGGACATGATCAGCAACTTAATGCTCCAAGGTGGGCGGCATGGTGGCACAGTGGTTAGCACTACTGCCTCACAGCGCTAGAGACCCGGGTTCAATTCCCACCTCAGGCAACTGTTTGTGTGGAGTTTGCACATTCTCCCTGTGTCTGCGTGAGTTTCTTCCGGGTGCTCCGGTTTCCTCACACAATCCAAAAATGCGCAGGTTAGATGAATTGGCCATGCTAAATTGTCCATAGTGTTAGGTGAAGGGGTAAATGTAGGGGAATGGGTCTGGGTGGGTTGTGCTTCAGCAGGTCGGTGTGGACTTGTTGGGCTGAAGGGCCTGTTTCCATAGTGTAAGTAATCTAATCAAAAAGGTGTAGGAAAGATAGAAAGGGGGGCAAGAAAGGCAGGGGTGTCGCGATTTTGATGAGGGGGTAACATTAAGGTTGTACTTGGGGAGAATATTCCATGGAATATGTCCAGTGAAGTGATCACCTTACTGGGACTGTACTATAGATGCCCTCCCCCACCCCCGCTGCAGTAGCCAGTGAGAAATTGAGAAGCAAATTTGTCAGGAGATCTCAAATATATGTCAGAATGTTAATAAGATGGTAATGATAGAGAACTTTAACTTTCCAAACATAGACTGGGTCAACCACAGTGTTAAGGGTTTGGATGGGGAGGAATTTGTTGAGTGAGTACAAGAAAATCTCCTTATTCAGTAAGTGGATGTGCGTACATGAGGAGGAGGAAAACTTGACCTTCTCTTGGAAATAAAGGTGGGCAAGTGACTGGGGTGTCAGTGGGGGAGCCAGTGATCATAATTCTATTTGTTTTAAATTAGTGATGGAAAAGGATAGACCTGATCTAGAATTTAAAATTCTAAATTGGAGGAAGGCTAATTTTGACGATAGACAAGAACTTCCTAAGATGGATATTTGCAGGTAAAGGGACTGTTGGAAAATAGGAAGCCTTCAAAAATGAGATTACAAGCGTTTAGTGACAGTATGTCCTTGTTAGGGTGAAGGATCAGTCTGGTAGGTGTAGGAAATGCTGTATGACTTAATAAATGGAGGTTCTGATCAATAAACAGGAAGCATAATGTCATGTACAGACAGAAGTGATTGAGTGAATCCCGAGAAGAGTATAAAGGCAGTAGCAGTGTACATAAGAGGTGAAAAAGGGCACATAAGATAGCTCTGGCAAATAGGGTTAAGGAGAATCCAAAAGGATTCTACAAATATATTAAGGACAAGAGAATAACTAAGGAGAGAATGTGGCCCCTATTTGTGGAACTGCAGGAGGTACTAAATGAGTATTTTGCATCAGGGTTTAGAACATGGAATATAGAACATAGAACATTACAGCGCAGCACAGGTCCTTCAGCCCTCCATGTTGCGCCGTCCTGTGGAACCAATCTGAAACCCTAGACTATTCCATTTTCATCCATATGATTATCCAATGACCATTTAAATGCCCTTAAAGTTGGCAAGTATACTACTGTTGCAGGCAGTGTGTTCCATGCCCTTACTACTCTCTGAGTAAAGAAACTAACCCTGACATCTGTCCTATATCTATCAATTTAAAGCTATGACTCTCGTGTTAGCCATCACCATCCAAGGAAAAGTGCTCACACTGTCCACCTTATCTAATCCTCTGGTTATCTTATATGTCTCAATTAAATTACCTCTCAACCTTCTTCTCTCGAAAGCAGCTTCAAATCCCTCAGTGTTTTCTCATAAGACTGTTACTAAGTAACATCCTAGTAAATCTCCTCTGAACCCTTTCCTAAGCTTCTACATCCTTCCTATAATGCAGTGACCAGAACTGTAAGCAATTCTCCAAGTGTGGCTGCACCAGCGTTTTGTACAGCTGCAGCATGACCTCATGGCTCTGAAACTCAATCCCTCTACCAATAAAACCTAACACATCATATGCCTTCTTAACAACCCTATCAACCTTTCAGGGACCTTTCAGATGGCAACTTTCAGGGATCTCTGTACATGGACCAAGATCTCCATACTCATCTACACTGCCAAGAATCTCACCACTAGCCCAGTACTCTTTACTCCTGTTGCTTCTTCCAAAGTGAATCACTGCACACTTTTCCGCATTAAACTCCATTTGCCACTTCTCCGCTCAGCTCTGCAGCCTATCTATGTCCCTTTGTAACCTGCAACATCCTTCAGCACTATCCACAACTCCATCCACCATAGTGTCATCTGCAAATTTACTAACACATCCTTCTATGCCCTCATCCAGATCATTTATAAAAATAACAAACAGCAGTGGCCCCAATGCAGATCCTTGCGATACACCACTAGTACTTGTACATATGGACGAACATTTCCCATCAACCACTACCATCTGTCTTCTTTCAGCTAGCCAATTTCTGATCCAAACTGCTAAATCACCAGTAAGGCTCACTGGTCTACAATTACCAGTGTTGTCTCTAATCACCTTTTTGAACAAGGGGACAACATTTGCTAATAGATTAGATTAGATTACTTACAGTGTGGAAACAGGCCCTTCAGCCCAACAAGTCCACACCGACCCGCCAAAGCGCAACCCACCCATACCCCTACATTTACCCCTTACCTAACACTACGGGCAATTTAGTATGCCCAATTCACCTGACCCGCACATCTTTGGACTGTGGGAGGAAACCGGAGCACCCGGAGGAAACCCATGCAGACATGGGGAGAACGTGCAAACTCCACACAGTCAGTCGCCTGAGTCAGGAATTGAACCCGGGTCTCAGGCGCTGTGAGGCAGCAGTGCTAACCACTGTGCCACCGTGCCGCCCACTATCCTCCAGTCTTCTAGCACTATTCCTGTTTACTATAGAGGATATGGAAACTAGAAACCTTGGGGAACTAGATAGCGATATCTTGAAAAATGTCCGTACCACAGAAGTTGTGGTGCTGGATATATTAATACATCCACATAATAAGGTGGATGAAACCCTGAGACCTGTTTTGATTTTTGTTTCAGCAGCAGGAAGAGCAGGAGCGTTGGCCAGGGGGTTGACGGACAATGAATCACTGATTATAAATGTATCTTGTGAACAGGGTGAGCCCACGCTGAGCAGGAGTGGATGTGGGATTGTTGAGTAAGTGAAGTAATATAGTTGGGTAGTTGCTTTACCCAAATCATTACTTAAGTAACGTCTCCCACCCATCCTCCTCCTCTATTCAAAAATAAGTTTCTGTACACTATATTGGGAAGGTAACTAATTTTTTTTATTCTTTATTTTTCTACAGTCGATTTGGGAATTTAGAATAGTGGGAATGACAGTTAGGGCAGTTGAATGCTCCTCCTACAGAATGTGGGAGATAAGGGTCATCACTAGTGTCCCTGCTGACTGCATCTGTGGGAAGTGCACACAACTCCACCTCCTCGAAAGCCACGTTAGGGAACGGGAGATGGAGCTGGATGAACTTCAGATCATTCGGGAGGTGGAAGGGGTTATTGAAAGGAGTTACAGGGAGGTAGTCACACCTCAGGTACAAGAAAAAGGCAGATAGATTACAATCAGGGAATGGAAAGGGAACCGGCAGACAGTACAGGGATCCCCTGTGGCTGTTCCCCTCAATAACAAGTATATCAGTTTGTATACTATGGGGGAGGGGAGTGACTTACCAAGGGTAAGCCATGGGGTACCGGTCTCTGGCACAGAGTCTGTCCCTGTTGCTCAGAATGGAAGGAGAGAGAGGAGCAGAGCATACGTCATTGGGGACTCAGCACTTCAGGCATTAGTGCAGTTAGTGTGTTGTCGTCCAGGTGCTAGGGTCTGTGATGTCTCAGATTGCTTTTTCGGGATCCTTGAGGGGGAGGGGGAGCAACCCCAAGTCGTGGTCCATGGAGGCACTAACGAGATAGGTAGGAAAAGGGATGGGGATTTAAGGCAAAAATTCAGGGAGCTAGGGTGGAAGTTTAGTGCTAGAACAAACAGAATTGTTATCTCTGGTTCGTTGCCCGTGCCACATGCTAGTGAGGCGAGGAATAGGGAGAAAGAAGAGTTGAACACGTGGCTACAAGGATGGTGCAGGAGGGAGGGTTTTGGATACCTGGATAATTGGGACTCATTCTGGGGTAGGTGAGACCTCTACAGACAGATGGTCTACACTTGAACCAGAGGGGCACCAATATCCTGGGGGAGGAAATTTATGAATGGTCTTTGGAAGGGTTTAAACTAATTCAGCAAGGAGATGGGGAACTAAATTGTAGCTCCAATGTCTAACAGGTTGCGAGTTGTGAGGTCAGAAATGAGGTTTCAAAGTCACAAGAGTTCACCAACAAGCAGGAAGGTGGTTTGAAGTGTGTCTACTTCAACACCGGGACCATCCGGAATAAGGTGTGTGAACTTGCAGCATGGGTTGGTACCTGGGACTTCAATGTTGTGGCTATTTCGGAGACATGGATAGAGCAGATCCAGGAATGGTCTGGGATTTAAGTGTTTCAGTAAGAACAAAGAAGGGGAAGGTATGGCATTGTTAGTCAAGGACAGCATTACAGTGGCAGAAAGGGCATTTGAGGACTCGTCTATTGAGAAAGTATGGGCTGAGGTTAGAAACAGGAAAGGAGAGGTCAACCTGTTGGAGATTTTCTATCAGCCTCTGAATAGATCCAGAGATGTAGAGGAAAGGATAGCAAAGATGATTCTGGATAGGAGCAAGAGTGACAGGGTAGTTGTTATTGGGGACATTAACTTTCCAAATATTGACTGGAAATACTATAGTTCCAGTACTTTAGATGAGTCAGTTTTTGTCTAATGTGTGCAGGCGGGTTTCCTGACACAGTGTGTAAACAGGCCAACAAGGGGCAAGGCCACATTGGATTTGGTACTGGGGAATGAACCCAGCCAGGTGTTAGATTTGGAGGTAGGTGAACACTTTGTTGATAGTGACCACCATTCAGTTATGTTTATTTTAGCGATGGAAAGAGATAGGTATATACAACAGGGCAAAAGCTATAGCTGGGGGAAAGACAATTAAGATGCGATTAAGCAAGACATAGAATGCGTAGGATGGGGAAGGAAACTGCAGGGGATGGACACAATTGAAATGTAGAGCTTATTCAAGGAACAGTTTTATGTATGGGAAATCATGTCTCACAAACTTGACTGAATTTTTTGAAGAAGTAACAAAGAGGATTGATGAGGACAGAGCCGTAGATGTGATCAATATAGACTTCAGTAAGGCATTCGACAAGGTTCCCCATGGGAGACTGGTGAGCAAGGTTAGAACTCATGGAATACAGGGAGAACTTGTCATTTAGATACACTGGCTCAAAGGTAGAAGACAGAGGGTGGTGGTGGAGGGTTGTTTTTCAGACTGGAGGCTGTGACCAGTGGAGTGCTACAAGGATCGGTGCTGGGTCCACCATTTTTCATCATTTACATAAATGATTTGGATGCGAGCAAAAGAGGTATAGTTAGTAAGTTTGCTGATGACACCAAAATTAGAGGTCTAGTGGACAGCGAAGAAGGCTACATCAGATTACAATGGGATCCCAATGGGCTGAGGAGTGGCAGATGGAGTTTAATTCAGATAAATGTGAGATGCCGCATTTTGGGAAAGCAAATCCTAGCAGGACTTATACATTTAATGGTAAGGTCCTAGGGAGTGTTGCTGACCAAAGAGACCTTGGAGTGCAGATTCATAGCAGAGTACAGTCGCAGGTAGATAGGATAGTGAAGAAGGTGTTTGGTATGTTTTCTTTATTGGTCAGAATTTTGAGCATAGGATTTGGGAGTTCATGTTGTGGCTGTACAGGACATTGGTTAGGCCACTGTTGGAATATTGCATGCAATTCTGGTCTCCTTCCGATCGGAAACTTGAAAGGGTTCAGAAAACATTTACAATGATTTTGCCAGGGTTGGAGGATTTGAGCTACAGAGAGAGGTTGAATAGGCTGGGACTGTTTTCCCTGGAGCGTCAGAGGCTGAGGGGTGACCTTATAGGGGCATGGATAGGATAAATAGTCAAAGTCCTGGAGTGGGGGAGTCTAGAATTAGAGGGCTTGGGTTTAGGGTGAGAGGGGAAAGATATAAAACAGACTTAAGGGGCAACGTTTTCACTCAGAGTGTGGAATGTGTATGGAATGAGCTGCCAGAGGTAGTGGAGGAGGGTAGTACAATTGCAACATTTAAAAGACATTTGGATGGGTATATGAATAGAAAGGGTTTGGAGGGATATAGGCCAAGTGCTGGCAGGTGGGACTGGATTGGGTTGGGATAGCTAGTCTGCACGGACAAGTTGGACCAAAGGGTCTGTTTCTGTGCTGTACATCTCTGTGACTCTATAAGAGCTACTGTGGGTCTTGGTAAGTATGTACCTGTCAGACAGTGAGGAAGTGGTTGTGTGAGGGAGCCATGGTTTATTAAAGAAGTTGAAACTCTTATCAACAGAAAGAAGGAGTCTTATGTTGGGATTAGACGTGAAGGCTCAGTTAGGGTGCTTGAGAGTTACAAGTTTGTCAGGAAAGACCTAAAGAGAGAGCTAAGACGAGCCAGGAGGTGACAAGAGAAGTCATTGGCAGATAGGATCAATAAAAACCCTAAAGCTTTCTATAGGTATGTCAGGAATAAAAGAATGGCTAGAGAAAGATTAGGGCCAATCAGGGATAGTAGTGGGAAATGTTGCGTGGAGTCCAAGGAAATGGGGAAGTGCTAAATAAGTATTTTCTTGTCAGTGTTCACACTAGAAAAAGACAGTATTGTCAAGGAGAATACTGAGATACAGGCTATTAGACTAGATGGGATTGAGGTTCACAAGGAGGAGGTGTTAGCAATTCTAGAAAGTGTGAAAATAGTTGTCTTCTGGGCCGGATGGGATTTATCCTAGGATTCTCTGGGAAGCCAGGGAGGAGATTGCAGAGCTTTTGGCTTTGATCTTAATGTCATCACTGTCTACAGGAATAGTGCCAGAGGACTGGAAGATAGCAAATGTTGTCCCTTTGTTCAAGAAGGGGAGTAGAGACAACCCTGGTAATTATAAACCAGTAAGCCTTACTTAGATTATGGGAAAAAGTTATAAGAGTTAGGATTTATAATCAGCTAGAGAGAAATAAGTTATTAGAGATAGTCAACATGGTTTTGTGAAGTATAGGTCATGCCTCACAAACCTTATTGAGTTTTTTGAGATGGTGACTAAACAGGTGGATGAGGGTAAAGCAGTTGATTTTGGTGTATATGGATTTCAGTAAGGCATTTGAAAAGGTTTCCCACAATAGGCTATTGCAGAAAAATACAGAGGCATGGGATTGAGGGTGACTTAGTGGTTTGGACCAGAAATTGAAAGATGACAGATGGTGGTGGTTGATGGAAAATGTTCATCCTGGAGTTTAGTCACTAGGGATGTACTGCAAAGACCTGTTTTGAGGTACTACTGTTTGTTTTTTTATGAATGATCTGGATCAGGGCATAGAAAGATGGGTTAGTAAATTTGCAGATGACACTAAGGTCAGTGGAATTGTGGACAGTGCTGAGGGATGTTACGGGTTACAGATGGATATAGATAAACTGCAGAGCTGGGCTGAGAGGGGCAAACAGAGTTTAATGTGAAAAGTATGAGGTGATTCACTTTGGAAAGAGTAACAAGAAAAAAGATAACTGGGCTAATGGTAAGATTCTTGGTAATGTAGATGAGCAGAGAGATCTCGGTGTCCATGTACATAGATCCCTGAAAGTTGCCACCCAGGTTGATAGGGTTGTTAAGAAGGCATACGGTGCATTAGCTTTTATCAGTCATGGATTTGAATTTCAGAGCCACAAGGTCATGTTGCAGCTGTACAAAACTCTGGTGCGGCCACTCTTGGAGTATTGTGTACAGTTCTGGTCACCGAATTATGGGAAGGATGTGGAAGCTTTGGAAAATGTTCAGAGGAGATTTACTAGGACGTTGCCTGGTTTGGAAGGAAGATCCCCTGAGGAAAGGTTGAGGGACTTGAAGCTGTTTTCATTTGAGAGAAGAAGGTTGAGAGGTGACTTAATTGCAACATATAAGATAATCAGAGGGCTAGATATGGTGGACAGGGAGTCTCTTTTTCCTCGGATGGTGATGCCTCACTCGAGGGGACATAGCTTTAAATTGAGGGGAGATAGATATACGATAGATGTTAGAGGTAGTTACTTTACTCAGAGAGTAGTAGTAGGGGCTAGGAATGCTCTGTCTGCAACTGTAATAAACTCGCCAACTTTAAAAGCATTTAAATGGTCATTGGATAAACATATAGATGAAAATGGAAGAGAGTAGGTTAGATGGGCTTCAAATTTGTTCCACAGGTTGGCGCAACATCAAGGGCAAAAGGGCCTGTACTGCGCTGTAATATTCAATGTTCTCTGTACCCTCAAACTCTGTGGGAAGCTAGGGAAGTGATTCCTGGACCCCTTGCTGAGACATTTGTATCATTTTTAGCCACAGATGAGGTGACATAAGACTGAAAATCAGCTAATGTGGTGCTGTTATTTAAGAAAGGTGGTAAGGAAATGCCAGGGAAACACAGACCCTGACATCAGTGGTAGGCAAGATGTTGGAGGTGATTCTGAGGGACAAGATTTATGTGTATTTGGAAAGGCAAGGACTAATTAGAGATAGTCAATGTGGCTGTGTGTGTGTGTGAAATTGTGTCTCACTAAAAGATAGAGTTTTTTGAAAGAAGTGACAGAGGATTGATAAAGGCTGAGAGGTAAACAAGGTTCCTCACAATAGGCGTTTGACAAGGTTCATCATGATAGACTGGTTAACAGAGTTGAAAAATGTTGCGCTGGAAAAAAACACAGCAAGCCAGGCAGCATCCTAGGATCAGGAGAATCGCTGTTTCGGGCATAAATCCTTCTTCCTGAAGAAGGGCTTACGCCCGAAACGTCGATTCTCCTGATCTTTGGATGCTGCCTGGCCTGCTGTGCTTTTTTCCAGCATCACATTTTTCAACTCTGGTACTCCAGCATCTGCAGTCCTCATTTTCTCCTGGTTAACAGAGTTGGATTACATGGAGTACAGGGAGAACTAGCCATTTAATACATAACTGACTCATAGATAGGAGACAGAGGGTTGCTTTTCCGACTGGAGGCCTGTGACCAGTGGTGTGCTACAAGGCTTGGTGCTGGGTCCACTGTTTTCGTCATTTATCTAAATGATTTGGATGTGAATATAGGAGGTATCGTTGGTAAGTCTGCAGATGACACCAAAATTGAAGGTGCAGTGGACAGGTCGGAGTACAATGGAACATTGATCAGATGGGTTAATTGGCCAAAGAGTGACAGATGGTGTTTATTTCAGATAAATGTGAGGTGCTGCATTTTGGAAAGCAAATCAGGGCAGGACTTATACGTTTAATGGTAAGGTGTGGTCCAACAAAGATGTTGGAGTGCAGATTCATAATTCCTTATAAGTGGAGTCCCAGGTAGACATGAGAGTGAGGAAGGCTTTTGCTACAGTCACCTTTTTTGGTCAGTGCATTAAGTAGAGGAGTTGGGATGTCATGGTGTGGCAGTACAGGGCATTGTTTGGTTAGACCTTTGTCATGTAATTTTTATACCTAGCATCTTATTCCAACCATTTGGTTTGTCTCTCGCACCAACTTATTTTTGATTTTTGTAATTATTCTTGCCTCAATTAATCAGATCTATGAGACATTGCATTATGATTCTCTTTACAAGCGCTCCATTTACTATACTGCATTTCTATTCATTCATTCATAAAACTGTGTTTTTGTGGTACATTTTACTTACAAGATAAATTAAATATCCCTTTCTAGGCTGCCAACCCATTACTGTTTCTTTACACCTTTCAATTCTCATTGGCCCATGATACAATCAGTGTTTGGACCTGTTTCTGTATCAAGGTTTAGCCTTGAATAAGCATCAATAGATTAGATTTAGATAATAGATTAGAATTAGATTACTTACAGTGTGGAAACAGGCCCTTCGGCCCTATAAGTCCACACCAACCCGCCGAAGCGCACCCACCCAGACCCATTCCCCTATGTTTATCCCTGCACCTAACACTATGGGCAATTTCGCATGGCCAATTCACCTGACCTGCACATTTTTGGACTGTGGGAGGAAACCAGAGCACCCTGAGGAAACCCACGCAGACACGGCGAGAATGTGCAAACTCCACACAGTCAGTCGCCTGAGGTGGGAATTGAACCCGGGTCTCTGGCGCTGTGAGGCAGCAGTGCTAACCACTGTGCCTAAGATAAGAATATATGGTGGTAGCGGTAGAATATTAGCATGGATTGAGGATTGGTTGACTAACAGTGGGGATAAATGAATGCTATTCTGGCTGGCAATCAGTGACTAGTGGTGTGCCTCAGGGATCAGTGTTGGTACTGCAATTATTCACAATTTATATAGATGATTTTGAGTTGGGGACCACATGTAGTGTGTCAAGGTTTGCAGATGACACTAAGCTGAGTGGCAGAGCAGTTTGTAGAGGACTGAAACTTTTAAGAGGAGCATAGATACTTTCAGTAAGTGGGCAAAGGTCTGGCAGATGGAATACAATGTTAATAAATGTGAAGTCATCTATTTTGGTAAGAGTAATAGTAAAAAGGATTATTATTTGAATGGTAAAAAGTTGCAGCATGCTGCTGTGCAGAGGGTCCTGGGTGTCTTTGTGCATGAATCACAGAGGGTTGGGTCTGTAGGTACAATTAATTAAGGCAAATGTCCTTCATTGCTAAAGGGATTGAGTTTAAAAGCTGGAAGCTGGGAGATTATGTTGCAGCTGTACAAGGTGCTGGTGAGGCCACATCAGGATATTGTGTGCAGGTTTGGTCTCCTTACTTGAGAAAGAATGGACTGGCATTTGAGGGGATGCAGAGGAAGTTCACAAGGTCGATTTCAGAGTTGGGAGGGCTGGCTTATGAGGAGAGGCTGAGTAGACTGGGATTATATTCATTGGAATTCAGAAGAACGAGTGGGGATCTTATAGAAACATATAAAGTTATGAAGGGAATAGATAAGATAGAAGTAGAGAGAATGTTTCCACTGGCAGGTGAAACTAGGACAAGAGGGAGCAGATTTAGGACTGAATTGAGAAGGAACTCCTTCACCCAGAGGGTTGTAAAATGATGGAATTCCTTGCCGAGTGAAGTAGTTGACACTACTTCAGTAAATGTTTTTAAAGTTAAGATGGATTTTTTTGAACAATAAAGGAATTAAAGGATATGGTGAGAGCGCAGTAAGTCAGTCTGAGTCCACTAAAAGATCAGCCTCAAAGACAGCTCACTCCTGCTCCGAGTTCTTATGTGAAGTAATTGATATAAATTCTAAAAGCTGAGTCCACAGCACAGATTCCAATGGGACTCCACACATCACATCCTCAAGTTTTTACCAGCCAGTTAAACTTTTATCCATGCTAATATGTTATCCCATAACACAAGTTCCTATTTTATCCTTGATTTGGAGATGCCAGTGTTGGACTGGGGTGTACAAAGTTAAAAATCACACAACACCAGGTTATAGTCCAACAGGTTTATTTGGAAGCACTAGCTTTCGGAGCGCTGCTCCTCCACAACCACCTAATGAAGGAGCAGCGCTCCAAAAGCTAGTGCTTCCAAATAAACCTGTTGGACTATAACCTAGTGTTGTGTGAGTTTTAACTATTTTATCCAATAACCTGCTTTGTGGCATCTTGTCAAATGCCTTCTGAAAATCTAAGTGCAATACATCTTTATCTTTCAAAGAATTCTAATAAGTTCTGTGATTTTCCTTTCCTAAAGCCATGTTGACTCTTCCTGATTCTTTTCAGTTCTTTTTAAAAGAGCCCACTTTAATCCCGCGAGCTATTACTGGAGTGAAACCAGAAGGCAAATATTCATTCACTTCATTTACTACTTCCTTATGATCCCATTGATGACCCATTCTCACTCTCAAGATCCAACATTCACTATTTACTCTTTTCCTTTTTAGGAACCTGTAGAAACTCAATTTACATTTTAGCTGGCTTTCTCTCAAATCATTTTCTTTCACTGGTTAGTCTTTTAATCATTCTCTAACATTGTTTATATTCTTTCCCAGTCCTCCTCCAGTCCAAAGATGTGCAGCTTAGGTGGATTCGACATGCAAAATTGTCCAGGGATGTGTAGGTAAGGTGGATTAGCCATGTTCAATGCAGGGTTATGGAGATAGGGCGGGGACTGGGGCTGAGTGGGATGTTGTCAGAGGGTTGGTGCAGACTTGATGGACTGAATGGCCTTTTTCTGCAGTTCGGGATTCTATAATTCCATACACACTCATTAACAAAAGATGGCATTTTTTTGTAATGGCAGTAATTTTTTAATTTTGAAATATCCCCAATGACATCTGTCGCTGCTCCTCCATTGATTATCTCTCAGTAGAGTCAGCCAAAACACCTTAGCTAGCTGAGCTAATCTCCCTTTCAAATTGGATGTAAAATTCAATCAGACTGTTGCTGTTATTCATGGGTTCCTTAACTCTGATGTCATGATTTAATCCTGTCTCATTACCCAAGTCTAATATAACCTGCATTCTGGCTGATACCAGAGCACGCTACTGTTAGAAACAAAAGCATTCTATAAACTCTTCATCCGGGTACCATTGGCAATCTGATTTTTCAGTAGATTAAATTATACATGATTATTGTCATCCCTTTGTCACAAGCACCCAATATTCCTTCCTGCATACTTTATCTTACATTGTGGTTACTGTTAAGAGGTCAGTAGACCACTCCCACAGGCGACTTTTTTCCTTGACTATTCCTCACCTCCAATCCTACATTCTGCCTTGTGGAACAAAGTAAACTCTAACTTAAGAAGGATTTTTAAGTTTAAGCTTGGTAGTGATGTCATTTGTAGTATTCATGCATGTTACAAAATACACACAACACTTTTGTTGGTGATTAGTGTTTCTGAAAACTCCTATTTTCCAAAACCATCTTTCACAAAAGTGCAAAAGGAAAGCTGCTGTGAAGGCAGTAATAATAAACACATTTCTACTGATAGCCACAGAAACAGTGCAGTAAGGAGTGTCTTAGATAGATAGCACCTTAAAGGCCATATACATTTAGCACTCTAAGCATGCTTCAATATAGTGTTATGCAAACACTACTATTGGACACCACTGGTCTAGTAACCCAAAGGCCTAGGCGGTCTGTCTGGGAAAAATCCTACCACACACAGTAGCTGGTGGAATTTAAATTCAATTAATAAATCTGGAATATACAGGTAGTAATGGTAACAGCTATCATGGATTGTCCACAAAACAATCCCCTTTAGGGATGGCAATCTGTCATCTTTACCATTGTTCTGACTGACATGTGAGTCCAGACCAACAGAAATGCAGTGGACTGTTAATCACCCTCTGAAACAGCCTACCAAACACTCAGTTCAAAGTCAACAAATGCTGGCCTTGTCTGTGATGGCCACATTGTGAAAGAGTAAAACTACATGCAAAGCACTGTACACAAACAGGATCTTACATGTTGTTGAATTGGCTCCTCGCCACTGCCTCTTACAGGCAGGAGCCTTACCCATTGTCAGGCAGCATTGTTATAATATTTTCACATACACACTTCCTTGTGATCAGGAGCAGGATCCAATGCTCATATTTCATCATCTATGAGGGGTGCCGAGGATGCCCACTGCAGTACTAAAGATTTGTGATGTTCATACAGACAGGCATATAATTAGGCATGCGTGATGAAGTGTTAGTCTGTGTTCATTGTGCACACATTACTGTCCTTTTGGTCAGAAATACTTCCTCGTACATCATGTCAAACTACTCTTGGTATTGGAGAAGTATTCATCAGACAACTCTGCCAAACAATAGCATGAGATTTTTAAGTTTATGTCAACAGGGCAGGAAAGCTGGGGAGTGTTGCTGAACAAAAAGATGGGTGGCACGGTGGCACAGTGGTTAGCACTGCTATCTCACAGCGCCTGAGACCCGGGTTCAATTCCCGACTCAGGTGACTGACTGTGTGGAGTTTGCACGTTCTCCCCGTGTCTGCATGGGTTTCCTCCGGGTGCTCCGGTTTCCTCTCACAGTCCAAAGATGTGCGGGTCAGGTGAATTGGTCATGCTAAATTACCCGCAGTGTTAGGTAAGCGATAAATGTAGGGTATGGGTGGGTTGCGCTTCGGCGGGTCGGTGTGGACTTGTTGGGCTGAAGGGCCTGTTTCCACACAGTAAGTAATCTAATCTAATCTTGGACTGCAGGTTCATAGTTCCTTGAAATTAGAATCACAGTTACCACAAGACATAGGAGTGTAAGGAAAGCCATTTGGCCCATCAAGTCCACTCTATCATTCAATCACCTCCACTTGACCGCACTCTCCCCGTAGCCCTTAATTCTTTGCAAGATCAAGAATTTATCAATCTCTGCCTTGAAGACATTTAACATTCCGGCCTCCACTGCGCTCCGTGGCAATCAATTCCACAGGCCCACCACTCTCTGGATGAAGGAATTTCTCCTCATATCTGTTCTAAATTGGCTCCTTCTAATTTTAAGGCTGTGCCCATGGGTCCTAGTCTCCCCGCCTAACGGAAACAATTTCCTAGCATCCACCCTTTCTAAGCCATGCATTATCTTGTAAGTTTCTATTAGATTTCCCTTCAACCTTCTAAACTCTAATGAATACAATCCCAGGATCCTCAGCTGTTCATCATATGTTAGGCTTACCATTCCAGTACAATCCCAATAAGATGATCATCGCTTTTTTATTTCTCAGTTCCACCCAAATAACCTCACTGAACGTAGTCCCTGGAATATTCTGCTGAAGTACAGCAGTAGTATTAAAAACTGCACTCTCCCTTCTTTCTTGTCCCCCTTTCTATCCTTCCTGTAGCATCAATGCCCTGGAACATTAAGCTGTCAGTCCTGTCTATCCCTGAATCATGTCTCTATAATAGCTATGTTAGCCTAGTCCCATGCTCCTGTGCTGAGTTTATCAGAATTACCTGTCAGGCCTTTGACATCAAAATAAATGTCATTCAATTGATCAGTCCTACCTCATTCTCCGCTTTGTTCCTGTGTGCCTTGACTATTTGAACATTCCCTTTCCCAATTACACCAGCCTCAGACTGGTCCCTTAATCCCCCATCCCCTAACCCTCTACTAGTTTAAATCTTCCCCAGTGGCTCCAGCAAATCTCCCTGCCTGTATATTAGTCCCCTTCCAATTCAGGTGGAATTCATCCTTCTTATACAGGTCCCTTCTACCCAGAAGAGGCACCAATGATCCAAAAATGTGAACCTTCTCTCCTGCACCAGCTTCTCAGCCATGCATTCATCTACTCTATCCTCCTATTGCTACCCTTGTTAGCTTGTAGCACTGGGACTTATTCAGATATTACTACCATTGACGACCTCCTTTTTAAATTCCTGCCTAACTTCCTATGTGTATCATGACCTGCTGCTGGCTCCTCCTCCTGCACATTCTGCCTAGGCATTTTTGCTCAGTAACGTCTGGGACAGTGTTCTCCCACCTGGTTATTAACATTATCTGGGTCTGTCTCACCAAGGTGACCTGAACCGGGGGATGGGGGCTGGGTTACTAGTAGACCAATTCCTCAGCAAAGTGGAGACCCTTGGGAATTGTTGGTATTGTTCAAGGGACTGAAGGGGGTTACTTACAGATCATTTGCAAACTCATTTGGAAGCTACGTAGAATTGACAGGACATGTTTGATGTTTGCTTAAAAAGAGGGGGCAGCATGCTGGCTCAGTGGTTAGCATTGCTCCCTCACAGCGCCAGAGACCCAGATTCAATTCCAGCCTTGTGTGACTGTATGGAGTTTGCACATTCTCCCTGTGTCTGCGTGGGTTTCCTCCCACAGTCCTAAGATGTGCAGGTTAGGGGCGTTGGCCATGCTAAATTGCCCATAGTGTTCAGGGATATGTAGGTTAGGTGTATTAGTCATGGGAAACGTAGGGCAATTCATCTGGATGGAATAGTCTTCAGAGGGTCAGTATGGACTTGCTGGGCCAAAGGGCCTGTTTCCACATTATAGAGCTTCTATGATTCTACAAGACATCCTTGATCCTGGATTCAGGGAGGCAACACACAATTCTGATACCTCGTTGCCGGCCACAGAAATGTCTGGCTGTGCCTTTGACTAGACGGTTCCTTTGACTAGACGGTTCCTTATCCCAATCAATCCAGATAGAATAGTAAAGAAGGCATTTGGTATGCTTTCCTTTATTGGTCAGAGCATTGAGTATAGGAATTGGGAGGTCATGTTGCAGCTGTATAGAACATTGGTTAGGCCACTTTAGGAATATTGCATGTGATTCTGATCTCCTTCCTATTGGAAGGATGTTGTGAAATGTGACAGAGCGCAGAAAAGATTTACAAGGATGTTGACAGTGTGAGCTATAGGCAGAGGCTGAATAGGCTGGGGCTGTTTTCCCTGGAGCATCAAAGGTTGAGGGGTGACCTTATAAAGATTTATAAAATCATGAGGGGCTTGGATAAGATAAATAGACAAGGTCTTTTGCCCTGGTGTGGGGGAATCCAGAACTAGAGGGTATATGTTTAAGGTGAGAGGGGAAAGATATAAAAGGGACCTAAGGGGCACTTTTTCACATAGCATGTAGTGCGTGTATGGAATGAGCTGGCAGAGGAAATGATAGAGGCTGGTACATTTACAGCATTTAAAAAGCATCTGGATGGGTATATGAATAGGAAGGGTTTAGAGGGATATGGGCCAAGTGATGGCAAATGGGACTAGATTAGGTCTGGTGAGCATGGACAAGTTGGACCGAAGGGTCTGTTTCCATGTTGTACATCTCTATGACTCTATGGACACAACAATGTTTTTTATTGCATTTACTGTACAGATTTGTAAAGACATAGTTTTAACATTTTAATTTTCACTGACACTTTGACTCATTGAGGGGAGAAAGTGAGCAGGTGCCCAAACATTGGGCACAGCTGCCATTGAAACAACTTCATGAAATAATGAGCATATTATGGAAGATCTGGGTAATAAATAACACCCTCTGGGTCCTCAGGTCTGACAGTGCTGTTCCAGTAATCACTGGTCCTGAGACGGCTTCACTGATGGTGCGGTTGTCACGACAACAGTGGAAATAGGTTTGGTGGAGCTGATGACTGTTCCTTGGTGAAGTTGCTGAGCTGGTAAGTGCTGAATCCTTACCTGAAAACAAAGTGAGAAAAGCATAATGACAAGATAAGAAAAGGAGATAAATCCTCACTATTGCAGAGAGCAAATCCCACTAGCTGTTATGAGGAAATGTTCTCACCAACTGTTATGGATTGCTACTGGAGATAAATCATCGCAAAGAATCACTGAAATCTTAGCATTGGATGCTCAGGCATTCCAGTGAGTACAGATCTGCTGTCTTGACCTCCATTAACTTCTGTAGTCTTCCCCGCACAAGGAAAGGAGGAAATGTTCACCTCTCCACAGATGCAGGGTGAGGATACCAGCAGCACCAGCCGATTGGTACAGAATGCTTGTCACAATTTCCTTGACAAACATAGCACACACTGGGGATTCACTGGGAATCCCACCAACATCAATAATGGTGGGGGAGGGGATTATTTATATATATTTATATATATATATCGATGCGCATGTGCACACACATGTTCATATTACAGTTGCCATGGTGATGAAAGGTGCTTGATTTATAGACATTTTAATGTCAATTATTTTAGAGTTTAGATTTGTGTTGCTGGCACGTAAGGTTTGCTTTCTATGAAGGGTTTAATGATTAGCTTGTATCCATGGTGATTCTTTTAAAACACAGTATTAGAAGGAGAAAGACCCTGGAGTGTACAGCAGCTTTGTTTTCACCGGAAGAGTTTATGAACAAACAAACTAAACAGTTTGTTTTTAGTTTAGGTTTTGTTTGGTTTGTTTCGAGGAAGCACCCGTAGCTTGCAAAAAGCAGCTTCTGGTCTTCCGTTTTGAAGTAATTCAGAATTCTTGACTGAAGTCAGATTATGAAACAGTTGCTCTTAAAGAAGGGAGATGGTTTAGAATTGTTAGTAAATAGACTCTATAAGAGTTTGGTTTACAAGTCCCAGACTAGAAAAACCATGACGGGGTTACTTGAAGTTGGGATGGTCTATGATGTATGAAGACAATCAGATTCCCAAGATGGGAGATTAAAATCAGAGTTAAATTTAGCCTTGCAGATGTGAAAGAGAAGGGAATGCTCTCCAGTGAGTGCTGTAAAAGTGTTTTGGGACCAAAGACACTGTATTTTGTCATGTGTTTTGAAATCTTTAACTTTGAAAAGTCATATGCAGTTGATTGGTTTATACTATTTTAAACTCTTTTGCACTATAGACTTCTGTTTTATTGTTAAACCTGAAATAGCATTACATGTTTGCGTTTCAATGACAAGTCACCTCATTAAAACAAAAAAAAATCAAATTACGATTCATCAAGCCAGACCATAGTCTGGATCTGACTTTCCCAGTAATAGCATCAGTTGGAATCATAACAGTTGGCATCTCTTAGAGATTTTGCAGTTATTGGAGATGAGAAAGACCTGTCACAATAACAGTTACATGAAGATAAGTTAGAATAAAAAATACTTACCCTTGTGAATCAAAGCCTCCATTTCAGCAGTGGGAGTTGAGAGAGTGTGAGCCAGGGGATAGCCGGGAAGGGAAGTTAGAATATTAACTACTTACCCGGTGAATCACCAAAGCGAAGGCTGAACAGGAGCAGAAGCGGACACGGGGACTGCTGGGTAAGTGACTAATATATTCAGGCAGTGGCTAAACCTGAAATGCTCCCCGTGTAGGGTCTCTCACCCCTCTCCTCCTCTAACCAAATAAAAAGACTCTGTGTGGAGGGTTGGTATGATAAAGGTTTTTTTTTATATTTCTTTTGGCAATTTAGAGCAAGGGGTATGGAGGCTAGGACAGTCGCATGCTTCGCTTGCACGATGTGGGAGGTAAGGGTCACCACAGGTGTCCATGCTGACTTCACCTGTGGGAAGTACAACCAACTCCAGCTCCTCACAGACCATGTTAGGGAACTGGAGCTGGAACCAAATGAACTTCGGATCATTCAGGAAGCTGAGCGGTGAGAGAGAGGAGTTATAGGAAGGTAGTCATACCTAGGCTACAGGATAAAGGTAGCTGGGTGACTGTCAGCAGAGGGAAAGGGAATAGGCAATCAGTGCAGGGCTCCCCTGTGGCCGTTCTCCTCAATAATAAGGATACTGCTTTGGATATTGTTAGGGGCATGACCTACCAGGGGAAAGCCACAGCGGCTAGGCCTCTGGCACAGACCCTGGCTCTATGGCGCAGAAGGGAATGGGGGAGAATAGGAGAACAATAGTGATAGGACAAGACTCTCGTATGGTATGTCCCCTCCCGGGTGCCAGAGGCAGGGATGTCTCGGATCGGGTCTATAGGATTCTTAAAGGGGGGAGGGTTAAGGGAGCAAGGATCAGACAGGGCTCTAGACAGTTACAAGGTAGCCAGAAAGAAACTGAAGAATGGACTTAGGAGAGCTAGAAGAGGACATGAAAAAGCCATGGTGGATAGGATTAAGGAAAACCCCAAGGCGTTCTACACTTATGTGAGGAACAAGAGGATAGCCAGAGTGAAGTTAAGGCTGATCGGGATAGTGGAGGGAACTTGTGCCTGGAATCAGAGAAGGTAGGGGAGGTCCTTAATGAGTACTTTGCTTCAGTTATCACTAGAGAGAGGGACCTTGTCATTTGAGAGGACAGCGTGAAATAGGCTGATACATTCAAACAGGTTGTTTTAAGAAGGTGGAGGTGCTGGAAATTTTGAAAACATGAGAATAGATAAGTCCTCTGGGCCAGACAGGATATATCCAAGGTTTATATAGGAAATGAGGGAATAGATTGCTGGGCTTTTGGCGATAATCTTTACATTCTCACTGTCCACTGGAGTAGTACCAGATGATTGGAAGGTGGCAAATGTTATTCCCTTGTCCAAGAAAGGGAATAGGGATGATCCTGGGAATTACAGACCAGTCAGTATTACATTAGTGGTGGGAAAATTATTGGAGAGGATTCTGAGAGACAGGATTTATGATTATTTGGAAAACCACAGTTTCATTAGAGATAGTCAGCATGGCTTTGAGAGGGGCAGTCCATGCCTCATGAGCCTTACTGAATTCTGTGAGGATGTGACAAAACATATTGATGAAGGTAGAGCAGTGGATGTGGTGTATATGGATTTTAGCAAGGAGCTTGATAAGGATTCCCTGTGGTAGGCTCATTCAGAAAGTAAAGATGCATGGGATACAGGGAAACCTGTCTGTCTGGATTCAGAATTGGCTGATCCAGAGAAGACAGATGGTAACAGTATCCAGCCTGGAGTTCAGTGACCAGTGGTGTTCCACAGGGATCAGTTCTGGGACCTATGATCTTTGTGACTTTTTATAAATGTCTTGGATGAGGAAGTGGAAGGGTGGGTTAGTAAGTTTGCTAATGACACATTGTAGATAATGTGGACGGCTGTTGTAAATTGCAACGGGACATTGACAAGATGCAGAGATAGGCTGAGAAGTGGCAGATGGACCTCAATCTGGAAAAGTGTTAAGTGATTCATTTTGGAAGGTTGAATGTGAATGCAGATTACAGGGTTAAAGGCAGGATTCTTGGCAATGTGGAGGAACAGAGGGATCCTGGGTCCATGTCCATAGATCCCTCAAAGTTGCCACCCAAGTGAATAGGGTTGTTAAGGTGGCTTATGGAGTCTTGGCTTTCATTAGCAGCGGGACTGAGTTTAAGAGCCACGAGGTTATGTTGTAGCTCTGTAAAGCCCTGGTTAGACCACACTTGGAAAATTGTGTTCAATTCTGGTCACCTCATTATAGGAAGTGTGTGGAAGCTTTAGAGAGGGTGCAGAGGAGATTTACAAGGAAGCTGTCTAGCCTGGAGGGCATGTATTATGAAGAAAAGTTGAGGGAACCAGGGCTTTCTTCATTGGAGCAAAGAAGGATGAAAGGTGACTTGATAGAGATGTACAAGATGATGACAAGCAACAATAGAGTGGATAGCCAGAGACTTTTTCCCAGGGTGGAAATGGCTGTCACAAGGGGGCATAATTTTAAGCTGACTGGAGGAAGATTTAGGGAAGATGTCAGAGATATGTTCTTTATACAGAGAGTATTTAGATTAGATTAGATTCTCTACAGTGTGGAAACAGCCCAACAAATCCACACCAACCCTCCAAAGAGTAACCAATCCAGACCCATTCCCCTACCCTGTATTTACCCCTGACTAATGCACCTAACACTATGGGTAATTTAGCATAGTCAATTCACCAAACCTGCACATCTTTGAACTGTGGGTGATAGGTGTTTGGAATACACTGTGGTACTAGAATCAGATACATTAGGGACATTTAAATGACTCTTGGATAGGCACATGGATGATAGTAAAATCTAGGGTCTGTAGGTTAGTTTGATTTTAGAGGAGCATAAAAGGTTGGCACAATATCGAGGGCCAAAGAGCCTGTACTGTGCTGTACTGTTCTATGTCGGTTCTGGACATAAAACACCAGTGTTGTCAATTTATTGCATGGAATTTGTAGATGGTTTTGAATGTTGCTAAGACTTTTCTTTAAGTGGAAAATATAATGGCAGGTTATTTAACATTTTTAATTCAAGTCAAACTGAAGGTAGAAGTAAAAGCTGGACAAGATTTGGAAGAAAGGAAACCTGAAATTGGGCACTGCAGCTGTAAATTAGGTAAGGTACAATTAAGAAATAAAAGATTGGAATTAGAAGACTATCATAACCAGAGACTAGGGGGCACAGCATCAAGGAAACTCAAAATGGAAAGGGAGCAAGAAGAAAAATAGAGGAAGAGGGAAAATGAGGAGAAAGGAGAAAGAAAAGCAGCCAGGACTGGAAAGTGAGCTCAAATTAGAACAACTCCAAAGACAGGGAAATTACAGAACATGAATTTGCTATGAAACAACAGTAACCTGGGAAAGGTCACTGCTGTGAGAGAACAGACAGACAGACAGCAAAGTAATAAAGTAGAAAGGTTTGAACCACAAGTGATAGAAAGAAAGTAACATGTGTCCATTGTAATGAAACTGGAAGCAGCAGGTCAACTGCTGAAAGTTAAACTAAAACCTGACTGAGCAGGATAAATATCTTAAGAATCTTCAACTGGGATATCAGAAAATGAAGAAGGAATTAAAACTATAGTAGTAATATAAAATGAACATGTTTTCTTGAAATGTTCTCAGAAAGAGAAGATGGCTAAGGACAATCATGGAAATGTTTTTTTCAAGAAATGGAAAGGAAAACCAAGCTGCTGGAGGTTATGAATAGTTTATCTCAAAAGGGAAGGGATTTGCTTATACTTCAAATCAAGGAAGTAACCAATAAAAAGAGAGAAAGTAAGTCACTGATGCTGACTCATCTTCTAAAATGGTGAATGAAGAAGAAAATATTAATTGGCAATATACAAGGAGGTTGCAAACCAGATCCATTGTATTGTTTTGATTAAAGAGTCACTCAGTAAATGGAGTTGTCATCCTGGAAGTAGTAAAACAAATTCCTACAGAAGTAACTGAGGATGGCATGGTGACTCAGTGGTCAGGACTGCTGCTCTACGGTGCCAGGGACCCAGGTTTATTTCGAGCCTACGGCAACTGTGTGGAGTTTGCACGTTCTCCTCGTATCTGCATGGATCTCAATGAGTGCTCCAGTTTCCTCCAACAGTCCAAAGATCTGCAGGTTAAGTGGTCTGGCCATGCTAAATTTCCCCATGATGTTGAGGGATGTGCAAGCTACATGGGTTATCTGTGGTAACAGAGATAGGGTAAGGGTCTAGGCAGGATATTTCTCAGAGGATCAGTGCAGACTTGATGGGCTAAATGGCATCTTTCAGCACTGTAGGGACTCTATGATTAACTAGTTTGGGAAATGATCTGGCAGGTTCAAGAATATTGGCTTCACCAAAGTTTGGGAGAACAAGCAGTGGAGTAAAAGAACTTGTGATGTTCCTTATTAGATTAGATTCTCTCTACATTGTGGAAACAGGCCCTTCGGCCAAACCAGTCCACACCGACCCTCCGAAGAGTAACCCACCCAGACCCATTTCCCTCTGACTAATGCACCTAACACTATGGGCAATTTAGCATGGCCAATTCACCTGACCTGCACATCTTTGGATGATGGAAGGAAACTGGAGCACCCGGAGGAAACCCATGCAGACACGGGGAGAATGTGCAAACTACACACAGACAGTCACCCGAGGCTGGAATCGAACCTGGGATCCTGGTGCGGTGAGGCTGCAGTGCTAACCACTGAGCGACTGTGCCGTCCTAAAAGTTATTAGATTAGATACAGGTCCTTCTGCCCAACCAGTCCACACCGACCCTCCGAAGAGTAACCTACCCAGACCCATTTCCCTCTGACTAATGCATCTACCTCCATGGGCAATTTAGCATGGCCAATTCACCTGACCTGCACATCTTTGGACTGTGGGAGTAAACCGGAGCACCCAGAGGAAACCCATGCAGACATGGGGTAAACTCCACACAGACAGTCGCCCAAGGCTGGAATTGATCGTGGGACCCTGGTGCTGTGATGGATAGTAGTCCATCAGGTGGTAGTTCAATCTGAATGTCATAATGAAATATTACAAGTTGCTCACGGAATTCCAGCGACACGTCACTTAGGTATTTGATATAAACAGTTTAAAATATTAAAATGTTCCTATTGGATAGGATTCCAAAGTTACTAACTGCCATTACAGATGCTCTGAATGAGTCCACAGGGTTTGGTTCTTTTGAACTATTATATGAATAAAAGTTAAGAGGACTATTGAAATTGACTAACAAGAAATTGATGGTCTCTGATCTTTGGTCTATGCTTTCAACTCATGTTTCTAATTCGAGAAAGAAACTAAGCTAAACATGTGAGTTGGCTAAAGAGCATCTGAAAGGTGCACAACAAACAAATGAAAACTAGAGCAAACCAAAAGGTACAAGTCTGAAATACTGTTGCTGGAGACAAAGTTTTAAAGTTATTACTTATCTCTTGGGAACCATTCAATGCAAAGTTTAAATCAAAACAAAATTCAAGGATGTGAATTATTTGGTGAGTACTCCAGACAACAGGAAGAATCAGTAAACGTGCGAAGTCAACATCTAAGGTGTTATGACAGGGACAACAATCAGGAGACAAGTTTACTCATGGAAATGAAAAAGATAGCGAGTGACACAGAGATATCAAAACAATTGTGGAATGAACCAGCAATTGAAAATTTTTAAAAATTGACAGTCCAACAATCAATTTGGAAAACTGAAGTTAGATAACAATGTTTCATCTTCCAGTAAACTATTAAAGTGACTTTTGAAGGTTATTACACAAGTGCAAACCAATTTGCTGGAAAAGGTAAGGAAAAATGGCTGTTCATAAAATTAATGTGCATCATCAATAAGACAACACCCCTATGGGTCAATCCAGAGATGTTAGCTCAGGTTTTTAAAATTCATTTGTGGGATGTGGGTGTCGCTGACTGGGCCCAACATTTATTGCCCATCCCAGTTGCCACTAGGGGTGGTGGTGGTGAGCTGCCTTCTTGACCCACAATCCCAGTGAGGGAAGGGTGATATATTTCCAAGTCAGGATGGTGAGTGGCTTGGAGGGGAACTTGAAGGTGGTGGTGTTCCGTTATAGCTAATGCCCTTGTCCTTCTAGGTGGAAGTGATCCTGGGTTTGGAATGTGCTATCTAAGGATTTTGGTGAATTTTTGCAGTGTGTCTTGTAGATAGTACATTTCTGCTACTGAGCATTGGTGATGGAGAGAGTGGATGCTTGTGGATGTGGTCCCAGTCAGATGGGCTGCATTGTCCTGGAAGGTGTCAAGCTTCTTGATTGATATTAGAGCTGCACTCATTCAGGCAAGAGGGGAGTATTTCATCATATTCCTGACTTTTACCTTGTAGATGGTGAAGAGGCTTTGGTGAGTCAGGAGGTGAGTTACTTGCCACAGTATTCCAAGCCTCTGACCTGCACTTGTAGCTACTGTGTTCATAGAGTCATACCAGTCATACATCACATAAACAGACCCTTCAGTCCAACCAGTCCATGCAGAACATAAATCCAAACTAAACTAGTTCTGTTCCTGGCCAACATACCTCCAAACATTTCCTATTCATGTATCTATCCAAATCATCTTTTAAACGTTGCAATTGTGACTGCATCCACCACTTCCTCAAAGTTCATTCCACTCATGAGCCACTGTGTAAAAAAAAAAAATTGCCTCTCATGTCTTTTTTAAATCTCTGTCTTCTCACCTTAAAAACGTGGCTTAGGAGTTTCTGGTCAATGATAGCTTAGTGGTATTATCGCTAGACTATTCATGCAGAAACTTAGCTGGGGACCCGGGTTCAAATCCCGCCACGGCAGATGGTGGAAGCTTAATTCAATTAAAAGAAAATCTGGAATTAAGAATCTACTGACCATCATGAAACTATTGTCAATTGCTGGAAAAACCCATTTGCCTCACTAATGTTTTTCAGGGAAAGAAATCTGACATCCTCACCTGATCTAGCTTACATGTGACTCCAATGTGATTAACTCTCAATTTGGCCCTCTGAAATGGCCAAACTAGCCATTCAGTTGAAACAATCGCTACAAAAGTCTCAAAGAAATGAAACCAGATGAATCACATGGAATTGACCTAGGCACCAGTAAAGAAAAACAGCAGAAACGGCCCTGTCGATCCTGCAAAGTCCTCATTGACATCTGGGGGCTAGTGCCAACATTGGGAGAGTTGTCACAACCTAGTCAAGCAACAACCTGACATAGTCGTACACACAGAATCATACCTTACAGTGTCCCAGATATCGCTATCTCCATCCCTGGATATGGCCTGTCCCACCAGCAGGACAGACCCAGTAGGCGTGGCAGCAGAGTGGTATATACAGGGGAACCTCGATTATCCGAACAAGATGGGCGGACACTATTTCATTTGGATAATCAGTTAATCGATTAAATATCTTTCCTCTGGGGTTTGGAATTTTTAAAAGTCTGCTTCCCATTCAGGAGACTAGAAGCAGTACACAGCACGCGAGATCCCGCCCAACACTGCCCTCCCACCCGTCCCCAGAACCCCTTGCTAGATTGCCTGCCCCCTGCTTCCCAGCACAAAGCGCACAAGCCCTTGCCCCCAAAAATCCCGGCCTGCCCCCAGAACCCCTTGCAACACTGCTTGCCCCCCCAACCCGGTTCAACACCACGCCCCCACCTCCCAGCACAAAGCGCACGAGCCCCCGCCCACAACACCTCACCGTCCGCCCCCAGAATCCTGTCCAACACCACCCCCCCGCTCCCAACACTGTGCAACCCCATTTCCCCCCCCCCCCGGAAAGGCATCCAACCCCTCCCCACCCCAGACTGAATCCCAACCAATCCCGCCACACCCCCCAGCCCACCAATCCCGCCGCCCCCGCCCCCCAATCCCATCCAACCCCAGCCCGCTCCCACTCCAATCCCATCCAACACCGACCCCCCCCCCCCCCCCCTTCGGGGCAGGTGGAATGTACACCAACAATAGTGCACACACACAGCCAAAGCCACAGCCACACACACAACTTTTTACTGCAATGTTTGGACAGGTTCCACATTTACCCTGTACAGGACAATGTTAGAGTGATTATCTGGGGACGGTGGGGGGGGGGGGTGGGGGTGTGTTTAGGGTACACTCCTCTGTAGAACTCCAGGGAAAGTGTGGGGAGATGGCAGGAGGGGGGAGGTCAGTCATTTGAGGAGAGTGCCTGTTTAATCACTGTGAGCAAAGGATGCAATGACTGTTGGAAACACATCCTTTATGTAATGCTTCTGTCAAGATCTCCTTCAGATAATCCGATTTTTGGATCATTGGTATCTGGATAATTGAGATTTTTCTGTACTCAGGAGGGAGTTGCCCTAGGAACCTTCAATGTTGACTTCTGTCTCCATGAAATCTCATGGGTTCAGGTTAAACATGGGCAAGGAAACCTCCTGCTGATTACCTTCCTCCCTCACCTGATGAATTGGTACTCCTTCATGTTGAACACTTAGAGGAAGCACTGAGGATATTGTGCAAAAGCACAATAAATGAGAGGAAAAAGGTGAGAGAAAAGACAATGGTATTATGAATTACAGTAGCTGGAGTTCACTTATTTTGATGGTGCCAAAACAGGATAGATCACAAAGGTTTTTTTTAGATTAGATTACTTACAGTGTGGAAACAGGCCCTTCGGCCCAACCAGTCCACACCGACCCGCCGAAGCGCAACCCACCCATACCCCTACCCCTACATATACCCCTTACCTAACACTATGGGCAATTTAGCATGGCCAATTCACCTGACCCGCACATCTTTGGACTGTGGGAGGAAACCGGAACACCCGGAGGAAACCCACGCAGACACGGGGAGAACGTGCAAACTCCACACAGTCAGTCGCCTGAGGTGGGAATTGAACCCAGGTCCCTGGCGCTGTGAGGCAGCAGTGCTAACCACTGTGCCACTGTGCCGCCCATTGTGTGTTGGTTATCACAATCTCAAAGCAATAAAAAGTGGGAAAGCTGCTCACGTCCTATTTTGAGACTAGAGGACTGCATTGAATGAATTGGACATAAACAAATTATCACAAAATTTCTCTTTAAATTTTATCTTTAAATATATATACATGGGATATATATTTCCTGAGAAACACCACAAATGATGAAATTCATAAGCGTGGTGGTCATTCTAAAATAGGTTAAAAATCAGGATATGCGAATGTTGATTCTTGTTTATACTTATTTTTTGACATGGATCGGCAAATTTGTGGTTTTGCAAATCCAGAAGATTTACAGTAGTTTGCTTTCTTCTGTTTTCACCTCTTTTGCTTCAGTTTTCATTGTTAAACTTGAACGTGCAGCGTTGTGTGTTTATGTTCAATGAAATGCCACTTTTGTTAAAACCAAGCTTTGATCGATCAATATAGATTGCAATATTAGCTAGGATCATTACACCATAAAAATATTAACATTAAAATGTCACAAAGGGAAAAGCAAAACAACAGAGGCTGGTTCGCAGGTGGAATAAACTCCAGAGGAAGTGTTGGATATGAGTACAGTTACAATGCTTAAAAGATATTTAAATAGGACAGGTTTGGAGGGATATGGGCCAGGAGCAGGCAGTGGGACTAGATTAGTTCGGCAAGGATTGGTTGGACCGAATGGTGTGTTTCCATGCTGTATGACTCTATAACATGGGTTAAAAAGTGATTATCAACTTATCTATGTATGACTTCAAATTGCAAACAATTTCTTAATCACTGATACTCAGCGTACTCAAACACTAAAACAACACATGCCATTCCCCGTTATCCCAATCTCTCGATCCCATCCTGTATTACCTGTGTAGCCTGTCCTTGTTGTTGAAGCTGCTGGAGTTGCTGTGCTGTGACAAAGCTGACAGGTTTGTTCCCAGCGATTAGTTTGGTCCCTGCTGGCATGGTCGTGAGAATGATGTTTCTGCCAAGTCCACTGATACTAGAAAGAGATAATACTCATTGAGAAATTGTTGCAATTTCAGAACTTAAATATAGTGCTACACTATCGGGTTCTCTCTCTCTTTCTGAATAGTTCCATGTGTCTTCAACATTCTTTGGCTCATCACTACATGGCCACTGATCATATTGTTTGACAGTGAGTATTGAAATGTTCACCACACAGCCAAGACTTGTCCTTGCTGCAAGGGTGACCACACCTTCCTGTAGGGTTCACCCAGCAGCTACCTGGTAGAATCCTTGAAAATACTCTTCAATAAAGCTGCATGTTTCTAAACTGACGTTACCAGCTGGAGGCTATTCAACTTGCTCAGCCTGTTCCAGCATTGATTTGTACCCGAAACCTGCCTACCTGCTTTCATTTCATGACTCTTAGTGTTCTTGCTCTATCAATCTCAGTTCTAAAATTTTCAATTTTACCACAGACTCAGCAGCCTTTTAGGAGCTAATGCCCACCAGATTTCTACTGTCCATTGAGAGGGGAAGTGCTTCCTGATGTCATCCCTAAACATCATGACTGTAATTTTAAGATTCTGATCCCTCATTCTGGATTCTCCCAACCATGAAAATTGTTTCTTTTCATAAAAAACAAAAAAAACCCACCTTAAGCACCTCAATTACCATGAAATGGTAATAGCACAGATAGAGGCCATTCAGTTGTAACCACCTTAAACACCTCAATTACCATGAAATAGCACAGATAGAGGCCGCTGTGCCACTCTCTGTAAGAACATTTCTGCTAGCCCCAATTTCCCGACTACTCTCTGTCGCTGTGCAAATCTTTCCTCATTAGACAATTCTCTTTTGAAAGTCATTATTGAATCTGCAGTCACCACACTTTCAGGCAGTGAATTCCAGAACTTAACCACTTGCTGCATGAAAAATGCGTTCTCATGTCATCTTTGATTCTTTTGCTAATCACTCCAAATCTCTGTTCTCTGGCTCTCAACTCCTTTGCCAATGCGAACTGTTTTCTCTATTGACTCTATCTAAACAAGTGAATTTTGAAAACCTCTAAAAAAAATCTCCTCTTATTCAAGGAAAACAGTCAGGGCAGCACAGTGGCTCAAGGACGATATGGTGCCTCAGTGGTTAGCATTGCTGCCTCACAGTACCAGGGAGCCAGGTTCGATGCCAGCCTCGGGGTACTGTCTGTGTGGAGTTTGCACATTTTCCCCGTGTCTGTGTGGGTTTCCTCTGGGTGCTCCGGTTTCCTCTCACATTCCATAGATGTGCAGGTCAGGTGAATTGGCCACACCAAATTGCCCATAGTGTTAGGTGCATTATTGAAGGATAAATATAGGGTAGGGGAATGAGTCTCTTAGGAGTGTTGGTGTGGACTTGTTGGGCCGAAGGGCCTGTTTCCCTACTGTAGGGAATCTAATCTAATGTAATGTAATGTATTGTTATCCTTTGTTGTCAGCAAATTTTGCAATTGTGCCCTGTATGCCCTAGTCTAAATAATTAACAGAGATCAAGAAAACCAGCGGTCCCTGTATTGTTGCCTCTGGGAAACACAACTGTATATCTTCTTTCAGTCAAAAGATGCTAATTTCTCACTGCACTCCACTCAGTATTCATTCCCTTTTATCCTGTGGATCTAAACATTGCTGACAAACCAATTATGAGGGGCTCTTATCAAATATTGCAAGTCCATGTAGCCGCATAAAACCACAGTGGCTTTGTCAATCTTTCTGCTATCACATGAAAAACAAAATCATTTTTGTTTAGCAAAATTCGTCTTTAACACATCCATGCTGGCTTTCCATAATTTATATTCCTTTGTCCTAGCGATTGTTAATTTTGTCTCAGATTATTGTTTATAAAAGATTTTCCAATATCAAGAATTAGATTAGCTCTTGATCTTCTCTACTGAAGTAATCACAAACCTAGGGTATACTTCCTGTCCCTGTAATTGAATTCTCTAGCTTGGTTTGCCCAACAATGCAGACTAGTAATGAAATTTGATCCTTTCTCATTTTAGGGAAAAGGCACACCAATTATCCTGGTGTGGCCTGTGTAGTTAAAAAGTCAATTTCCATGTGCTGAATTAGGAAGAGATTTTCAGAGACTTTTAAGGGTTTTGTTGTTATTCTATAGTTTAAACAGGCAGATCAGTTTCCACCTTTCCCTTTTAGACTATCTCTGTCTAGAAGGAACTCCTCACTAGGCAAAAAACATGGAAAATAGCTGCAGGAGTAGGCCATTCGGCCCTTTGAGCCTGTAACACCATTCAATGTGATCATGCAATCTCAGTATCCCATTCCCGCTTTCCTTCCATACCCCTTGATCTCTTTAGCTGCAAGGACCACTTCCAGCTCCCCCTTGAATACATTTAACGAATTGACCCTAACAACTTTCTGCAGCAGAGAATACCACAGGTTCATTACTCTTGAGTGAAAAAATTCTTCCTCATCTCAGTCCTGAATGGCTTACCCCTTGCTCTTAGACTGTGACCTCAAGTTCCTGACTTCCCCATCATCAGGAACATTCTTCCTGCATCCAGCCTGTCCAGTCTCATCAGGATTTTATATGTTTCTTTGAGATCCCTCCTCATTCTTCTAAATTCCAGTGAGTACAAGCCTAATTGATTCAGTCATTCTACATATATCAGTCTGGCCATCCCAGGAATCAGTCTGGTGAACCTTCACTGGACTCCCTCAATAGCAAGAATGTCCCTCCTCAGACGAGGAGACCCAAAACTGCGCAGAATACTCAATGTGTGGCCTCACCAATGCCCTGTATAACTGCAGCAAGACATCCCTACTCAAATCCTCTCAGTATGAAGGCCAGCATGTCATTAGCTTTCCTCACCACCTGCTTCACCTACATGACAACCTTCAGCAACTGTTCCACCGTGACACCCAGGTCTCATCTTTTCCTAAACTGCCACCATTCAGATAATAATCTGTCTTCCTGTTTTTGCCACAAAAAATGGATAACCTCACATTTATCTACATCATATTGCATTTGCCAAATATTTATCCACTCAGCCAGTCTGTCCAAATCACCCTGCAGCCTCTCAGCATCCTCTTCACAGCACACACTGCTACCTAGCTTATGTCATCTGCAGTTCAGAGGTATTTCATTCAATTCCTTAATCCAAATTGTTAATGTATACTGTGAACAGCTGGGGTGTCAGCACTGAACTCTGTGGTACTCCACTCCTTGCTGACTGCCACTTTGAAAAGGACCCATTTATTCCAATTCTCTGCTTCCTGTCTGCCAACCTGTTCCCTATCCACATCAACACATTACCTCCACTATCATGAGTTTTAATTTTTCTTACTAATCTCTTGTATGGAACTTTGTCAAAAGCCTTTTGACAATCCTGATACACAACATTCACTTGTCAGCTCTACAGCCACATCCTGAAATATTCTATAAGATGTGTCAAGCATGATTTCCCTTTAGTGAACTCATGCTGACTTGGATCGATCCTGTCACCGCTTTCCAAATGCTCAGTTATTACATCTGTAATGATTGACCTCAGCATTTCCCCACCATCAATGGTAAGGCTAGCTGGCTTATAATTCCAAGTTTTCTCTGTCCCTCCTTTTTTAACAAGTGGGGTTACATTAGCTACCCTCCAGTCCATTGGAACTCTTCCAGAGTCTACAGAATGCTGGAAAATGATCACCAATAAATCTGTTATTTCTAGGGTCATTTTCTTAAGTACTCTGGGATGCAGAGCATCGGACCCTGGGGACTTATCGGGTTTTCATTCCATCAATTTCCGCAATACCATTTCCTGATGAATAAGGATTTCCTTCAGTTCCTTCTTCATGCTTGACCCTCTGTCCTCTAGCATTTCTGGAAGGTTATTTCTGTCCTCTTTAGTGAAGATAGATCCAAAATATTTGTTCAACTGATTTGCCATCTCTTTGTCGTCCATTATGAATTCACCAGATTCTAACTGCAAGGGACCTACGTTCATCTTCACCAGTCTTTTTCTCTTCACGCCTACTGAAGCTTTTGCAGTCAATTTTATGTTTTCCACCAGCTTACTTTCATATTCTAGTTTCCCCTTCCAAATTTAATTCATTATTCTCCTCTGTTGAAGTTTTAATTTCTCCCAATCCTCAGGTTTATTGCTTTATCTGACCAATTTATTTGCCTCCTGTTTATTAGATTAGATTAGATTAGATTCCCTACAGTGCGGAAATAGGCCTTTCGGCCCAACAAGCCCACACCGACCCTCTGAAGAGTAACCCACCCAGACCCATTTCCTTCTGACTAATGTACGTAACACGGCAATTTCGCACGGCCAATTTACCTGTCCTGCACATCTTTTGGACTGTGGGAGGAAACCAGAGCACCCGGAGGAAACCCACGCAGACATGGGGAGAATGTTCAAACTCCACACAGACAGTTGCCCGAGGCTGGAAACGAACCTGGGACCTTGATGCTGTGAGGCAGCAGTGCTAACTGTGCCGCCTCACTGTTTTAGCTTTAACACTGTTCCTAATTTCTCTTATTAGCCATGGTTCCCTATATTACTCTAACATCAGACTGGGGTGTACAATTTTTGAAGTTCATCCATATGTTCTTTTAATGGCTGCCATTGCCTATCCACCATCAACTCCTTAAATATGCTTGGTCAGCTTATCCTAGCCAATTCATGCCTCATACCATCAAAGTTAGATTTGTCTACAGTCAGGACCTAATTTCAGACTTAACTATGTCACTCTTCATCTTAATGAAGAATTCTACCATATCATGGTCACTTTTTCCCAAAGGATCTCGCACCACAATGTTATTAATTAATCCTCGCTCATTACACAATACCCAGTCAAGGATGTCTTGCTCTCTTGTTGGTTCCTTGACATATTGGTCAAGGAAGCCATCCCTCACACATTCCAGGAAATCCTCCTCCAATGCATTGCTACCAGTTTGGTTAGTCCAATCAATATGCAGATTAAGGTCAACTACCTGCTGTATCCCTTCTGCATGTATCTCTAATTTCCAGTTTGATACAATCCCCAATCTCAGAATTCCCACTAATGTCTGTTTCCCTTTGGTGTTCCATAGTTACACCCATACAGATTCCACATCTCCCAGGCTAACATCACCCTTTACCCAGTGTTCTCCTTAACCAGCAACACTACCTCAGCTCTCTTTTCTTTCTATCCATTGTTCCTGAAAATTGAATAAACCTGAATGTTGACTTCCCATCTTTAGTCACCCAGGAGCCAGGTCTCTGTGATCCCAATTACATCATATCCATTAATATCTGTCTATGCAGTTGATTCATCCACCTTATTACAAATACTCCTCGCATTGAGAGACAGAGTCTTCAGCCTCATTTTTTTGACATTTATTACTCTTTTAGAATCATGGGGTAACATGGTCCTTTTTGATTTTTGTTGATGGTTTCTCTGCCTTCTACTTTCACTTTTTCCCTTACTGTTTTTTGTTCCTGTCCCCACTTTACTTCCCTCTGAGTTTCTGCATTGGTTCCTATTTACCTGTCACATTAGTTTAAACCCACTCCAACAGCATGTGCAAACAATGGTTCCATTCCTATTCAGATTCAGACTGTCCAGTTTGTACTGGTCCAACCACCCCCAGAACCCAGCTTCAATGTCCCATGAATTTGAATCCCTCCCTCTTGCAAAATCCTTCAAGCCCACATTCGTCTTAGCTGTCCTGCTATTCCTACTCTGGCTAGCATACAGCACTGGTAGCAATCCCAAGATTACTACCTTTGAGGTTCTACTTTTTAGTTTAACTCCTAAATGCCTAAATTCAATTTGTAGGACCTCATCCTTTTTTTATTAAAACTATATATTTGCTACCTATATCTGCTATAACAGTTAGCTGTTCACCCTCCCTCTCCAGAATGTCTTCCGCCGCTCTGAAACACGGAGTCACACGGAAATGGACCCTTCAGTCCAACTCAACCATGCCACCAGATAACCGAACCTAATCTAGTCCCATTTGCCAGCACATGGCCCATATTCCCCTAAACCCTTCCTATGCATACAAAGCATCTATACATCTTTTAGATATTGTAATTGTATCAGCCTCCATCACTTCCCTTTGGCAGCTCATTCCATATACTTTGCATGAAAAAGTTGCCCCTTAGGTCCCTTTTAAATCTTTCCCCTCTCACCCTAAACTTATGCTCTCTGGTTCTGGACTCCCCCAACCTAGGGAAGAGACTTTTGTCTATTTACCCTATCCATGGCCCTCATAATTTTATAAACCTCTATAAGGTCACCCGTCAGCCTCAGACACTCCAGGGAAAACAGCCCCAGCCTAATCAGTCTCTTCCTTTGAGCTTAAATCCTCCAACCCTGGCAACATCCTTGTAAATCTTCCCTGAACCCTTTCAAGTTTCATGACATCTTTCCTTTAGATGGGAGACCAGAATTGCACATAATATTCCAAAAGCAGCCTAACCGATATCATGTACAGATGCAACATCACCTCTCAATGTTCGAACCAATAATGTGGAGGAGCTGGTGTTTGACAGGTGTAGAAAAAGTTAAAAAATCTCACAACACCAGGTTATAATACAACAAGTTTATTTGGAAGCCCAAGCTTTCGGAGGGTTGCTCCTTCATCAGGTACCTAACAAAGAAGCAGTGGTCCGAATGCTTGTACTTCCAAATAAACCTGTTGGGAGTATAACCTGACTAATAAAGGAAAGCATTACGAAACATCTTCTTCACTATCCTATCTACCTGAGACTCTACTTTCAAGGAATGATGAACCTGCACTCCAAGATCTCTTTGTTCAGCAACACGCCCCAGGACCTTATATTAAAAGTCCTGCCCTCCTATATTCAGATCCAAATCATTTACATAAATGACAAAAAGCAGGGGTACCCAGCACAAATCCTTGTGGCACACACTGGTCACAGGCCTCCAGTCTGAAAAGTAGCCTTCCACCACCACCCTTTTGTCTTCTACCTTCGAGCCAGTTCTGTATCCAAATGGCTAGTTCTCCCTGCATTCCATGTGATCTAATCTTGCTAACCAGTCTCCCATGGGGAACCTTGTTGAACCTTACTAAAGTTCTTAGAGATCATGTCCACTGTTCTTCTTTCATCAATCCTCTTCGTTACTTTTTCAAAAAACACAAATTAGTAAGACGTGATTTCCCTTGCTCAAAGCCATATTGACTATCCCTAATCAGTAATTGCCAATCCAAATGCATGTAAATCCTATCCCTCAGGATTCCCTCCAACAACTTGCCCACCACTGATGTCAGGCTCACCACTCTTATCGATCCCTGGCTTTTCCTTACCACCTTCCTGAAATAGTGGCACCACATTAGCCAACCTCTAGCCTGTACTTGGCCTTATACCAGGAAAGCAACATAGCATCCTGGACTATCATTTATGGCTACAGAAATGCCTCTCTATTCCCCATAGCATTGAATTCCCAGTCACTATAACTCTGCCACACTTTCTCCTGCCCTCCTGTGCAACACAATGCAACACTGGGATCGGCTCAGGCTTGGAGGGCCGAAGGGCATCAATGTTCTTTGTTCTTTGTTTTTAACAGGCTGCTGCTGCCTTCCCTGATGAGCCATTTTCCCAGTGTCCAAAATGGTATATCTTTTTTGGAGGGAATTGACTGCAGGGGATCCCTGCACTACATTCCTATTCTTCCTCTATCTGTTGGTCACCCATGCGCTATCTTCCTCAGTAATTGTATCTGCAGTGTGATCAACTTACTGAATGTGCTATCTACGATTCCCTCAGCCTCACCAATACTCCAAAATGAATCCAGCCACAGCTCCAGTTTTGTGTTGACAGGATCTGCAGCTGGATACACTTCCTGCACACGAAGGAGTCAGGGACATTGGAGACCCAGCTTTTCTTTTTAAATACCCTACTTAGTAGCATCAACAAATTCGACCAATATATACAGAATTCCCGATTGACATTTGTTAAGGAAATCTAGAGGCACTAGTTCCGATCCCTGGGACACATCTTCTCAGCTCCACTTAATTCATCTGAGTTATTACCAGCCCTGCCTAGAATATCCCAGATTATTACTCACTTTGCTCCAAGATTCCCCTTGATGATTGGTCCTGCCATCACTCCTTTTCCTTTAAGTGGTTGGTTTAGTACTGATAAAGGCACAGTGATTGTCGCAGGCAGCTTTGTCTGCAGGATGAAATCAGAAACAAAGTCATTAGTTCACTATCAGGGACATGGGTTCCAGTTGCATTCAAGGTTACTTATCTGAGGTAATACCTTATTAACGTTTTGAGAGATAGCTCACCTGAGTAAGCACAGCATGATCCAAAAGGGAGAAATAGCCATCTGTGACAGTATACTTTAACAGTCACTCGTATACAGTGCTATCTATGAAAAGTGGTAATAACCTCAGGTACAGTCATTCCCATAGTGAATGTAAACAAATCTCACATGGCACTCCACTTGAAACTGCATATTAGCCACAATGTTGTTGTCAGGTCATACTTTTACAATGTCATTATACATTCTACTCCCAGATTTTGCAACCTATAAAACTTTGAATATTTCTAAAACATTCCTGACCCCATTCTATAAGAACATAAGAACTAGAAGCAGGAGTGGGCAATTCAGCACTTCCAAGCCTGATCTTCCATTTAATACAATAGTGGATGATTTAATCTCGGCCTTAACTTTACTTTCCTGCCTGCTTTCCATAACCCTTCAACCCATTACTAATTAAAAGCCTGTCTATCTCCTCCTTAAATTTACTCAATGTCCAGCACACTTTGAGGCAGTGTATTTTACTTTGAAATAAGTAATTTTTCATTATTTTTAAATTTGCTACCCTTATCCTGAAACGATGACTTCTCATTCCAGATTGGAACCCATGAGGATGTTTCCTCTCTACGTTTCATTTCTATATGTATTTTGTCAACCCCCTTTCACATTTTACATACTTCTATTAGGACTCTTCTCATTCTTCTAAACTCCAGGCAGCAAAGGCCTAAACTGCTTAATCTCTCTTCACGAAACGAACTGCTCATCCCTTGGAATCAGTGAACCTTCTCAACTATCCCAGTCCAACTACATTCCTTCTTAAGAAAGTGACCCAAAATTTTACACAATACTTCAGGTGCAGTCTCACAAATGCCTTGGACACTTTCCTACTTTTATACTCTATTCCTTTCGTAATAAATGCCAAAATGCTATTTGCCATTCCATTCTATTACCTGCTGTACCTGCATATTAGTTTTCTGCGATTCATGCACAAGGATGCACAGATCTCTCGACACTGAAACATTTTATTTCGATAACAATTTGTCTTTTTAGTCCTTTGATCAAAATGGATTAACTCACACCCATTCTCATTAAATTTACTTTCTCACTTATTTCATTGTCATCTGCAAAATTGGTTATAACACTTATGATCCCTGCTTCCAAGTCATGAGTACAGATTTTAAATAGTTATGGTCCAAGGATCAAATTCTGTGGCACACTGCAACTTACTGCCAATCAGAAAAAGATCCATTTATCCCGACTCTCTTCTGTTGGTTAGCCAATTCTATATCCAAGCTAATAAGTTACCTTTAGATAGCATGCCTTAGACTTTGTCTTTATAAAATCTTAGCCTTTTTTTACCTTTTACCATTTTTTTCTGGAATATATTCAAGTTGGGACCAATCGAGTATCTCAAACATCTGCCATTGCTCATCAATTCTCCTTACATTTAGTTCTCCAGTCCAATCCACTAGGGCCAAATCTGTCCTTATGCCAGAGGTTGAGATTCCAGTTTCTCACCCTCCAACTCAATTTGAAATTCTACTATGTTATGATCACTTTTTCCTAAAGATCCTATATCGTTAATTAATCCCACCGCGTTACACAATTGCAAACCAAAATAGCCTGCTCACTGGTTGGTTCCAAAACATATTGCTCCAAGAAACAATCTCTAATAGTCAAGAATTCTCCCTCGAGGCTACCTTTGCCATTTTGATCAATCCAAACTACATGCATATTAAAAACACCCATGATTATTGCTGTACATTTCTTATAAGCCCCAGAATGTCCTGGTTTTTTGGGAACCTATAGTTTAATCTCATCAAGGACTTTTTTTCCCTTGCTATTTCTTACTTGTACCCAGACGGAACCTAAGTCTTGATCTCTAGTGCTTGTATCATTTCTCACTTCAGCACTGATCTCTTCCTTAACTAACAAGCATCTTCCTTTTCCCACCTGCATATCCTTCCAAAGCAGTGAATACATTAAGATAGTGAAATCCTAAACCTGTACTTCCTGAGATTCATGCACGAAGATGCACTGTTTTTCTCCATTTGCAGTGCTAAATCATTCATTTTATTCCAAATGCTTTTTACTTCATTCAAAGCTGTATCATTGAGCCAGTATTGTCTCTCTATTTCTTCTCCCAAAATGCATGACCTCATTTTTCTGTACTGAAATTCATCTGCCAGCCCAACTTATCAATGTCCCTCTGAAATCACTTAGCATCATCCTCACAATTCATTATTCTCTCTAGTTTAGTAAAATTTACACACTTAGAGATTCTGCTGAACACCCACCTCTAAATTGTTTATATAAATCAGAAAAAGCAGATCCCAGGGGAACACCAATTTCAACTGGTCTTCAATCTAAGAAATGCCCATCTTTACTTATACTCTGTTTCTTACCTTTTAGCCAACTTTTAATCCAGATTGCCAAGGACACATGAATCCAAACATTTCTAATGTGCGAACTAACTTGCAATGTGGCACCATATCAATGCTTTATGAATGTCCAAATATATAATCCAAAGCACTACCCTTATCAAAGAGCTCAATCATATTTGCTAGACATGACCTGTCCTGAACAAAGCCATGTTGATTGCCTCGTATTAATTTATTTTTCTCTAAGTATATATATTTACCTCATTCCATATTATGGCCTCCATCATTTTTCCAGCAGTTTGATGTCAAGCTGACAGGTTTGCAGTTTCCTGAGTTATCTTTTGTCCCATTCTTAAACAATGTTGTCCCATTTGCACTTCTCCAGACTCCACAACTAATGCTGTCTTCACACCTGGAACACTTCAGTCAATGACCTTACAATTTTCTCCCTTCCCTTTCTTAGTGATCTAGGACATAACCCCATCCCACCTAGACCTGGCAACTTCTACCTGAAGTGCTGCCAGCCATTTTGTCAAATATTGTACTGCCCAGTTGCTTAATACCCACATTTTCTATTTTGGTAAAGACAGAAACGAAGTATTAATTTATTATCTCTGCCATACCTTTGCTTTAGTAAACAGTCTGATCCTAATGGATCCCACTATATCCTTCACTAATCTTTTACTATTAATATGCTTGAAGAATTTATACTATTTGTTTTAGCGCAGCCTGCTATCCTTTGCTAATGCTTCCTCTTAGCCTTAAGCTTCTTTCTTGCATTTGAGATATTCTTCCTAATTTCTGTTGCTATTATTACTCGAGTATGCATCATGAGCCTCCTTTTTCTTTCTTATTTTCTCATCAGTATCCCTAGTCATCCAGGGTGCTCTACCTTTGGATACTGAGTATGTATTTCTCATGAGCATGTACCTAGCTTGTGTCATATCCATCTTTCCTTTTAAAATTTTCCAATTTCATCCAGCAAAATGTGCTTCCAAGCAATCTGCTCCAGTTTAACAGTTAGACCTCTAAAATCTGCTTTTTTCCAGTCTGGGATCTTATTTCTCAAATGCTCCCTGACTCTGACATTCTCCCCTTGGCCCGCCTCGATTTCTAGGACCAGATGCAGCATAGCTTCTTTCTTGGTAGGACTGGACGTTTACTGTTCCACAACGTTCTTCTGCACACTTTAAAGGAATTTCTTCTCTTCCATGCCTCACACTCCATCTTCTTCCTAGTCTACCTTAGACTAATTGAAATAATCAACTATCACAACCTTACTTGTCCTGCCGGTTTCCATGATCTGCCAATAAATGCTCTCTTCTACTTCCTTCCCACTACCTTGAGGTCTACAATAAACACGTACCGGTCATCACTTGGTTTCGCACCTCCAACAACATAGATTCTAAGTTCCAAACTGCATCTCATTCATCTTTGACCAAGACTGTCACACCACATTCCTTTTACACATCCTGTTGCTATTAAAAATTCCTATAACCAGGATGTTAAGCATCAAGCCCTGCTCTAGTTTTATCAACGTTTATGACAATGCAACTATGCTTTATTCCCCCAGCGCAATTTCTGTTTCCAGTTCCTCAATTTTTTAAAACACTAATCTGTGCATACTGCCCTTTTCTCTTTCTTTCCCATTGGAAGACAGTCACTTCCTTGTTCACTGTCAACACTCAAACCTTCTCTCAATTCTTTTTTCCTGTTCTCCATTCTATCTCTTTTGCCTTCCCTGGTACTTTCAAAGCTAAGCCATTAGTCGACCCACTCCCGGCTTTTACAAATTCAAACTCAGCCACACCACACTGTTTACTCTCTCAGCCAGGTGATTAGTTCCAGTTCTGCTCAGGTCAAACTCATCTCTTCTGAACAGCTTTCTCCTTCCACAAAAGTGATTCCCAAATCTCAAAAATCTAAACCACTCTTTTCTACATCATCTCTCAAGCCATGTATTTACCTTTCTGATTCGATTGGAAAATTAGAAAATCAAAATTTTAGGAACATAGTAACAGGAGTAGTCCATTCAGTCACTTGAGCATATTTCCCTTTTCAATGGCTGACCTGTGGCCTAACTGCATACCCCTGCCTTCAGTCCCTTAATATCTTTGCTTAACAAAAAATTGTCTTCTCAGACTGAAAAGATTCTGTACCTCCACCACTTGTGAAACTGTTCTTCATGATTCATTGATGCAGTATGACGTTCATACATTCATAAGAACATAAGAGCTGGCCCTTAGCGCCTGCTCCACCATTCAATTAGATCATGGCCAATCTTTTCATGGACTCAGCACCACTTACCCGCATTTTCACCATAGCCCTGACTTCCTTTATTTTTCAAAAAAGTAACTACCTTAGCTTTAAAAGCAATAACGGAAGTAGCGTCAACCACTTCGGTCGGCAAGGAATTCCATAGATTAACAACCCTCTGGGTGATGAAGTTCCTTCTCAGTTCAGTTCTAAACCTGCTTCCTCTAATCTTGAGGCCATGCCCTTTTGTCCTAGTCTCACCCACCAGCAGAAACATCCAGTCTATTTGTATTTTACTGATTCCCTTCATAATTTTATATGTTCCTATAATATCCTCCCCTCATTGTTCTGAATTCTATTCAGCCTCTCCTCATAAGCCAACCCCTCAACTCCAGAATGAACCTAGTGAACTTCCTGTACGCCCCCACGAGTGCCAATACATCCTTTCTTAAGTAAGGAGACCAGATCTGCACACAGTACTCCAGGTGTGGCCTCACCACCACCCTGTACAGCTGCAACTCCAAATCATCTATATAAATTGTAAATAAGTGTGGTCCCAACACTGATCCCTCAGGCACACCATCCAGAATAGCACTCATTTATCCCCACTCTTTGCTTCCTGTTAGTCAACCAATCCTCTATCCATGCTAATACTCTACCCCTAACACCATGCATCCTTATCTTGTGCAGCAGCCGCATGCGCGACATCATGTCAAACCTTTTGGAAATCGAGGTACACCACATCTACTGGTTCCCCATTATCCACCTTGCTTGAAATATTTTCATAGAATTTCAAAAAGATTTGTGAAGCATGACCTGCCCTTCATGAAGCCATGCTGCGTCTGTACAATGGGACAATTTCTTTCCAAATGCGCTGCTATTTGTTCCTTGATAATAGACTCAAGCACCTTCCCCCCTTCTGTCCCTTCTTTTCACTTCTGGTAACTATCAGCTTCATTATTAACCTGCCTTCCCCTTTAACAAGATGTGACCAGTGGTGTCCCACAAATATCTGTGTTAAGGCCTCAATTTATACCAAGTTAGGTGACTTTATAAACAGTGAGGATGATAGTATAAATTTATAAAGGATTTTGGTTGACTATATGAACAGGCAAAACAATGGCAGATGGAGCTCGATGTAACCAAGTGTGAGATTATCCATTTTGGATTGGAAAAGGATAGATGATATGAGATTGAAAACAGTGGATGTCCAAAGAGACTTGGGAGTTCAGGTGCACAGATCCTTAAAATCTCACAAACAAAAAAACCCAAAAAGCTGGCCTTTTTTTTCCAAAGGACTTGAGCATAAGGGATGCAGACATTATGTTGCAGCTCCACAAATCGCTGGTTAGTCATCAGTTAGAGTACTGCAATCAGACCTGGGCATCACACCTTAGCAAGTATATACTAGGTTTACAAGGATGACTCCTGGTCTTTAGGAGTTAAGTTCTGAGGACATATTATAGAAATTGAGCCTCTTTTCTCCAGACTTGATAAGGTTAAGAGTGATCTTAAATCTTCAAGATCCTACCAGGAAAAGACAGGGTAGATAAAGGTAAACTGTTTCCATTGGTTGGAGATTCTAGATTGAAAGGCCAAGGTCTGAGAATTAGGGCTAGATTGTTCAAGAGAGATGCTAGGAGGCACTCCTACACATAAAGGGTGGTAGATGATTGGAACTCAGTTCCACAGCTGTTTTTCAAATGACTATCACCAGATCCTCCTTCAACATCATTTGTAGGAGTCATCACTGCCCCAAATTGCATTGGACAAGCCACACCAGTCCATGTCCATTGGGAGCAACACCTAACCAACATCCAGGGTTGGGCTAGTCAGTGGCAAGAAACAATCTGTGCATGCAAGTGCAAAACGATGAATAAGCAACAAAGAATCTAACCATCACATTTAAGAGCATTACCAACCTTGATCCTCCACTACTAACATCCCCAGAGTTACCATTGACCAGAAACTGAATTGCACTAGCTATTAAACTACTGAGCTATAATAACAGGTTAGAGACTGGGAGATCTATCACAAATAACGCATCTCCTCACTTTTGTTGTCTGCTCACGATCTAAAAGACATAAGTCAGGGCTTGCCGAGATGGAAGTAGTTTCAACAACTCTCAAAGGGCTCAACACCATCCAGGATAAAGCAGAACGACTGACTGGGACTAATTCACCATCAACATTCACTCCCATCAGCAACACACAATGGTGTACAAGATGCATTGCACTGCACCTTCAAACCCAAGTGATTTAGAACAAAAGCAGATTCATGTAAGTGTATACAGCTGCGGAGTTCCTCTTCACTCTGATTTATGTCTGGATCATTGTTGCATCACTGATGTTAGTTCAAAATGCTCAAACTCCCTTAAGGGCATTGTGGGTATTATCTACACCACTCTAACTGCAGCAGTTCAAGGAGGCAGCTTACCACCCAACTTCTCAGAGGCAACTAGGGATGGGACATAAGTACTGGCTAGCATTGCTGACATTAATTGAACAAATTTTTAAAAATGGAATGGCTACAAAAGTAAGCTTTCGGCTAGTCATATGGCAGTGTCTGAACTCCTAACCCTGACCATGGTCTATAAAGCGCAAGTTATGTATCTGATGGGGGTACTTTTCACAGACTAAATGGATACAGCTCCAACAATACTCAAGAAGTTCAAAGCCTGTCCAAGACAAAACAACTTCCCTAATCAACAACACAGCCATCTTCTTAAATATTTACTCTTGACTGCCACTTTCACGCAGTGGTGAAATGTGAAAAATCTGCAAGAGGCAATCTACAAGAAGCTGCCGAGGTTTCTTTGGCAGCTAGCCACAGATCAATGACCTCCACCACTTGGAACATGAACAACAAGTACACGGAAACACCATTATTTTCAGGTTCTCTTGTTAGGACTACATATTTATATATCAGGACCAAAAGTCTTTGAAGAGACATGTAATTGCAGGGAACTGTAATAAAAAGTCAAATGACTGTGGAAAATAGGCAAGCAAAGTTTTTAGAAAAGATGAGAGATGGGAGATGGGTCTTATGGATTTAATTGCTTAACAGACTTGATTTGGAAGAAATGGGGCCCATGCATTGAAGGTCCGTAAAACACAGGAGCAGAAGTAGGTCATTCAGCTCCATCAAGTCTAACCGAGCAACAGTCTTTGAACTATAATTCTGTTTCAGTACACACCTCGCTGTCAGTTAAAGGAACAAACCATAAAGAAGCAGGTAGCCACAACAGGAAGATCTCGCTCTCTTTCTTTTGGAAAAGAGAAAACCTAATAGCAGGACAAGCTGCACAGATCTCTTTTAGTATATCTTCTGGGAACAGGAAAAAGTTCCAGAAATCAGGCCCTTCAATTTCCTCATAAAATCTGAAAGATGATCTGTTATTTATAATCGACTGTTATCAAAACTAAAGCTGATCTACCTCTTATTGTCATAGATGGTCAGCATTCTGATCTCAATGACAGGAAAACAAGTGCAGCACAATAAGTCTTCCTCAATTTTTATTCGTTCAAATTGGATCTTCGGCCCACTGGGCTTTTTATTGCATCTGTATCTTGTATTATATCTTGTGATTGTGATTGTGTCTGTGTCTGGGATTATGTAGATATTGCTTAATTCTGCATAGGACAAGCTCTGCCAGTTTGTGTTTACGTCTCTGGGCTTGGAGAAAGTTTGTTGACGTAACCAATGTTCTATGTTTCAAAGGCAGTGCTGAACACATCAGCCTGCCTTTTGACATGCTGACACAAATGGGTTCTGTTCCAAGCTGAGCTGAACTCTACATCTAGGTACTGCTTGCCATTTTTAAAGGCCTTCAGATTTGTCCTGACTCTGAAAATCCCGCTTCATTATTTCAAATCAACATCTGAAACAATTTGAAAAGCAGATGATTTTGAAACATATGGAGCCTTTCCAATTCAGGCAGAACAAAGACTAACTGTTGATTTATCAGAGAAACCCTTTATATTGACATACTGAGGTAAAATAGAATAGAACGATGAAGCAGGACTTTATTTTGTGGTCAAGATAGACAGAGTGTTGAGCTATGGGGAACTGACCTAAATGGCTAGGGCTATAGCTTAGTTGATAACAGCTGTTGTCATTTAAAAAACAAAGTTTTGTTCATAAGAAACTAGTTATTTTGAGTTCAACCTGCTCAAACCTTACATTATTATTCAAAGAAAAAGAAGAGGAACAAATTGACCATTTTAGTGATAAAGCAAAACATTAACATTTTTGGTATGTCTTTTGGAGTAGTGGGGTTTAATTATCAGCACAATCCTCCTGGAAAATGTTGGAACAGCCTCAACAGCATGCAGACTCTCGAAGTGGACATATCCTGGCATTCCTTCAGCATTATATTGTATATTTTACGTGCACGAGAAATTTTCAGAGCTTTGATTATTGAATACTTAAGAACTTTCTTTCCTATGATTATTTTGGCAATTGTACCTTGGATCAGACTCATTGTGACCTCTAACCCTATATATAACTTAGTCAAAGACTATGATTGCCCTGAGATTAATATATGCTTTTAGGAAAGCACCTTAAGATCTAATTTTAAATTTACATTCCAAATTTACGGTATGAAAGATTAACAAGCAAATGAATTAGCATAGTTATTATATATTTATGCAAATGCTGTCCGCCTAACAATAAGAACAAGCTGATTCTAAATAATTGCTTCTATTTCTTGAATTTCTAGCCACCATCGAATTCCAAACTATCCTAAACAATTTCTTAAAAATTCAAATGCCTTCTCAGATTCAGAATGAGGAACGCCTTCTCTGAGATATTCATGAGATTTAGATTTGAAATGAATACCTCCTTTTATATCCAGAAAATTGTACTGGGCTATACATGAACTTTAAATATCTAGCAATTCACATTTAAAAGCATTAATTTGGGGGGGATCCAAGATGGCGGCGACCCAGCAAGTCTGAGTCTATAGTGCTCTTCCCAAGACTTGGGTAAAGTGGGTCACCCACCCCCACCACACTCACCAAATCATTCATAATAGCTGTTAAATTTAAATAGTTGCTTAGTATTATATTTAAATAGTCTAATATTTAGTGAAAAATGACCAAAGGGAAGGGAGCCCGCAGCTCTCAACAAGCAGGACCCCCTCCCCCACCCTCTCCCTCTTCAGCTGCAGCAGAGGCGTCCACAGCAGCCCCGGGGGACTTACCGACGGTAACAAGCTTTGTAGAGATGATTACCAAGCTGGACGCGAAGATCGATGCCTTCATCGAGGAGTCCCGACATCGCTGGGAATCACTCTCGGCCGCGCTGCAGAAGCACAACCAAGACATACAGGAACTGGAGCGCCGAGTCGGAGGGGCGGAGTTAAAGGCCGCGACCTCGGAGATGGCAGCTCAATCAGCCACGGATCAGGTCCGGACTCTCCAGCAGTGAGTCCGGGCCTTAGAAAATCATATTGACGACCTCGATAATCGTCAATATAAGGCATTCGATGAGGTGAAGAAGCGTTTAAGGGACTTAAATACTCAGTACTCCTTACGCTATCCAGCGACACTACGTTTTAACCACGAAGGATCCATATATAACCAGAGAAGGCTAAGGAATTCTTGGACTCTCTTAAATAAACTGTAAGAGATTGTGGATGCTGGTTTGCCTTTCCCCCCACTTTGGTCTATATTCCCCCCTTTTTTTCTTCTCTCCTTTTTTTAAACTCAGTGCTTAATATTATCATGGGGGGCGGGGAGAGGGATTTGATTTTCTCCCCCCCCCCCCACTTGCTTTGTTTTCCTTTATTACTTTATGTATATATGTGGGTATGTATGTATGTATATATATGTTGGGGCGATTGGTTAATGTTGGTGGGGGGAGGTGGTTACATTATTCTATTTTACCTCTGTCTTTAGGAGCGGGGTTGTTTTTCCCCTATTATTTTGTATTATTATATCTAATTATTACTTGTTGAGATTGTAATTTTATAGTTATATATTTATATACGGTATTGACATTCTCAAATATATCCAGGTGTTGGTGTGGGCGGGGGTAGGGTGCTCACTGTTAACTCTAGCTTTGTATTATATTTGAATCCTCCTCATTTTATTGAGGAGCACCTGGGTCAAGGGTGGGGCATTGGTTGAGAGAGGATAAGATGGACTTTTGGAAAGGAAGTAACGCTCCCTGGGAACAAGGGGGAAAATCTCCATTTAGGTACTTTTTATTTAGAAATAGTTTTTTATTATATTGTTGTGAGTGTAATAGAGAGCCTTTATTTTTGTAAATTTTATATGCTTCAAGCTTGGGATGTTCTAGATAGGGGTTCCCCTCCCAGGGGGTCTCGGATCTGTCCAGATGATTATGGCTGATCAGTCGGTTAAGTGGTGCACCTGGAATGTCAAGGGGAGTAATTCGCCAGTCAAAAGGAAGAAAATATTATCAAATCTTAAAAAAAGAGTTGATATAGCTCTCCTACAGGAGACACACCTGTCGGATAAAGAACATTTAAAATTACGGCAGGGCGGATTTGATCAGGCCTTTTTCTCTTCTTTTAGCTCAAAAAGTAGGGGAGTTGTTATTCTTGTTCGGAAGAATTTCCCTTTCAAAATTCTAAATCAGATAAAAGATGAATTTGGACGATATATTTTGATTAAAGCCCTCATAAATGGAGAGGAATATGGGATTCTAAATTTGTACTGCCCCCCCCGGCACACCCCTCTAAATTTATAATGGAAGCTTTTTCAAAATTGATGGCCTTTGGTGCCCGTCATACAATTATAGGGGGAGACTTTAATTGTATTATGGATCCGGAAATAGATAGGATTCCCAAGATTGCTGCCGGAGTATCTCCCAGATCGAGACAATTGGCGGATCTGAATAAAGAATTAGGATTGGTAGATGTATGGAGATGTCTTCATCCACAGGGTAGAGATTTTTCTTTCTACTCTAATCCACATAAATGTCATACAAGAATTGATATGTTTTTTGCCCCATCGATTTTTAAAAATTCTATATTATCCTGTAAAATAGGTACTATAGCGATTTCCGACCACGCCGCTGTATATATGGAAACTAAGGCAAGGAACAATGGGACATCCGCTCGGCATTGGCGTATGGACCCCTTCCTGATAAAAGATAGTAAATTTGTAAAGTACTTCTCCCAAGAATTTAAAACTTTTTTAGAAATTAATTCAGGTACGGCTAGCAATCCATCAATGATGTGGGAGACCATCAAAGCTTATGCACGAGGTTTGATCATCTCCTACTCAGCGACCCAGAAGAAACTGAAGGGAGAGCAACAGCGTCTGCTCGAAGCTCGCTTAAAAGCAGCTGAAACAGCATACGCTGATAGACCTTCTATTATAAAATTGCAAAGGATTACGGCTCTTAGGACAGCTCTAAACACTACGCTTACTCAAACGGCTAAGAGGGAAATATTATTTGCAAAACAAAGGTTATATGAATATGGCGACAAACCGGGTAGATACTTAGCATTTCTTGCAAAGAAAAAGAAGGACGCTCAGACTATTATGACTATCAAGGGAAGTACAGGTACTCTGACTCATGATCATAAAAAGATTAATGCGATCTTTAGAGAATTTTATTCTGAGTTATATAAATCGCAGGATTGTGAAGATAGGACTAGGAGGATGCAGTCATTTTTTAAAAATTTGACCTTCCCGGGTCTAACTCCGGAACAGGTATCGGTCCTAAATGCTCCTCTAACAGTCCAAGAAATACTTGATGCAATTAGGCAACTCCAGAGCGGAAAGGCACCGGGTCCAGATGGTTTTCAAGCTGAATTCTATAAAGAATTTACAGAAATATTGGCTGATCCACTTATGGACATGTATAACTTTGCATATAGTCAGGGCTGTCTCCCGCCTTCGCTGAAAGAGGCAAATATCTCTCTTATCCTCAAAAAAGGAAAAGATCCAGAAGACTGTACATCTTATAGACCAATATCCTTGCTAAATGTAGATTTTAAAATCCTCTCTAAAATGTTAGCACTGAGACTAGAAAGGATACTGCCATATGTTATAAAGGAGGATCAGACGGGATTTATTAAAGGCCGTAGATCATCCAATAATATTAGAAGAGTCTTGAATATGATCCAAGCCTGCCATCAGGGAAAGATAGCAGGAGTAGTAATTTCATTAGACACGGAAAAGGCATTCGATAGGGTTGAATGGTCATATTTGTTTTACACATTGGAAAGGTTTGGCATTGGACAGGTGTTTACCAAATGGGTCTCAACATTGTATAGTGATCCCAAAGCAGTTGTTATTACCAATGGATTAAGATCGGATAGCTTCAGTGTGGGTAGGGGCTGCCGTCAAGGATGTCCTCTCTCGCCATTGTTATTTACGCTAATAATTGAACCACTAGCAGAAGCTATACGGACTGATCCTAATATAACGGCCCTGAGGATTGGTACAGGTAAACACAAAATTACCCTTTATGCAGATGATGTTCTTTTATTCCTCAATAATCCTCTGATGTCAGTACCTCGTCTAATTCAAGTTATTAATACATTTAGTGCATTCTCAGGCTATAAAATTAATTTTTCAAAATCGGAGGCTATGCCAATGGGTGGCCTGGTTATGACACCCCACTTAGTGGACGGATCCCTCTTTCCCTTTCGTTGGTCCCTGGAGGGCTTCTTATATTTAGGTATTTTTATTACTCCAGTATTTGGTCAGTTGTATAGGGCTAATTTTGTGCAATTACTGGAAAGGATAAGGCAGGACCTCCAGCGATGGGGAGACCTTCCAATTTCCTGGTTGGGTAGAATAGCACTAATTAAAATGAATGTTCTGCCCCGTCTCCTATATCCTATGAGAATGCTCCCGGTGATGCTGCCGAGGATAGCCCTACGTAAATTATATGGCTGGCTGGGTTCCTTTATTTGGAATCATAGACGGCCCCTTATTAAGCTGAAGAAGCTACAGCTTCCACAGGCAAAGGGAGGACTGGATTTCCCAGACTTTAGAAAATATCAGTTAAGTTCCCTATTAAGCTACATAGCTGACTGGGTCTTGTCTGATCCACAATCAATCTGGCTGGACATCGAGGCCTCCCAAGTAAAATACCCACTTACTAACCTCTTATTTTCAGACAAGAGGAAAATCATTACAGATCACTGTAAAAACCCCATAATACTAAACACAATTAAGGCCTGGAATATAATGCGGCAAAATGAGGGTAATTTACATAAAATATCCCCCCATGCACCGATAGTAGGGGCATGGGGATTCCAACTGGGGTTTACAGATGCCACTTTTAAACTCTGGAGATCCAGGGGTATCTCATGTTTAGGGGACCTATTTAAAGATGGGGTCCTGATGTCCTTTGAACAGCTGCGTCAGAAATTTGGGTTACCCAATGGAGACCTCTTTCGATACTTCCAAATTCGAGATTATATACAGAAGAAGACTATGTTAATAGATAGTCTTTATAAATCAGATAGAGAATGTAATGTCCTACGACCAGTGTGGGTATCCTCCGTTAGTACTATTTATCATTTACTACATGATGAAGTGTCGGGAGATATGGACAATCTGCTTAAAACATGGGATCAGGATTTGGGACTAGAAATATCTATAGAAACGTGGAATGATATTTGGGAAAATGCTAGAAGAATTACTATCTGTAACAGAACCCAGGCTATCCAGCTGAAGATACTTCATAGGGTCCATATAGCACCGGCTCGATTGGCAAAATTTAAGGCAGGAGCATCTCCAATGTGTCCCAAATGCAAAATAGAGGTGGGCACTCTGGTACATTGCCTATGGACTTGTCATAAGATCCGTAGATATTGGACTAAAGTAGCAAGTACCCTGACAGATATTTTAGGAACGGAAATTAGAGTGGACCCTGTATCTCTCCTTTTGGGCTTTTCGAACTTTTCCTCCCTGGATATGCACGGGAAGAGACTATTTTCTATTCTCTCTTTCTGTGCAAGGAAAAATATTTTAATGAACTGGGTGGCTGAGGGCCCCCCTGGACTTTCAAATTGGCACAGATTAATTATGGAATGTATTCCCCTTGACTTCCTTACAAATATGGTGCACCGAAAGACTGAATTATTTTATAAAATATGGCAGCCCTTTTTGAATTACATAAATGCAGATATTTCGGCCATCCTAACAAGGGCCTTTATTTAGTGAGGACTACAAACCTGGCTGCTCCGGGGCCCCTTGGGAGAGGAATCCCGCACGAATATGGGTTTTATTACATTTGATGTTAATACATTCCGAGCATGTAAGAGACTTAAGTGTACACTCTGGTTAGTTATAGGTTAGATTAATAGAATGTTGAGTTTTGGTTTTATTTTATTTTATTTTGGTTTTTGTTTTTCTTTTCCTTTGTTAAATTTTGACTATTGCATATTTGATTTAATTGTACATCAATGTTTGTATTTCAGAGTTTTGTTTATTTTTATAAACTTGCAAAAATGTTAAATTTCTAATAAAAATATCTTAAAAGCATTAATTTACAGACAATTAATCACATAACATGGTGAAAACCTTTCCTGCATTTAAAACACAAGTTTGAGACTGTGACAAAGCAGTAAGTCAAAACATCCCTGCATTATGACAGGATATCGAAAGGTCTCTCACAGAAATTCTATCCTCAATTCAATTTAAGAAATTGTGGGCAGCATGGTGGCACAGTGGTTAGCACTGCTGCCTCACAGCGCCAGAGACCCGGGTTCAATTCCCGCCTCAGGCAACTGACTGTGTGGAGTTTGCACATTCTCCCCGTTCCTCTGGGTGCTCCGGTTCCTCCCACAGTCCAAAAATGTGCAGGTCAGGTGAATTGGCCATGCTAAATTGCCCGTAGGGTTAGGCAAAGGGGTAAATGTAGGGGAATGTGTCTGGGTGGGTTGCACTTCGGAGGATCGGCGTGGACTTGTTGGGCCTGTTTCCACACTGTAAGTAATCTAATCTAAAACAATAGGATGAGAGTATTTATGTGGTTGTTTTTGACTGGCACAGACTTGATGGGCTTAAGGGCCTTTATCTGTGCTGTAGGTCTCAATGACTTGATGACCTGTTTGCTCAACTGATCAACAGGATGACTGAAATAAACTGTTTTTACCTTCCTTGCAACCAAGTGTAATTGGACAATTCTGCATGCAGCTATGCGCAGGTGAGCGGACAACAGCATGTGTTAGAAGATATTTTCTAGTGACCCTGTTATGACAAACCTCTGGAGCAGGTGGGATTTGAAATCAGGCCTCCTCATCCACAGGTAAGGACACTACCACAACAGCTCAACACAAAATACTGAAATCGAAAAAATGCACGCACCTACACTGAAAGTAATGGCAGTGCTGAAAATGTAATGATTATGCAGAGACTTGGAGATTTATTGCTTATTCTTAATAACTTAGAATCATAGAGATGTACAGCATGGAAACAGACCCTTCAGTCCAACTCGTCCATGCCGACCAGATATCCCAACCCAATCTAGCCCCATCCGCCAGCACCCGGTCTAAATCCCTCCAAACCCTTCCTATTCGTATACGCTTCCAAATACCTCTTAAATGTTGCAATTATATCAGCCTCCACCAATCCTCTGGCAGCTCATTCCATACGCGTACCACCCTCTGAGTGAAAAAGTTGCTCCTTAAGGTCTCTTTTATATCTTTCCCCTCTCACCCTAAACCTATGCCCTCTAGTTCTGAACATAGCTCTTAGTGTAACACCACATCCTTCTGATTCAACTACCTGATCAATATCCCTATTGTTGCTCAACCAATTCCCTAATCACTTTAATAGTTTGCTCTGAATTCCATTCATTTCGATTTTAGTTAATAGGTTTGGGTACTTTATTAAATGTCATTAAATAAAATAGAAGAACTGGTGATGGAGGCTAAAGAGGAAGCATATACCAAACGCATGACCCAGAACACTATACTGGATTGCTACTGACAATATCTGGTCAAGGAACATGAGCCAGACGATGCAGCTGCAGGCCTGAGTCTGAGGTATTGTGGCAACAGGAATCTCAGATCAGGGTCACAGTGTGACATAGAATGAGTCCAATCGAAACATTCAAGTCTCAAAAGAAATGAGCTGAGATAATTGGATTGGGTATCATAGTATTTTTAAAGAGAACATTGAAAGAAATGCAAAACATTCCAAAGCATACATTGAGATTTATTAAAGAAACAGGCAGCAGTGAGGCTAATGACAGGATACCAATGTAGATATGTCATTCTGTATTCAGGTAATAGTCCACAGGCATTATCCCTAGTACCTGAGCTGGATTTAAACAGGTCAGAACCACTAACAGAATTAAATATTTTTGATATGTCAGGAAGCTGAGGAAGGAATGGGAGGAATTCTTATTTGTCAGATCTTGGCCAATACTATTGAGAAATCAATGGAACTGACACTAGTGATGGAGGATTTCAACTTGAAATAAAGGATCTTTATTAGGGTCCAGAAATAAGATTGAAATTACAGGTTGGAGAGTCCAGCATCTGGGCACTGAATAATGTCTGAAGAATTGTGCCTTGTATTCCCAACACCTCCCACCACTGTGCCCCAAAACCCTGAATACCCCTAACCATTTTACCCAAACTCTCAACCACTTTCACCACTGCCCAATGATCCAAAGTCAGAATATATCCCTGCACTGGGCAGCTGGTGTACAAAATTACCACATTTTTGACAGGCTAGATGTGCAGAAGATTTAAATGAGGCAAAGTCTACTTCTTTCTTCCTGGTTATATGATCCAGTACCTTAGCCCCAAATACAACACTTGTGACACACCAAGAAACAAGATCCAAGAAACATTTTTGTACTTTGGGAATGCTGCATTTGAGGTGCTATGGCACTTTAAACACTTTGTTTTAGCTAGACCAAGTGCAAAATGTGACAATGGCATACACATTGTAACAATTTCATTTATATACCACCATTTACCACAGGAAAATATCTCAAGAAGTTTCATAGAAGTCTTTTCAAATAAAATTGAACACTGAGTCACACAATAATAAGACTGATAGGCTAAATTTAAGTCAAATAAGTAAATTCAAAATTCAAAAAGGTAAATTCTTGAGGTTCGGGCATGCCCTCCAATGGTGCAGTGATTCAGATTGATTATGTCTCAGAGGTCAAAATTGGAGGAGGTTTGATATCTCAAAAGGTCTTTGAGGGAGATGAAGTAACAAAGATAGGGAGGGAAAAGAACAAAGAAAATTTGCAAACAAGGTATGAGTTTTAAAACATTTCCATTTGATAACCCAAATGTAGGAAAGAGAGTACAGAGGGGTGAATGAGACAGAGCCATGTCATGGAAAACACATGCTACCATGGTTATGGGTCACTGCTGTTGAGCCTCCTGAAATACTTCCTGTGGGCAGAGATGTAATTGCCAAGGATGAACGGGTCCATAGTTTGAACTTACCGCCTGTGTTGTGGACACCATGGTTGCACTGACAGGAACCTGCCTCACTGTGGCAGTGCCCGTTCCTATAGAGATTGGCAGTCCAGCTGTTGGTGTTACTTTAGTGATTGCCTTTGATCCTGCTGTTGCCAGAGTTACTGCAGCTGAAGTCATTGTACCAGCAGCAGTGAACAGTTTGCTGGACGTTGCCACAGCAATGGCCTGTCCTGATTTGGGAATGACACCCAGTCCAGGCATTAGTCTGATGGTAGCTGCCGGTTTGGTATCTGTTGAAGACAGAGGAGCACTAACCTTCGCCTTCTGGTCAGCCACTGTTACAGCCAGTGCAGGCATCAGTCGGATGGCTGTGCTGCTTGCCTCAGTTACTTTTAAGTCTGGTGTAACCTTGACCACTGTGGACGTGGTGGAAGAGGTGGTGCTGGTAGATGCCTTCACCATGGAGTCAGTTGACTGCATGGCAGGAGTGACGTGTAGAGTGGCTGAAATGCCTTTACCTGCCAGCAAGTCTGGGGTGAGTTTCACGGTAGTAACTGGTGCTTTGGTCAGTGTAGCCATCATATCCTGTGTGATTCGAAGCACTGTCTGGCCCTTGGAGTCAGTGGTGATAGAGGAAGGAGCTAATCGCAGAACATCTTTGCCCTTAGTCCGGATGTTTGTTGCTGTAAGTGGGATTCCAGTACTGGACTGTGTCTTCACCCCAAGTTGGCCTGCAATAGCAACCTAGACAAAAAATAGTCTCGAATCAATTACTAAGGGCATTTATTCCCAACTCTCAGCTTTAATAAGCAGAGTTAGTCTTATAAATGGGGACCTTAGCCCTGCCAGAAACCTGGTAAAATTCAGACTGCTAATTTGAAATCTGATGCTAAGATCACAATTCAGCTATTTTTCAAGACACGTTTGACAATGTTATCAGTAGCAATTTACCAGGTGATGTAAAGCTCCAGAAGGTGGCATGGAGATACCAAATAAGGAGAATGAATTTCAGTCATCACATGCCCAGTCTCAAATGGGGAACTTGAGTGATTTAAACCGCTAACCAGAATTGCAGCCGAGTGTGCCCTCCACTGTATCCCACTGGCAATGGGACCAGTATTGTATCAGGGTTGGGTTGAGGCGCTCTTTGAACAGAAGGTTATGTAACTGGAAAACCAGAGGGTTAAGATGCAAACAAGTTTTCCAATAAAACACAACTTAGAATATCGTACTGCATAGAACATTACAGAGCAGTACAGGCCCTTTGGGCCTTGATGTTCTGCTGATCTGTGATCCAATCTGAAGCCCATCTAACCTACACTATTCCATCATCATCCATATATTTATCCAATGACCATTTAAATGCCCTTAAAGTTGGCGAGTCTACTACTGCTTCAGACAGTGAGTTCCACGCCCTTACAACTCTCTGAGTAAAGAACCTACCTCTGACATCTGTCCTATATCCATCACCCCTCAATTTAAAGCAATGTCCCCCATGCTAGCCACCACCATCTGAGGAAAAAGATGTCCACCCTACTTAATTCTCTGATCACCTTGCATGTCTCAACTAAGTCACCTCTGAACCTTCTTCGCTAACAAAAACAGCCTCAGGTCCCTCAGCCTTTTCTCGTTAGACCTTCCCTTCACACCAGGCAACATTCTGGTAAATCTTCCCTGCACCCTTTCCAAAGCTTTAGATTTGGAGTTAGGTGAACACTTTGGTGATAGTGACCACAATTTGGTTGTGTTTTCTTTAGTGACAGAAAGGAATAGGCAGGGCAAGAATTATAGCTGGGGGAAAGGCAATTATGATGCAATTAGGCAAGATTTAGGATACATAGGATGAGGAAGTAAAGTGCAGGGGATGGGCAGAATTGAAATGTGGGGCATACTCAAGGAACAGCTACTGCATGTCCTTGATAAGTATGAACCTGTCAAGAAGGGAGGAAGTGGTCAAGTGAGGGAGCCCTGGTTTACTAAACAAGTTGAATCTCTTGTCAAGAGGAAGAATGAGACTCATGTTAGGATGAGACGTGAAGACTCAGTGAGGGTGCTTGAGAGTTGCAAGTTAACCAGGAAAGACCTAAAGAGACAGCTCAGAGCCAGGAGGGGACATTAGAAGTTGCTGTCAGATAGGTTCAATGAAAACTATAAAGCTTTCAATAGCTATGTCAGAAATAAAAGAATGACTGGAGTAAGATTAGGGCCTATCAAGGACAGTATAGTGGGAAGTTGTGCATGGAGTCCGAGGAAATGGGGGAAATATGAAATGAATATTTTTCATCAGTACTTACACTGGATAAAGACAATGTTGTCAAGGAGAATACAAGCTACCAGACTAGACGGGATTGAGGTTCATAAGGGGGAGCTGTTAGCAATTCTGGAAGTATGAAAATAGATACACTCCGTGGGCCAGATTGGATTTATCCTAGGATTCTCTGGGAAGCTCGGAAGAAGATTGCAGAGCCTTTGGCTTTGATCTTTATGTCGTCATTGTCTACAGGAATAATGCCAGAAGACTGGAGGATAGCAAATGTTGTCCCCTTGTTCAAGAAGGAGAACAGAGACAACCCTGGTAATTATAGACCAGTGAGCCTTACTTCGGTTGAGGCTAAAGTGTTGGAAAAGGTTATAAGAGATAGGATTTATAATCATATAGAAATGAGTATGGTGATAATGGATAGTCAACATGGTTTTGTGAAGGGTAAGTTGTGCCTCACAAACCTGGTTGAGTTCTTTGAGAAGGTGACCAAACAGGTGGATGAGGGTAAAGCGGTTGATGTGGTGTATATGGACTTCAGTAAAGGTGTTTGATAAGGTTCCCCAAAGTAGGCTATTGCACAAAATACGGAGACATGGGATTGTGGGTGTTTTAGCGGTTTGGATCAGAAATTGCCAAGCTGAAAAAGACGACAGAGGATGGTAGTTGATGGGAAATGTTCATCCTGGAGTTTAGTTATTAGTGGTGTACCACAAGGATTCATTTTGGGGCCACTGCTATTTTTATAAATGACCTGGATGAGGGAGTAGAAGGATGGGTTAGCAAATTTGCAGGACACAAAGGTCGGTGGAGTTGTGGATAATGTCGAAGGACATTGTTGGTTGCAGCGGGACATAGATAAGCTGTAGAGCTGGGCTGAGGGGTGGCAAATGGAGTTTAACGTGGAAAAGTGTGAGGCGATTCAGTTTGGAAGAAGCAATGGGAATGAAGAGTAATGGTAAGATTCTTGGCAGTGTAGATGAGCAGAGATCTCGATGTCCATGTACAAGGATCCCTGAAAGTTGCCACTCAGATTGGTAGGGTTGTTAAGAAGGCATACGATGTGTTAGCTTTTATTGGTAGAGGGATTGAGTTTTGTAGCCATGAGGTCATGTTGCAGCAGCACAAAACTCTGGTGCGGCTGCACTTGGAGTATTGCATACAGTTCTGGTCACTGCATTATGGGCAGGATATGGAAGCTTTAGCAAGGGTTCAGAGAGATTTACTCGGATGTTGTCTGGTATGAAGGGAAGGCCTTATGAGAAAAGGTTGAGGGACTTGAGACAGTTTTCGTTATAGAGAAGGAGGTTGAGAGGTGACATAATTGAGACATATAAGATGATCACAGGGTGTATGTCTTTTTCCTTGGATGGTGATGGCTAGCACAAGGGGGCATAGTTTTAAGTTGAGGGGTGACAGATATAGGACAGATGTCAGAGATAGTTTCTTTACTCAGAATAGTAGGGACATGGAAGGCACTGCCTGCAACAGTAGTAGATTCGCCAACTTTAAGAACATTTAAATGGTGATTGGATAAAGATATGGATGAAAATGGAATAGTGAAGGTTAGATGGACTTCAAATTGGTTCCACAGGTCAGTGCAATATCAAGGGCCAAAGGGCCTGTACTGTGCTGTAATGTTTATTTTCTACACTGTATGCCTACTTAACAATCCTATTAACCTGGGTGGTAACTTTCAGAGATCTATGCACACAGACACCGAGATCTCAGTGCTCATCTACACTATCAAGAATCTTACCATTAGCCCAGTACTCTGTATTCCAGTTACTCCTTCCAAAGCGAATCACTTCACATTTTTCTGCATTAAACTCCATTTATTGATCTCTAGGATGAACATTTCCCATCAACTACCACCATAAATCTTCTTTCAGCTAGTCAATTTCTGATCCAAACTACTAAATCATCTTCAGTCCTATGCCTCTGTATTTTCTGCAATAGCCTACCGTGAGGAACCTTCTCAAACACCTTACTGAAATCCATACATACCACATCAACCGCTTTAACCTCATCCTCCTGTTTGGTCACCTTCTCAAAGAACTCAACAAAGTTTGTGAGGCACAACCTACACTTCACAAATCGGTGTTGACTATCCCTAATCAAATTATTCCACTCTAGATGATTGTAAATCTTATCTCTTATAATCCTTCCCCACACTTTACCCATAACCGAAGTAGGTGTCATTGGTCTATAATTAACAGGATTGTCTAAAAATGAACAAGGGAACAATATGTGCAATCTTCTGGCATTATTCCTGTCGACAATTATGACAAAAAGATCAAAGCCAAAAGCTCTTCAATCTCCTCCCTGGCTTCCCAGAGAATCCTGGAATAAATCCCATCTGGCCCAGGAGACTTATCTATTTTCACATTTTCCAGAATTGCTAATATCTCCTCCTTATGAACCTCTATCCTGTATTGACTAATAGCCTGTATCCCAGTATTCGCCTCGACAACATTGTCTTTTCTCAGTATGAATACTGATAAAAAAAATACATTTAGTTCCTCTCCTATCTCGTCTGACTCCACGCACAACTTCCCACTACTGTCCTTGACAGGTCCTAATCTTACTCTCATCATTCTTTTATTCCTGATATAGCTATAGAAAGCTTTAGGGTTTCCTTGATTCTACCTGCCAAAGACTTCTCATGTCCCCTCCTGGCTCTTTTTAACTCTCTATTTAGGTCCTTCGTCGCTAACTTGTAACACTCAAGGGCCTAACCGAGCCTTCCCATCTCATCTTTACATCAGCCTCCTTATTCCCCTTGAACAGAGATTCAACTTCTTTCCTAAATGACAGTTCCCTTGCTTGGCCACTTCCTCCCTGACAGGTACATACTTATTGAGGAACGCAGTAGTGTTCCTTGAACAAGCTCCACATTTCAATTGTGCCCATCCCCTACAGATTCCTTTTCTATCCTCTGCATCCTAAATCTTGCCTCATTATACCTCAATTGCCTTACTCCCAGCTATAACTTTTGCCCTACGATATATATCTATCCCTTTACATTGCTAAAGCAAACTTAACAGATTGTGTTCACTATCATCAAAGTGCTCACCTACCTCCAAATCTAAAATCTGGCCCAGTTCATTGTCCCAAATCCAATATGGTCTCACCACTTGTTGGCCTATCTACATACTGTGTCAGGAAAGCCTCCTGCACACATTGGACAAAAACTGACCTAAGGTACTCGCACTACATTATTTCTAGTCAATGTTACGAAAGTTAAACTCCTCCATAACAAAACTGTGTTACTTTCACTCCTATCCAGAAACATCTTTGCAATCCCTTCCTGTATATCTCTGGAATTTTTCAGAGCCCTGTAGAAAACTCCCAACAGGGTCACCTCTCCTTTCCTGTATCTAACCTCAGCCCATACTACCTCAGTAGTCGAGACCTCATCAAACGTCCTTCCTGCCACCCGTTGATTAACAATGCCACACCTCCCCCTCTTTTACCACCTTCTCTGTTTTTACTGAAACATCTAATCCTCAGAACCTGCAACAACCATTCCCGCCCCTGCTCTAGCAATACCTCCGAAATGGCTATCACATCCAAGTCCCAGGTACCTACCTATGCTGTAAGTTCACCCATCTTATTCCAGATGCTCCTGGTGTTGAAGTATTCAACCCGCCTTTCTGCAACCTTATTCATGACTTCACTACTCTCAACTCCTGTACACTGGAGCTACAATTCAGGTTCCCAGCCCCCGCTGAATTACCCTCTCGAAGAGCATTAGGAAAAATCCCCCCAGGATATTGGTACACCACCGGTTCAGGTGTCGACCATCTTGTTTGTAGAAGTCCCACCTACCCCAGAATGCGCCCCAATTATCCAGGTTTCTGAATTCCTCTCTGGAAACAGACCCTTCGGTCCAACCAGTCCAAGCCGACCAGAGACCCAAAGTAAACTAGACCCACTGCCTGTGCTTGGCCAATATCCCTCCAAACATTTTTAATCATGTATTAATCAAAATACTTCTAAACGCTGTAACTGTACCCACATCAACCACTTTCTCTAGAAGTTCATTACATTTACGAATCGTTTTCTTTTAAATAAAAACTACCCCTCACGTCTTTTTAAAATCTTTCTCCCCTCATCTTAAAACGTAACCCCTAATCTTGAAATCTCCAACCCTTGGAAAAGGCAACCCTAAGAAAATGTCATTCATCTTATCTATACTCTTCATGATTTTATAAACCTCTAAGGTCACCAGTCAACCTCCCACGCTCCCATGAAAAAAGTCCCAGCTTATCCACGCTCTCCTTATAACACAAATCCTCTATTCCAGGCAATATCCTGGTAAATCTCTTCTGAACCTTCTTTAGCTTAGTAATATTCAAACTCTCCAAGTGTATGCAATAGTAACTGATTCAGCTGATGGGAGCGAAGACCTGGTTACTGAAGATATCAGAAAAGGGAACATTAAAAACTCTGGTACGCTAAAGCTCCAGTCTGTAATACAGGATTCACAATAAAAGAAGGAAAATGTAATGGCCAGTAATGTCACCAGAAAACAATATCCCCAACAATGTGCCCCCCCCACCCTTCCTCCCTCCAATCCGAGCAAAGGTTTGCTGTTCCTGTACCTACCTGTCTCATGATGCTTTGTCCAGCTACACTCTGTATGATGATGCTGGGGGAGCTGGATGTGGTACTGTTCAATGTGCTGGACACGGTTTTGGAAGCAGCGCTGATTCCAGCCATTGTCAGATTGGTTTTTGCAGAGCCCTGCTGGATGTGGACAGTACTGGCACCAGACTGAGCCTTCACCGGCACCGTCAGAATAGACTGCAAGAATTATTACAGAATCAGAAAACCCATCTCGCATTTGTAAAATTCACAACTACTTGGACGGTTTAAATATGCCACACTCTAGACACACTGCCACCTCCAACACTATTCCAATCTGAAGCAGCCCATTCAGTCCTGTTATGAATAATAAGATCACTATAAGACATGGTAATGCTGTAGCTGTTCCTCTGTTCTCGTGGTATATTCTCCCCAAAGACATTGTCATGTGTTAGAAATAAAATGAAACCATATATAGTAACATCCAACAAATTGTTCATTCGGATGTTCAACCAGTAAGGCAGAGAATTCCAATCCGGTGCCCTGTCAGTTCAATATAACCTTGAATGAGATGCTGCGCAATATATTCATTCAGGGTTTCCTGCCACTTGCTCAAAATACACTCAACCATGTTAAAGAAATGGGAGTATGTAATACTAAGAGGAACATAGCCGTTTGGAGAGGAAATAAAAAGAACAGTAGAAGTAAATGAATATTGAGATGGCAGAGTGTATGTAGCAGGATGCCCAGGAATCAGATCCTTCATCTTCCAGTTACAGGAGGATTTTAGACACAGGCATAACACAGGTCACTTTGCAGTTTGCTGATGATAGTAATTAAAATAGCATGGCAATTTGAAAGATGATTGCAGAAAGTTGCACAAGGACGAAAAGTTCTGCAGAGTAAACAGAAATTGAACAGATAAAGTTCAAAGCAGAGAAACCAGAAATCTTTGGGAAAAGCGCAAAGTGGGACATCCTGAACAGCAATAATTTTATTGGAACAGAGGAGATAGCATATTTTAAAAGCAGAATTGGATAAACATTTGAAAAGTATTAATATAAAAACACACACAAAGAAATAGGATGAAAGCAAGTTGAACAGTGACTGCTGGTAAAGCTTTGACAGGCATGGGGAGCTGTACACTGCTGTATTTTCTAATCCTAGAAAAGTAAAATCCAACATTCACCTCTTAATGCCAACATCAACTCCAAAATAGATTACATTAACTTTGCTTGGGAACACTTTTATACTCCAAGTAAACATGTCCACAAATTGCAAGGCACAACAAGCTGCGTACCTGCTCCTTACCTGAGGCAGTACCTTAGTGTGAGCTGCTGCTGTGACCGCTGGTAGCCGCATCTGATGTTGATGTTGTTGGACTTGTTGTACGACAGAAGTTTGATGCGAAGTGGAAGTTAAGCCTTGCTGAGCAGAGACTACCCGGACCTGGGGCAGAGGAGCAGCAACAGACTGCGACAGGATCCGAGCTGGAGTCTGCGGCCCGGTGTATTGTCCTGGCTGTGTTCCAGATAAAAGGTTCCCAAGCTGAGGCATTGTAGGCGAGGACACTAACAAAACACTGCAAAGAAGTAGAAACTCTTCAGATGAAACAGTAGTAAACTTTGTTTCTGACAAATTTGACTGAGGACAGTCCATACATCTCAAACCTCACTATCCCATTCTTTCACTATTTACCCAGAACTGAAAAAGACATACAATTCATAGCATCTTTCATAACCTCATTATTTCTTAAGGGACTCAGCAGACAATGATGAACTTTTGAAGTGCAGTCATTATTATAATGTTGAAAATTGTGCACATTAAACAGCAATGATCAAATCATACATTCAAAGATGTTCATTGATTGATAATTAATAGCCAGGACACCAAAGAGAACTCACCCGCCAGTCTTGAAATTGTGTCATTAGATCTTGACATTTTCAAGAGGGCAGATAGAGCTTTGATTTCAATTTCTCATGCACAGATCAGCTGCTTTAACACACTGCAGCATTCAATACTGCACTGGGAGGATCAGCCTAGATTTCTGTGCTCAAGTATTGGGAGGAGTCAGAATTCACAATCTTCTGATTTACTGGCAACTGTGTCATCCACTGACCTAGTTTACAGGATGAAGGTGCTGTTGACAAGACCCAAATTCACTGCCCATCCCCAATTGCCCTGAGAAGATGATGGTGAGCAACATTCTCTCTAATTTGTTTTACAGGTGATTACAGAGACATAGCTCAGAATTGGCAGCTTAATGTTTCAGTTTATAGATGTCCCTCTTTATGGGCATTTAAACGGGCATTGGATAGGCATATGGAGGATAGTGGGCTAGTGTAGGTTAGGTGGGCTTGGATCGGCGCAACATTGAGGGCCAAAGGGCCTGTACTGCGCTGTAAGGGCTACCAGGAGAATGCTGGTAAGTGGAGTTGAAATGCCCATCAGCCATGATTGAATGGCGGAGTGGACTCGATGGGCTGAATGGCCTTACTTCCACTCCTATGTCTTATGGTCTTCTGGTATTTTTCTATGTTCTATGTTCTAAATGTTAAAGGAAGGATAGAAAGGGGGCAAGAGAGGAGGGGGCGATGGCATTTTTGATTAGGGATAACATTATGGCTGTACTTAGGGAAGATATTCCTGGGAGTACGTCCAGCCAAGTTATTTGGATAGAACTGAGAATTAAGACACCTTACTGAGATGGTGCTATCAAACCCTAATTGTCAAAATTGAGAAACAAATTTGTAAAGAGATCTCAGTTAATTGTAAGAATAATAGGGTGGTTATAGTCGGGGCTTTTAACTTTCCAAACATAGACTGGGGCTGCCAGAGTGTTAAGGGTTTAGATGGAGAAGAATTTACAAAGTATGTATGAGAACATTTTCTGATTCAGTACCTACTAGAGAAGAAGCAAAACTTGACCTCCTCTTGGGAAATAAGGCAGGGCATGTGATTGAGGTGTCAGTGGGGGAATGCTTTGGAGCCAGTGATGATAATTTTATTAGTCTTAAATCAGTGATGGAAAAAGATAGAATGAATCTAAAAGTTAAAGTTTTAAATTGCAGGAAGGCCAATTTTGACAGTATTAGCAAATACTTTCTAAAGTTGATTGGAGGAGGACATTTGCAGGTGAAGGGACAGCTGGAAAATGGAAAAACTTCAAAGATAAGATAACCTGAGTCCAGTGACAGTATGTTCCTGTTATGGTGAAGGGTAAGGCTGTTAGGTGAAGGGAATGCTGGATGACTAGAGAAATTGAGATTTTGGTCAAGACTAGGAAGGAAGCATACGTCAGTTATAGACAGCTTTGATTGAATCACTAGAAGAGTATTAAGTAGAAGTTTACTTAAGAGGGAAATCAGGAGGTTAAAAAGAGGATTGATATAGGTTTCGCAAATAGGGTTAAGGAGAATCCAAAGGGATTCTACAAATACATTAAGGACAAAAGAGTAACTGGGGAGAGAATAGGGCCCCTTAAAGATCAGCAAGGCCACCCATGTATGAAGCCACAGGAAATGGTGGAGATACTAAACAAATATGTTACATTAGGGTTTACTGTGGAGAAGGATATGGAAGATAGAGAACTTGGGGAAAGAAATAGCAATAGCTTGAAAAATATCCATATTACAGAGGTGGTGGATATCCAAAAAGCATGGAAGTGGTTAAATCTCTGAGACCTCATCAGGTGTACCGCAAAATTCTGTGGAAAGCAAGGGAAGAGATTCCTGGGCTCCTTGCTGAGATATTCCTATCATTGATAGAACATGTGAACTAATTTAAGCTCATCCCCATACACTATCCCATCCAATGTGCTTATCCAAGGACTGTTTAAATCTCCCTAATGTGGTTGAGTTAACTACACTGGCAGACAGGGCATTTCACATCTTCATCACTCTCTGAGTAAAGAACCTGCCTCTGACATCTGCCTTAAATCTACCACCCCTTAACTTGCACCTATGCTCTCGTACAAGCCGATGTCATCATTCTAGGAAAAAGACTCTCACTCTGATCCTCTGATCATCTTGTATGTCACTATCAAATCCCCTCTTAGCCTTCCCCTCTCCAATGAGAACAGACCCAAGTCTCTCAGCCTTTCCTCATAAGACCTACCCTCCAGGCCAGGCAACATCCTGGTAAATCTCCTCTACACCTTTTCCAATGCTTCCACATCCTTCCTGTAATGGGGTGACCAGGACTGTACACAATATTCCAAGTGAGGTGTTTTGTACAATTGCAGCATGACATCAAGGCTCCAGAACTCAATCCCTCTGCCAATAAAGCCTAGCACACCATATGCCTCAACAGCAATATCAACCTGGGTGGTAACTTTCAGGGATCTATGTATATGGATACCAAGATCCCTCTGCACATCCACACTATCAAGAATCTTTCCATTGTCCCAGTATTCTGCCTTTCTGTTATTCTTCCCAAAATGAATCACCTCATATTTAGCTGCATTGAACTCCATTTGCCACCGTTCAGCCCAA